>NW_011499867.1:1809613-1819489 GCF_000495115.2 Populus euphratica | reverse complement strand
TAACTTATGTTAACAACAAATCAAGTTCCTTTCATAGCTTAAGTGTCGGTTATACCATACAGTTGTGTTATGAGAGTGCCAAGTAATCATTATCTTTTCTTGTCTACCCAAAACATCATTGATACTGTCAGAACTAGAACAACTTAAAAACATAAAAGTTGTAGAAAATTATCTCAGCTTTCTAGGAAAAAAAAATAGAGGTCATTTAGACTTCTAGAACTTTAGATATGGACCTAACACTGAATAGTGCTCGGGCTATAGGATAGATTCAAACTTCTTTGTCGTTGCAATAATTTGGACTTGAAAATGGTCTTTTTTAAATTTGGGCTCCATATGAAAGTTTTAGGCCTATGTCTTACCTTTTCATCCATTTAAAGTATACCTAAATTCGAGATCTACAACTCTATGTATGACCCAATTACCAAACAGTGTTCTAGTTTAGACTACATCAACATCTCTTTTCTATGCTTGGCCATCTCTTTGTCCTTTCAATTTTAGTTCTCAAACTCATCAATCAATCATTTTATTTATGTGATAGGCATGCATTTAAAATGAATATTTACCATAAATTAAAGGTATTTTATATTATTAGATATGTTATTATAAAACATGTTTTAGTTAAGGAGTTACTGATACTTCAAGTGCAAAATAATAATATAAAACCTTGATAAAAATGGACTTTTAAGTACTAATCAATATTCATTCTTATAATTTTGTTATCAAAACCATCACTCAACAACAATTCCAAGCAAAGATTAAAAATTATCTAATTCCGATCAATTTAGCATAACCAACTCAAAACACTATCTAGTGTTTTAATCATAATTAAAGCTATAAAACTCAGTTTTGGATATGATTTATCTATATAAAAAGATAAAATATAGAAATATAAGTTTTATAAGAAACCAACTCCAAATTGTTTTATTTTAAGGTTCAAAATCAACAATCACAATAGTCCTTTCTTTATAGCTACAATTTTAGACAAGAAGGATTTTCATCCCTTAAAAATCCTTTTCAACTTCCAACTTATTTTCATGCAAAAACAACATTATCCAAGATCATTTGGTATCATTAAATCACAAATTCATTCCAATTCTAAAGTAAAATATTTTCAAACAATTTCCCTACCTCTACAATATAGCAAGATTAAACCAAAATAAGGAAACTCATCTTTTTGGGATTTCTCCTATTATTATTATTATTATTATTATTCAACACACTATGTTATTATCCTTTTTTAGCATTATTAATACCACAAAATGATGAACCATTCATTTTTTTTCACTTCTCCTTGTGCGATTAAACATATGCAAAAAACATTAACAGTTGACATTCTTAGATCATTATCATAACAATAATTTCATCCAACTAGTCGAAATCCATGACAATTTTCATTAACTAACTAATTTGCCGAAAATACTTATGGCTAGCTTTAAATATGTTTTATTTTTCAAATTTCTTGCATTTCAATTTCTTCATGGTTCCCCCCCATTCATATCCACATAACCAACAAGTTAGCTTTTTATTCCATCATTATGTTTATAAAGTAATTTTCCTTTCAATTCTTACACAATAATCATTTTCCCCATATATAAAGAATACATTATTAATCTATAATAATATTACTAATAAGAACATATTTTGTCATAACATCTTCCATAAACCTTACACCCACACAATTCTAATTTCATCAAATCATGTATTTAATCAAGCTTACTAAATTTTGCAAAAACTAGCAATTGATTCAAAAAACAATAAGTCATCAACCTATGATTATTGTTTTAAACCCAAAGGTCAGACTATATATCATAGAGTTGTGCACAATATATCTTAAAATTAAAATGATCCAACAGTTGGATCTCCCTAAATCTAAATACAACTAAGCTAACCTAAAAATAGACGAACTAATGTTCAACATTCCTAAACCCTTGCTAGAGAATGCGTTTTCGATCTCCATCGTCCAGAATGAAGGCAACATCTAGGTGCACCATATATCCAAGAATGAGCATCATTCAATGGTGGAAGAGAGAGCAATCAACCGAAGGCCACACTACCCTATAGGTGTTTACCTTTTGTTTTCCAGAAAATTTCCGATAATGATTTCTGTCAAACGAATTGTGTTCCTTCCAATCCTCTAGTTAAGTAGTAAAGGAGTGTGAGAAGAAAAATATATCCAAATCTCAGCATGATCCAACAATGGATTCTAGAGATATGACCACTTGAGCATTATTGGTTTATTTAAAACTACATCTCTCTCTCTCTCTCTCTCTCTCTCTCTCTCTCAATCTGAATTTTCTCTATTGTCTCTCATCTTTTTTTCTCTTTGCAGTTTTATAGGCAAATTTTCCCTTAATAACAAGTTTATCCCTCGTTTATGCCTTTATATATTTTATTTTATTTTTCATGTAAACTATCTGGTTTATTTCTACTTAAATAGCTAGTGTTTACCGAACTCCAATTGGAATGAGATATTTAACCAGGGTAGGAAATCATATTAATAGACTTCATGCAAAATTTCATCCCAATCTGATGAGTAGATTGAGAGCTCTGCTTTTTAATATAAAATTAGTCAGTTTATGAATTTTTCATTAACGATCCAAATTTTCTTATTCAATCTTCACATAAAATTATATCAATTTTTATTTTAAACCTTTAAGGTCATTTATTTATTTTTAAATATATTCATTTTAGAATTTTCACCTTTATTTATTTATCGGGCTTATTACCGTTTCAAAATAACATCATTGATTTAAAATCGGTGCTTGCACCTTTAGTCCTACCATTTTCATTGCACTATCCTTTTTATAATATATTATTTATTACCTCACTTATTTCTTAGAAATATTTTATTATTTTTCTCATTATTTATCCATCAAAACATATTACCAATTTCTTTATTCTTATGAATTCTAAACCAAAATTCGTTTTATGGAGGTCATCCCTTCTATTATATATCATTATTTATCTATTATTTCCATCACTCATTGAAATCATATTATTTTCAATCTTATGTTTACATGAGGGTTTAGACATCTGCATATTTAAATTATAAATTTATAGGGTTTCACATTGTCTCTTGATGAATGCCTCTGGATACCTACAAAAAAGTTTGCTTTTGGAGGATTTGAAGACCCTTTAATGGTAAAGTAGGTAATCTTATAGAGGAAAATGAGTATTAAATAGATTATAGTGCTGAATATGTATGTCTTTTGAATGTCAAATCCTGAACCTTTTACTTAGGTAGTTCAAGGGGTATTTGTAACCTTGAGTAGAGGAGTTGAAAAATAATTTTATAATGATAATATTTATGAGAGATAAATAACTCTTACACTTGCATTAATAAATGAAAAAATATCTCTTATATATGCATTAGTGAGGGAAAAAGTAAATTGAGCTTAAGACACTCACTAGGTCGAAGAACATCAAGCCACGTTAATAGGCTAAAAAAAGAGATAATGGCCCAAAATTTCAAAAATAATAAAACTTTTATTTTGCTTTGTCTCTTAATATCTGAGGTATGACAGTACACGTAATGCATATTCTGGATATTTAATTCTTCTTTGGACAATAGAACGGTTAAGTGTAACCAAATTAAAGATAAGAATATCTTTATTGAGGAGAGCTTGTCTTGAGTTTTAGACAGACCAACAATTAAAAACCATAACACAACTTTAGATTTTAGACATTTGAGTTTTAGACAGACCAACAATTAAAAATCATAACACAACTTTAGATTTTAGACATGCCAACAATTAAAAACCATAACATGACTTTAGATTTTAGACACGCCAACAATTAAAAACCATAACATGACTTTAGATTTTAGACACGCCAACAATTAAAAACCATAACATGACTTTATATTTTAACATATAAAACAATGCAGCTTACCTTAGGTAGGGTATATTTGGGGTGCTAATACCTTCCCTTTACACAACCAGTCTCTATACTCGATCTTTGAGACTAGTTAGGGTTCTTAGTAACCAAAATACTAGCTGGCACCTTCCATTCAAATTTTTCACTAATAAGAGACACAAGAATTCCTTGTCTCTTTATATTTTACAAGAAATACACCATATTTCATTTTATTTTTCCTGGAGGGTGGACTATCGCTGTGGCACCGCACACGTGCGTCAATTACTATTACTATTGTTGTTGTTATTGTTGTTGTTTTTATTGTATTGTTTTTATTTATAATTTATACAATTAACCTCCCTATGGTTTGACTTTTGTCTTGCCGGGTTATTTATTATTTCGACACTCTTGCACTTGGAAGAAGACATTATCTTTTGGTCTTGTCAGTAGTTATAATTTTGTTCAATTGTACTTTGATCTTAATTGAAAAATATAACAAGAAAAAAAATTGAAGAACTAATTCCCTTGTTAACGAAATTAATGTCCTGGTTGATAGGTGATTTGCGAAACTAATTTTTTGATTAATGAGATCAATAAGCGACTGGGAAAACTAAGTTTCTGATAAATGAGATTAGTATCCTGGTTAATGGGTAATTAAAGAACCTATGATTTAGTAATAAAATGAATGATTATTTAGGTTAAAGATGTCATTGGTGTCTCCTCAAAATTACTATTAACATTTGATAATTATGCTTCATAAATATATATATTAAATTACCTTTGAATGTAAAGTTGATTGCATTGGATATTAAATAAATTTTCTGGTATCTTACCACACTAAGTTGTGCAGTAGATTCATGAATTTATATCTTTTTGTTTAATCAAATGATTTATTTTAAAGAATAAAAAAATTGTAATATAATTCGCCACTAAAAAGAAGAAAAATGTATTAACATATCTAACTTAATCATGTACGATGAATCTAATGTAACTAATTTAATTTTTCTTTTATTCGTAATATTCATCAAATGATATAATACTTGTTTCATTTGAGTAGATATTGAATAAAATAAGAGGTTGTTATGTTTGAGCCAAAGAAGTCCCAAATGGTAGGATAAATGTTGGAATTTTTTTTAGGATGTTAAAAGTATTAGAGAAGATAATATTATTAGAGATAGAAAGAAATAAGAAATTACATATTTCAAGGAAGAAAATCATCAACTCAACTCAATTTCAAGGTTTTTCACACCCATCACTTCCCTTACAGTTGTTGCAAATGACATCTTTAGTTGCTGCCCTCAACAGCTCCTCCTTTCTTGTTCCTCATGTTCTCTCTACTTTTCTTTCTTTTAGGTTTATATTGAAAGATTTTGTTTTTGTTTTTTTGGCATAATAAATGGATAATAATTGAAAAAAAATGTGAACATTCTCATAAAAAGCCATAATATTGTTTAAGAACTACGAGAAAAAAAATTAATAGCAACTTAAAATTCATGTGAAGTACATTACTCTATAATGAATTTCAATGGAATAAAACATGAAAAATTATTGAAAAATATCAAGCGATTGGGCAAAAGAGATATATGGAGCTTATGTCTTTAACCCCATGTAGGAAGGCCTAGCAGCCATGGCACTACTTGACCTACCCCTCTCTTATGACCTTTTTTTCCTTTTAAAAGGTAAATGACATGTGATTCTTTTATTTTAAATATAAATCAGATTATGTGTTATAGATTGTGATCATTACAGTGGTGGCGGAGAAATTAAGATGAAGTTTATTTTATATAATAAACTTAATAAACTAATTTATTAATTCAAAACATTTTTTAAATTGTTTAAAAATTACAAAATAAGTCAAAATTAAAAGTTTTTGATGAATCTTGTGATCCATCAATATTAGTAATTAATGGTTTGATGATGGTCAGCTGTTATGTTTTATAATAAAAGATTTCTTGTAAAATACTTAATCATAACAAGTGTACCAACTATAAATTTTGAGACTAAGGGTCTGTTTAAGATAGTGAAACAGTTATGATTATTTAAAATATTTTTTGTTTAAAAATATATTAAAAAATTATTTTTTAAAAAAATTATTTTTGATGTGAGCACATCAAAATGATATGAAAACATTAAAAAAATAATTTTTAATAAAAAATAAAAATTTAAAAAATACAATTTACATCACATTTTAAAACATTCAATAAGCTTATACCTATCCAAGTCGATTTGATTGCCCTTACAAAATAAAAGAAAAGAAAAGAAGGGCGGTCAGCTTTCAGGTCATTTTCATTCCAGCAATGTTCAGTTAATTTTGCTATAACGTAACTCATGTGTGAAAGTGCCGGGGTTGTACAAGTGCGAGCTTGACAAAGCTAAGATCACAATTTTGAGTAAGTTCCCGTCTCTTAATTCTTTTTTCCTTCGTAATTTATAGGAACCTGAAACAATGGTTCAGATGATAAATTGTGTTTTTTATAGTAATCGATTCGGTATGTTCGACTTGTAGTACAATATGAAGGAACCCATGTCGACGTGCAGAACAAAGATTAGAAATTGCTATCTCAGCTGTTCCGGGCTTCCTACCAATAGCTGCAATTAGAAAGAAAATAATGTTCCCGTTTCCGTTCACTTGAGAGCTATGATTAAAAAAAACTAAATAAATATGTCCTTTTAACTTTCTTGGATGTGATTAAAAAAACAGAAACGACCTAAAGTAGCATCAACAGTTCAATTATAATTACCGTTTCCGTTCACTTGAGAGTTGCATCTCTCTGGTCTCGCCGTAGAGCAAATAGTCACAAATATATATATATATATATATACAGGAGTGAAGCCAGGAATTTTTCTTACCCTGGGCTATAATATAAATATATATAAATTATTTTATAAAATTAATTATTCACTCGGATATATAAAGTTGTTAAGTTAATAATAAAATTTTGTAAAATAGAATTCATCTATTATCAAATTCAAATCAATATCTTCAACAAGCTCTTGTTCAATGAAATCATCATAGAATCTGCTAAGAACTCGTTTTTCATTTTATTGTGAAACATAGTTTTAACATGTTTCATATCTGAAAATACTTGTTTTATAGTGGTAGTGGAAACATGCAAACTCAAAACAAGACCAATCAACCTATCAATCAAATGATAATGCTGCGACTTATTTGTTTCAACTAATCCTTAACATAATTTAGAAATGGTAGATAAATTCTGAAAGCTCTTATAATCAATCACATCAATCTAATAATCATTGACATTTCTTATTCATTGAAATCTTCATGATAAAATTTCTTAGCAAGCTTGTATATAACATCAACTTTAAATGATTTAAAGTTGTCTTTAGGTTCTAAAGTAGAGCTCAGTATAAGGAATTTTACTGTCCCATAACTAAATCTAGAATTTAATACTTTTAACTGAAAATCTATTGTTAAGTTAAATATATTATAATGATAATGTTAGTAAACTGTCATTGAACCTTTTTGTTGATATGAACAAACTATAGTCTTTTTATATGAAGCATTCATATGTAGTATGTCAATCTCATATTTTGTGTAAACAAATTGCACATTTGCAAGGAGAAGATCAAATCCAGCATCTCTCAAAGTTTGAAGCAATGCTTTAGTAGTTGATACAAGATTCATTACATTTAAAATGTCAAGAGATTTTTGCTGTAAAGCTTGACATAGTAAATCAGTAATCCCTATTATTTTATGCATTAAATATAAGATGAATATAAATTCAAAAGATTTCATCACAATCAAACAACCACCAGCTTCTCCATGTATAGAATTAGAAAATACTTCTTGAACCATACTTTCAAGCACAATAATAGTTGCATATACATATCTATTAAGCTGCAAGTAGAATCAAAATTAGAGCTCCAATGAGTAATTCCACTTCGATGTAAATTACCAATTTGATTAGCCTTTCTACTAGTCTCACGTTCTTCAGTAGCTACCATATGTGTAATTTCTATAGCCTAAGCATAATGTAATTCAGTATGATGTTTAGGAGAAGTATAAATAAGGTTGATAATGGTTGTCAATTTTGAAAAAAAATAATCAAATAGAAATCTCATTTCTAGCTATTGTAACTAATGCTAGTTGCAGTCAGTGAGCAAAGCAATGTACATAATATGCATAAGGACAATCTCTGAGAAATAGAGCTTGTGGTCCATTTCATGCTCTACGTATATTGCTAGCACCATTATACCCTTGACCCCATATATTGAAAATATGCAAATTATATCAAGGAAGCACATCACAAATTTCTTTTTTAAGTGTTGAAGTAGTATCTAAAACATGCACAATACTAAAAAAACACTCTCGTACAAAACCCTGAATGTCAACAAATCTTAAAACAATAGCCATTTGTTCTTTATTAGATGCATCTTTGGCTTCGTCAATAAAAATACAAAACTTTATATCTCTAACTTCTTTACAAATCTTTTTCCTCACTTTGTTCACGAGAATATGCAAAATCTCTTTTTGAATATTCGACGAGGTATACGTTGTATTTTTCAGAGCTTTTTCTAAGACAACATCATCAGTGTCAACATTCAATCTCCTCATAAGTCTTATCATCTCCAAAAAATCCCCTCGATTATTAGAAGCCAAAGATTTATCATGGCCTCTAAATGCACATGTTTGTAAGCTAAGCCATCGAATACTTCCAATTGTTGTCATAAGTCTCAACTGATTTTTTTAAACTTCTTCAACAGTTGGTGCATTCAAAACTTTATCAATATGTCTATTTACTTTCATTAAATCTTTAGCAGATTTCACAACATTACTATATAGTGAAATAGGACTTTCCACGTGCATCAAAAGTGCACATCTAACACCATCATTAACCCTCTTCCAACTTTTAAAGCCGTTAGTTATGGATGTGAGATAATGAAACATTTTGTTTTCATAGATAAAGCATGGAAAACAAAATACTGCATTCTTTGATGGAGAGTACTCTAGCCAAGGAAATTGATTAAACCATGTGCATTGAAATCAATGATACTGTCTCTCAGATTTAGTCCTTAGATACTTTACTAACTTAAGTTGATATGGATCCATTTTGATATAAGCTCTTTTAATTTTATCTTGTTGATTAATAGGATGTTTTCACACTAGAATAAGCAACCTAGGATCTTGTTCAAGAGTATTAATATCAATTTCAACTCTTTGAGATTTGAAAGGGGGTTGTTCACTATGATTTGAGACATCAACAGTGGAAGGAGAATGTCCTTTACTGGTTGATGTTTGTTTGTTTTGTTTAGAGAATGAAAACATAGTTTTTCCTCTCTTGTTTCCTTGATTTTTCATTTAATTTATAACCTATTTAAGTAGAATGGATTAGGGAAGTCAGGTGTAAGATGAAAAGATACTAACATTACAATAGAATATTTATGAAATGTAGAATATAAGAGGATAAACTAGTAATGCAAATTACTGGGAGATTTGAAGAACTTTACTTTGAAATAACTAGTAAATTATGAGTACAAGACTACTCTTATGTTAGCATGCTTCAATTTCTAGGGTACAGTCTACTATTTACTCCACTAAAAATCTACTGTAATGAATGTAGAACATTAAATTCAAAATGAAAAGTCAGGGCTTGTAAATTCTTACATGATAATTTTATACTTTTGCGGCTCTCTATATAGATTCTTCTTCAAAATCCAAGCTAAAATTGTATATTGTTAAGAAGAAAAATAGCTTAAACCCCAAGTTATTTGAAAGAGATGTAAATTAATTAATTATTTATATTTAGATAAATTTACTATAAAATACCAGTAATTATTAGTATTGCAAGGAAAGGTAGGTGGCTAATTAATTAGTGTTACTAGAAAAGTAAAGTGGGCGGCTGATGACTACTAATTAATTTGTGTTGCAAGGAAAAAGGAAACACTAAGTTTGTTGTGTAAAAATTAAAAGGAAAAATAGATTATTAGATTCTTTTAACCTGGGCTATAGTCCTCCTTAGCCTAAAAGGCTCCGCACCCCCCCCCCTCTCCCTCTCTCTT
>NW_011499867.1:1807949-1809593 GCF_000495115.2 Populus euphratica | reverse complement strand
CTCTATATATATATATATATATATATAGACTCCTTGTGTCTTCTAGTTTTTAAGAGAAAAGCTAAATAAAAAGCCATTATATTATTTCTATCAAAACATGATTTATTATAATATTTTTTTACTAATTTTTTTTATTTATTTAAAATCTATGTTTTTTGAGTTTGTTTTTCAATAGAATTTATATTATCATAATTCATATTATGAGTTTGATGAGTTCACTCGAGTTAACTCAGGTTGTTTTTTATGTTAATTTTTTAATCTTATTTTTTAATATTGGGTTGAATTAATTGAGAATTGCTAGGTTATTTTTAAACTTGTCAAATTAACCGAGTCATATAAATTATTAAAATAATTATATATCAAATACATTAAAATACAATTATCTTTTCTAAATGAAATTTAGCATTAGAGGGCATATAAACAAAAATAAAATCTCACTACATTTCTTTTCTCACAATTGATCACTTTCTTCGAAAGAAAAAACAAGAAGCGATACAAACAAAGATTTTGAACTTATCCCCAGTTTGTCTTCTTCCTGTTATCATCACCCTAGTTACGACTATATATATGTTTAGCATCTTCTCTATATGAAGCAAGAGTTGGATTTAGGTTTGCTTTCACTAAGATAGAGCATAGAGACCAACCTTAATACATTAGACATAGCATGGCTTGGATATTAACCACTCTAGCTTTGATTCCGCTCGCTTTCTTCCTCCGAGCTTGGCTGTCGAAAAGAAAGATCAAGGATAGCAAGTTACCCCCTGGTCCAATAGGTTTTCCTATATTTGGTAGCTTACATTTGCTAGGGAAGTTCCCTCACCATGACTTGCATCAACTAGCAAAGAAGTACGGCCCTATCATGTATATGCGATTAAGCTTAGTGCCTACTGTAGTTGTCTCATCGCCTCGGGCTGCCGAATTGATTCTTAAGACCCATGACCTCGTGTTTGCTAGCAGGCCACCAAATGAGGCTGCGAAGCATATCACTTACGAGCAGAAGGGCTTAACATTTGCTCCATATGGTTCTTATTGGCGCAACGTGCGCAAGATGTGTACCCTTGAGTTGCTTAGCAACCATAAAATAAATTCCTTCATGTCCACGAGGAAAGAAGAGCTTGACCTCTTGATTGACTACATTAAAGATGCTTCTCGTGAGCGTGTTGCTGTTGATATTGGTTCCAAGATCTCATCTCTAAGCGCTGACATCAGTTGTAGGATGGTTTTTGGAAAGAAATACTTGGAAAAAGAATTTGATGAGATGGGGTTCAAACCAGTGACTCATGAACTCATGCGTTTAGCAGCAAGTTTTAACATGGGAGATTACATCCCTCCAATTGCACCACTTGACCTTCAGGGTCTTACAAAGCGCATGAAGGCCATAGGCAAGCTTTTTGATGACTTCTTTGAGAAGATTATTGATGAGCACATTCAGTTCAAGGACGAAAACAGAACCAAAGATTTTGTTGATGTCATGTTAGACGTCTTGGGTTCTGAAGAAACTGAGTATCGTATTGGTCGAGACAACATCAAAGCCATAATCTTGGTAAGAACGCATAGAATTAAAGTAACTGTTAGTAAGCAGCACATAACTCACATGATTATCCTTAAATCTGGACCTTTCTCTTTCAGGACATGCTTGTAGGC
>NW_011499867.1:1789225-1806060 GCF_000495115.2 Populus euphratica | reverse complement strand
AATACAGACACATTGAGAGTAAAGTATCAATGATCAGCCATTCTAGTTTTTTAAAACAAATTAAATACTCATTGTAATTTTAAAACCTAATTAATTAGTCCTTTAACCATTGTTAACCACTTTAAATCCCTAAATTTCTTAACTTATTCTCTCTAGATTATTGCCTTGGATAATACAGACACATTGAGAGTAAATTATCAATGATCAGCCATTCTAGTTTTTTAAAACAAATTTAATACTCATTGTAATTTTAAAACCTAATTAATTAGTCCTTTAACCATTGTTAACCACTTTAAATCCCTAAATTTCTTCACTTATTCTCTCTAGATTATTGCCTTGATGTAATTATTTACATATTGACTCTATGTCACCTAGTTATTTCATTTAGTTCTATATCTTTAATTCAATTTAATCCATCCTATCATCAGGTTGCCAACCTGTGAAACCCTTGATAAAATTTCATCAAAATCTTCATAATCAACTGGTCCGAAACGAGCCCAAAGTTCTTCCTCAAAAACCTCTCATTCCAATTCTCTTAAAGTTATGGCGAACGGGCAATAATACGCAATTACATGTAGATTGTTAGGTCTAGTTCCATGATGAGAATATATTTATTTATTGATATGATATATGATTACAATTAAAAAATTAAAAGGTATATAGAAACACAATCAAACAATAATGGAAATAAATTAGAATCTTTAATCATTTAAAACCTTTTGATATGACTCTTGATTTCCACCATAATTGATAATTATATTGTTTTGATTTATTTTCTCAACATGCCCTTTCAAACTTATGGATATTTTGAAGAAAACTCTTCGTGAGTCTGAAATAGATAATATTGAAATCTTATTATTTTAATTTGCAAAAAAAAGAACACGATAAACCAAGTTATTCAAGCCAATAACAATGAAAGAAAATAAATAATTCTACGAGACCATATTTAACTCTACCGTGTGCTATAAAAAATAAAAGTCAAACCTTATTTGAGTTTGCAACTTAGGAAATATACAAGAGAAATGCCATGAATGGCGTAGTGAAAAAATATCTCCAAATTGTGATTGTAAGGACACCTAAACAAATTATGGGATATAGTCTAAAACTTTTCATTAAAAATAGGTTGATGTTAATATGATTTTTGTTTTGTACGGATGTAAGTATGATGATGGAAAACTATGAAACTAATGGGCGATGGAAAATTATGGGCAATAGTCAAGCAAAAATTGTTAAAGAACTTCAGTATAGTATATACGCATTGTTGGTTATGATACCATGATAAAAATCTTATGATATGATACTTTATTTTTTTTATATAATTAATGATTATGTTAATTGGATTTGAATTTAAAATATATAATCTTGATTTTGTTAAAAAATAATATAAATCATATCTTGGGATCTCACCTAACAGTATAAATTTTTAGGTAAAATAGTTTCTTGACACTATGTCAAAAAACCATCTCAACCCAAAATCTGAAATACTTTCACGTTGAAATGGTTCTTTAACATGGTATTAGAGCTTTGATATCCAAGCGGTCACGAGTTCGAATCTTACCATCTCTATTTATTTGATAAAAATTAAGCACAAGGTAATGTGGGTCTGTACAAATTTTAAGCCCAAAGAACTTTCACTTGAGGGGGTGTGTTAGAAAATAATATAAATCATATCTTGAGAGCTCATATAATAGCTTAAGCTTTTAAGTTGAGATGATTTTTTAACAGATTTATTTTCTCAATAATTTCATTGTTTCTTGATCAAATCACATGTTTTAACACATGGTTAATAATGAAAAAGAAGACAATCTTTATTTATTATTTTTCGGTCACACCTTTTTATTTGTTTTGACAATACATCTTGATGTGCCAAGACTGCCACGCAACGTGGGCATAGATGGCTATATATGGCAGAAACTAGCAAGGCAGAAAACAATTGCAGAAAAGAAAACCATTGCAGACCCTTTTAGCCTTGCTTCCATGAATTTCCTTGCAATCGGAATCACAATTCATAGCTATGCACTCATTCGTGGGGAATTAACTTTTTTTACAAAGCTTTGCATCCGCCATCATATGCTTGTTTCCTACTTACACACAACGTAATTTGGTACGTGAAATCACAAATCTTGAATTAAATACTCATCAAAATAACATATGATTAATCAAGAAAAAATATATAGATCATTTAAGGAAACCACAAATATAATAAAAGGAATATTAGTATTCCTTGATGATCATTCATGTGTTGCAAGAAACTGTTTGAAGAAACAGAGTTTTCTAATTTATCAAAATTGATTTTACAATCTCTTTATACATAAAAAATATAAAAATAAATTTATTAGTTACAACAATCTAATAATAGTGTAACAGCTGCAAGCATTATATGCTGACATTCATTGATTTTGAACCATCTATCACACCTAGACATCGCAACGACCAATTAAAAATATAATCTTCATTGGAAAAAAAATAGATATCTGGTATCTTATTCTTTTAGGAGAATAGATATCTGGTATCTTGTTCTTTTAGGGAAAAAGATCTTATTCAAAGAGTTGACATTTAGTATTATGGTCACTAGAATCCTAACTGGTCAACAAAAATTTTATGGTACGAAATTGGTTACGCAAAAGAGAAAATGGTATCACCCCTTAAGCGTCCTACCGAAGGCAGGCTGCATTGGTGTTTTTGTCTAAAATTGTTAAGAATTTGTTCTCCTTTTTTCTTTTTTTATTCTTCCTTTTATGTTCCTAACTCTAGCATCAGTGGATAATTTCTACAAATATTTTCAACTTCGGTATTGGTAAATATCGCACAAATACAAAAAATACGATAATCCTGACTCTGGCGTCAATGAATATTTCATAAAAAATGAATTTGAAGAGATTTTTTATTTTCTTTTTTCTTATTTATTCTCTATTATTATTTTCCCTTTTTAGATGGAAGTAAAAAATTGCACGATATATTTGCATTTAACAGTAATAGTCCACAGATTGAGCATATTTTCAAAAAATACAAACACAAAAAGAAAAGTGTGAGGGGACCATAAATAAATCAATGAAGATTCTCAAATATTTTTGGAATTTTCTAATATCGAAAAAGGGCTCATCTAGCTAAATATCCAACTAAAACAGGCATAAAAATTCTAGCCAAGGTATAAGGGTGTGTTTTGCCAAACATACTCTTAGCAAACATAGTTTGGGTCGACTAGGCCTAAAACCTAAACCTGGCCAACTCTTTTTTTTCTTTTTGGGTTGGACCTAGCTTAGCCATGAGTGAAAGGTTCACGCATGCATGCAATAGTGACTAGTTAATTATTTTAAAAAGAAAGGAAGAAAACTTACCTAGGTGTGCAGCTGCTGGAGGGAAAGTCGAGGGAGACTAGGCTAAAGAATAGAGGGGTTGAGGGGGGCGGTGGCTAGTATAAGGTTCGCCGCCCCTTTTTCTTTTTTATGTTTCTCTCTTTTAGGGTTTCTAGCAATGACTCCTCTTAGAGTCTCTTCTTTTAGAGTTTCTCTCTAATTGTCCCTCCTTTTTTTTTTTTACATACACTAAGGTCTGTATTTATAGTGTTGGAATCCTTTCGCGTGTGAGAAGCAAAGTTTCAATCAAACTCATTCTCTTTTTCAAAGTTTGAATTTGATTAAGAATCAAATTTAAAAGCGGATAACTATCATTATCTTGAAGAAAAAAATTATCTTCAAGATAGTGATTATCTTGAAGATAAGGATAGAATAAAAAAAGTATACTATAGTTCCTAGTTTTCACGCAAGTTGGAAAATCACACTTTTCATTGAAATAAATCTTTGATCTTTTAATTTTACATATTAACCTTGTAAAATTAAATTAAAAAGTCAATGGGCCACAATTGAGTTATAATAGTTATCCCTTTGTTAAAATGTTGACGGTGCAAAGGCATTAGAAAAAATATTTTCTTTTTAACTTTGTATGGTAAGTTTTGTAAAGAAGAATAATTGTGAAAACCCTTCCTCTTTTGCTTTCCCTTTTTTTTTATTGAGAATTTTTTTGTTTTTTTTTTTTTTAAGAAAGATGGTCTCTTTTTCCAAGTGACTTGCTTGATAAAGAATAAAGTGTGAAAAGGGTTTCGCAAGTGGTCTAATTATTCCAGGCAACCAAGGTTTTGCGAGTGGTCTAATTATTCCAGGCAACCAGCCTAATAGAAAGAAGCAACGCCAAGGATTTTGTGAGTGGTCTTATTTTTCTATGTGACCTGCCTGATGAAGAATAAAACACGAAAAGGGTTTCGTGAGTGGTCTAATTGTTCTAGGTGATTATCCTGATAGGACAAAGCAATGCGAATGATTTTGCGAGTGGTCTTATTTTTGCAAGTGACCTCCTCAATGAAGAATAAAATGCAAAAAGGGTTTCACGAGTGGTCTAATTGTTCTAGATGACCACCTGATAAGAAGAAGCAACACGAAGGATTTCGTAAGTGGTCTCATTTTTCTAGGTGACTTGCCCGATGAAGAACAAAACATGAAAAGGGTTTTGTGAGTGGTCTAATTGTTCCAGGCAACCAGGCCAATATAAAGAAGCAACACTAAGGATTTCCCGAGTGGTCTCATTTTTCTAGGTGACTTGCCCGATGAAGAATAAAACACAAAAAGGGTTTTGTGAGTGGTCTAATTGTTCTAGGCGACTATCTTGATAGGACAAAGCAATACGAAGGATTTTACGAGTGGTCTCATTTTTGCAAGTGACCTCCTCGATGAAGAATAAAATGCGAAAAGGGTTTCACGAGTGGTCTAATTGTTTCAGAAGACCAGCCTAATAGGAAGAAGCAACCCAAAGGATTTCGCAAGTGGTCTCATTTTTCTAGGTGACCTGCCCGATGAAGAATAAAACGTGAAAAGGGTTTCGCGAGTGGTTTAATTGTTCTAGGTGACTAGCCCGATAGGAAGAAGCAACGCGAAGGATTTCGTGAGTGGTCTCATTTTTCCAGGTGACCTGTTCGATGAAGAGTAAAACACGAAAAGTGTTTCGCGAGTGGTTTAATTATTCCTGGTGACCTGCCTGATGATGAAAATACAGAGAGATAGGTTTTTTTTTTTATTTTAAGAAGTGGTCTTATTGTAATCGGTGACCTACCTAGGAAAAACAAGTGGTCTTATTGTAATCGGTGACCTACCCAGGAAAAACAAAGAAAATGGTCTCACTGTAATGGGTGACCTGCCCAAAAAAGGGTCTTATTGTAATGGGTGACCTATCTAAGAAAAAAAAAAGGAAAATGAGGGCTTGAAGGCGCTCTCAAAAGGATGGTCGAGGGCTCAAAGGCTCGCTCGAAAGGAGCTAGTGTGAGGAAATTCGTTACCTTTAAATGGTTGAGGGCTTGAAGGCGCAATTAAAAAAAAGTGAGGGTTTAAGGACAAACTCAAAAGAAAGTGTGGGCTTAAAGGCGCGCTCGAAAGGAATTAAGGTTAGGAAACGCACTACCTTTAAATGGTCAAAGGCGCGATCCAAAAGAAACGAAGGCTCATGGGCACGCTCGAAAGGAAGCGAAGCGCTAAAGGCGCGCTTAAAAGGAAGCAACAATTCACATTTGCTCTCAAATGTGAAAATTTTTCAAAAGCAACTTCAAACTTAGCCATTTCAAGGTGGCCTTCCATTTGATGGATCTCGTCAAATATTTCTCTTGCAAAGTTTGCAAAACTCGTTGTCTAATGTCTCAAAATTTAGATGATTTGCAAGTATCTTTACCTTATTTGAAATATAGGCCCCCATTTCTTCTTAATCTTCTTATTTGCTGGATTGATGACGACTTGTTATCTCTGATTTGGATCATCTTCATCGTTTAGCTTCAACCTACTTGAGTTGGCCCACCCAGATTCATTTACGCAGCTTAGTCCTTATGGTGCCCATCATGACCCACTTGTTTGCTAGAGATTTTTTGTCTTGTCAAGTAATTTAAAAGGATCATTCATTACTTCCTGTCTCACTGCTAAAAACATTTGGTGTCACTTGCTGAAATGATTAAGCTGCCTTTTATAAATCGCAGTACCCCCTTGTCTTATTGCAGGAGATGTTCCCCCTTTTGTTTTTTTATTAGAAGGGATAGATTTTCCTTCTAAACACAATATTGCTCCTTTGTATTGGTTATTGCCTCTTAAGTGTGTTTTGTCAACAAATTAGACAAATAATGGTTTTAAGTGACCATTCTCTCATTCCTCTCCTTTTCAATCTAGTGAAGGAATATTTTTTTAAAATGAATCTTAAAATCTTGATCTTACATTTTGAAAACAAAAATTGTTTGATATGAGTTTAAAAGCATTTGCTTTTGAATTCTTGCAACTCCTTAGTTTTTTTCTTGGAAAAGAGATTGTTTTGCTCTTTCTGTTTGGCGATATTGTCTTTGGTGAAAGTACATGATGAGGTGATCTTTTGTTTTTTATGGGTTTCCAAAGCGACGAGCTTGAGAAAAAGCTCGAGGTTTTGTTTGAGAAAAACTTGTCTCTTTTTTAACAATCATTTTATCAGCATGAATAATAATGAGTAGTTCGTTCTCGATGTCATGACTCTTATGAAAAAGTACTCTTTGCATTTTAAGAGCATTGTTTATTATTCCAAATTGCTTGCTTGCTTGATCAGAAAGGACTTCTACAGGCACGTAACGTAGGCTATGGTTTTTGGGTATAAAAGGAAATGATTTATAGGGCTCAAATAATGTGTCAAGGTTTCAAAGATTAAGGATCACTATCAGTAGTTCTACTCTTTGTGTCATTCATTTTTTCTTTTACCGCTCTTCTTTGATTTGCTTTTTCATTGCTATGCTAGGGCATACTCACTTTATCTTGGTTATCACTCTTTCTTGTGCTTTGGGCATACCCCCTAGCATTTGAGTTTCTTAGGCTCTTTTGCCTTTCTAGCTTTGTCATGGCTTTTTTTTCATTCAAATTCTCTCTTGCCCCTAGTGTGGGGTGTGATTCTAGTTAGGATTTTTCATGAAAGAAAAATTATTCAGGCTCAAAGAGAGGCCGCAAAGGATATAGTTTTTTAGAATGTGGAAGGAATAACAACAATGGTCTTTTCTCATTTCAAACGCAAATAGTTAAGATCAATAAACTTTAGTCTCGTCTAATATAATGGTTTGGTCTTCGCAAAGAGATACATTTCATGAGTCTATGAGCAAAGAGTTCACTACATACCATTATTCATACATTTAAAACAAACATGGCTCAAGAGTTATGATGTGAGGATGATAGTTCATTTTCTATTCGTGCATTTTGGTTTGAAGTTTAGTCATCTTAATGAAGGAGTTGCTTGATTCATGTGTCATTTTACAAGTAGAATGTAAAAAATATCATTTTAAATAAACATCAAATTATTTTTAAAATCAAAATGCAAGTTTAATTTTTAAAATTCCAATATGAAAACTGATTTTGGTAAAAGAGATGAATTGAGTTTATTAGATCAGGCTTCAAAAGTGTATTTGTGAGCATTTAGAGGGAATCCCATTAAGATATTCTGGTTGTAAATCAAAGGAAGAACACAATTGAAGGACAAACTCATTATTTCATTGAAATCCTAAAAAGGCAACAAAGACCTTACAGTAGCAAAATGACACATAAAAAGGTTAAACTCTTAGCAATCATTGATTGGAATTTCTAGAATTTTCCAACCATCCCTCTCTTATGAATTCCTTGACAAAGGTACCTTTCTAATAGTCAGTAAAGGTCATATATAGTCCAGTTTTGGCCTAATGACATTGTAGCTTCATCTTTAGGATGAGTAATCTCAAGATGTCTTTATTTTAATTGGTAGCTCTTTCTCTCATTTTTTGTTACCAACTTTGACATTGAGAACCTTAGTTTTTTTTCTTTTGTCTGGTAAAATGTTTCTTCTCAGTCAAGTCAGCAATCCTTCTTAAATGGATAGCTTGTTTGATCCTCTCAGCTATATTAACCAGATTAGAAAAATATTGTGCAGAGCTTCCAACCAGGTATTCAAAGTACGGGGCCTTGAAAGTGTTAACAAATAAATTGATGATCTCCTTTTCCAACAAAGGAGGATCAACTCGTATGGCTGTCTCATGCCACTTTTGAGAGTATTCTTTTATGGACTCTTTGTTGTTCTTTACCATAACTTGCAAACTTGACCTATTAAAGGCCACATCCATATTGAACTTATATTGCCTAATGAAGGCATCAACTAAGTTCTTCTACTTTTTTACATTGGTATTATCCAACCTCATATACCAAGTAAGGGTAACATCTCTCAAACTGTCTTGAAAGAAGTGAATCAATAGTTTCTCGTCATAAACTACTTCAACCATTTTGTTGCAGTATGCTTTGAGATGAGTTATAGGGCATTGAGTTCCTATGTATTTGATGAAATTTGGCACTCTAAACTTCTTCGGAATGACTACGTTAAGTACCAAACACATCTCAGCAGCTTTTATAAGGTCATGTAAGTTGGTTCCCTTAAATGCCCTTAGCTTTTGTTCTAGGATAGCCCATTTGTTTAGGCCATCTTCTTTTACCATCTTGTTCTCTTATGATTCCTATATTATAAGGTCAATGGTAAATGACATTCTCATGGGATATGTTGGTTGAGCAAATTAGGAATACATAGCCTATTAAGACATCTCATTTGCCCTTAGATTATATGGATTTACGAGCATAGGTTCAAGTCGAGCTATAAATTTTATTTCTTCAGGTTTAGATCTCAAAGCCTTTTTGAGTAGGCTAGTAAGCCTTGTGACTTCTTCTTTAAGACTTTTCATCTTTTTTTGGTGTTGGGCTTCCAACTAGGCTTTTTCTTCATTTCCCTTTTTTTTTTCTTTTCATAATTGCATGTTAAGGGTGCTTTTTAACAGGGGACCCGTATTTCACTCTAAATGCGGCATCATGACAATTCATGAATGTATGTTTGAACATGCATGAAGATGAATGCAACATATTAGGTATGGATTCACCTTTATGGGGTGACATAACAATCGTTATTCTTTAGATGTGTGGTCAGATTCGAATTCGATATTCATTGCAATGCCGAGAGGAGATCTGTTTAGCCTTTTGTCATTTGAGCTTTCAACCACATTCTTGGTGTCTTTCATTATGAATCTAATGTCTTTTAGTAGTGGTATCTCACTGACATTCAGTCTAGGGCAATTTCTCTCGGTCATTTGCTAGGATTCAAAATCGAGTCCATACTCAATAGCTGTTATCTTAGGATTAACAGTCATTATGTCACCCAAAAGCCCATGTAGTAAAGATGTTTACACGTTTAAGCTTATCTTAATGAAATTACACAGGGATCAACCTAAATGATAGGTTCTAGTCATTAAATACATCAAGGTAATTTTTCTACCTAGTCTCAAAGGTCTTTTGCATGCTCAGTAATCATCTTTAAAAGGTTGATATGAGGTTACAAATGGCATGAAGATAGAGGCCCTAAGTAATATCAGTTTAGCATATCGATCACTGTCGAGCAAACAATCATATGAGAGTTGGATAGTTTCGCGAGCTTACCCAGGCTAAAGTCATTAGGGTGTCGTTACTCCTCCACTTATCTTAAAGTTGATACCACATGTATTTTAAAAATGAGATGAGTGATACATGAAGGCCTTAGATCCCTAAGCAATATATATGTATGATAAATAATGAATAACTATGCATGCTAAAATAATAAAATAAAAGCAAAAATAAAACTTGATAAACAAAAACAACACAACAATAAAAACACAATCCAAGAAATATTTTTAGCAATAAAAAAAAATAAAAGCAAAGCTTAGTCCTAGAAGTCCCTAGTGGAATCGTCATTCTGTCACACCTAGACATCGCGACAACTGATTAAAAATATAATCTTGATTGGAAAAAGAACATATATCTAGCATCTTGTTCTTTTTTAAGGGAAAAGGTCTTATTCAAGGAGTCGCCACCTAGTATTATGGTCACTAGGAACCCTAACTGGTCAATAGAGATTCTATGGTACGGGACTGGTTATGTAAAAGGAAAAATGCTATCACCCCTTAAATGTCCTACCTAAGGCAGGTTGCATTGGTGGTTTTGTCTAAAATTGCTAAGAATTTATTCTCCTTTTTTTCTTTTTTATTCTTCCTTTCATGTTCCTGACTCTAGCATCAATGAACAATTCCTACGAATATTTCCAGCTCTAACATTGGTAAATATCACACAAATCCAAAAAATACGATAATCCTGACTCTAGCGTTAGTGAATATTTCATAAAAAAAGAATTTAAAGAAGAAATTTTTATGTCTTTTTTTCTTGTTTATCCTTTATTATTATTTGCCATTTTTAGATGGAAGTAAAAAAAATTGCATGATATATCTGCGTTTAACAGTAATAGTTCACAGATTGAGCATATTTACAAAAAATACAAACGCAAGAAAAATTTAAATAAAACAAAGTGTGAGGGGACCATAAAAAAATAAATAAAGATTCCCAAATATTTTTGAAATTTTCTGATATCGAAAAAGGGCTCATTTGGCTAAATATCCAACTAAAATGGGTATAAAAATTATGGTCAAGGCATAAGGGTGTGTTTTCCCAAACATACCCTTAGCAAATATAGTTTGGGTCGATTAGGCCTAAAGCCTAAACTCTTTTTTCTTTCTGGGTTAGACCTAGCCTAGCCTAGCCATACGTGAAAGGTTCATGCATGCACGCAACAGTAATCAGTTAATTATTTAACAAGGAAGGAAGGAAACTTACCTAGACATGCAGCTGCTAAAGGGAAAGTCGAGGGAGAGTAGGCTAAAAAATAGAGGGGTTGAGGGGGGCGACGACTAGTATAAGGTTCGCAGCTCCCTTTTCTTTTTTATGTTTCTTTCTTTTAGGGTTTCTAGCAATAGCCTCCTCTTGGAGTCTCTTCTTTTAGGTTTTCTCTCTAATTATCCCTCCTCCTTTTTTTATATATACTGAGATCTGTATTTATAGTGTCAAAGTCCTTTCACTTGTGAGAAGCAAAGTTTCAATCAAACTCATTCTCTTTTTCAAAGTTTCAATTTGATTAAGAATCAAATTTGAAAACGGATAACTATTATTATCTTGAAGACAAATATTATCTTCAAGATAGTGATTATCTTGAAGATAAGGATAGAATAAAAAAGTACACTATAGTCCCTAGTTTTCATGCAAGTTGGTAAATCACACTTTTCATTGAAATAAATCTTTGATCTTTTAATTTTTCATTTTAATGGGTTAAAATTAGGTTACAACACCATCTATTACTAATCATAATTAGGATAATTGCCTAACATTCCCCTGCAAACTGGACACGGGATAAGTGACGAGTTTGGAAACAAGACGTTCAAAATGATCAACTAGTAACCCTTTTGTGAAGACATCTGCAAGTTGAAGTTGAGAAAAGATGAACTGAACTTTGTGACTACTAGAGGTGACCCCTTCACGAACAAAATGATAATTAATAACAATGTGTTTTGTACAAGCATGGATGATAGGATTAGCGGCTAAGCATATGGTAGATAAGTTATCATAGTTAAGTAAAACCAAACAAGTAAGCAAACAATGAAGTTCAGTTAAGAGACCTTGAATCCATAGAGTATCGATACAAGCATAGGCAAAGGCGTGATATTCTACTTCAACACTAGAATGAGAAAAAGCAGGCTACTTCTTAGCACTCCAAGAAATGAGGTTGGGTCCCAAGAATATACAATACCCGATTGTGGACCTATAAGTGTTAGGACATCCAGCCTAGTTTGCATCAGAATAGGCTACTAAGAAGGAATAGTTAGGATACTTGCAAATAGGAAGGCTAACTCCAAGGGTGCCTTTTAGATAATGTAAAATCTGTTTTACAGCTTCAAAATGAACATCACTAGGTGATCCCATAAATTCAGAGACATGTTGAACAACATATGAGATATTAGGACGATTCATGGTGAGATATTGTAAGGCACCAACCATCTGTCGATAAGGTATAGGATCCACAAGGACAGTTGATTAGTACTTAAAAGTGCATTCTCATTAAGGATTTATGTCATCATATTGCACCTAAAGTATCATTAAATTCCCTAACAAAACCATGTTTTATATTAGCAAGTCTAAAAATATAATATACCTTTAATTCATGGTAAATGTTCATCCTAAATGCAGGTCTATCACATAAATAAAAGGATTGATTGATGAGTTTAAGGATTGAAATTGAAAGGATAAAAAGAAGGCCAAACTTAGCAAAGTGTTGCTGGTGCATTCCAAACTCGAACACCGTTCAGTAATTTGATCATATCTGGAGCTGTAGATATCAGATTTAGGTCCATTTTATATCGATGGAAAGGTAAGACATAGACCTACAACTTTCATATGAAGTCAAAGACTCAGTTCTGCCGTTTTCAAGCCCAAATCTTAGCAACAACGAAGACGTCGGAAGCTGTCCTGCAGCTCAAGCACTATTCGGTTTTTGGCTCATATCTTGAGTTCTAGAAGTCCAAATGAGCTCTGGTTTTTTTTGATGGAAAGCTGAGACAATTGCCCACAGATTCCACAATTCAGTTGGCTATAATTCTGATGTGAGCAATGACGTTTTGGCCAGCCAACAATATCAAAAATCAGCCCACAATATCAAAAAACCAGCAGCCATTAATGTCAAAAACCAGCCACCAAATCAATGGATGCCCACCAATTCTTCAATCAATCAATAGTTCTGAAACTTAGCCTATAAAAGGAGGCATTGTCCATGTATTTAGTCATATTAATTTTCAGATCAAAGTTATCTTCTTGCTTTCTCTCTACATCTTTGTAATGTTCAAGTTTTCTTTTATGCTATAGTAATCTCTTGTTTATGCTCTTTCATTTCCTTTCCTATACTTAGTTAGCTTATATTATGTTTATGTTCTTATATTGTTTATTTGTGTTTTTCTCCTTCTTAATGTTTAGCTAAGTTAATTATGTCAAGGTGAAAAGGTTTCTCTAATGGTGTTAGAATAGGTATAATATAAACTCAACATGAGCTTTAAATGTTTATATCCAAGAAAGATTGTTATTAACATGTTTTATCTTTTTATCTTACTAATTCTTAATACCTTGCTTATTAAATGTTTAATTTAGATTTGTGTTGTATAATATTTGGTACATCAAATGCTTGATCTTTCATAGTTTTCGGCCGAAATCGTTATTATGATAGAAACTTGATTTGTTGTTAACATAAACTAGCAACATGAATGCTTGATGATATTTATAAGTATGGTATTACTTATATAAGATAATTAATATGATCATGTTAGTAATTTATAATGAGCTAATAACGAGAAATCATCCGATTAGAACCTCCTTTGTGTGTGGTTTCTAGTTGAGTAATAAAAAGAGTTTATATTATATTTATTTGAAATACCATTAGTGAATCCTATAACCTTGACATATGTTTTGTTATTGTTTAATCCTTACATCAATATCACATCCCAAAACTTTCTTCAACTCCTTTTCTGTTATTATTCTCTTTAAATCTTTTTCTTTATTTGTAATTTATATAATTCACCTCCCTGTGGTTCGACCCCGGTCTTGCCGGGTTATTTTACTTTGACACTCCTGCACTTGGGATAAGACATCAACTCTTTGATCGTGTCAAGTTTTTGGCGCCGTTGCCGGGGAGGTAAGTTATTGTATAAATTAAATATTTTATTTTATTTTATTTTCACTTTTATTTGTTTTTCTAATTGTTGTTTCTTTTTCTTTTTCTTTTTCTTTTTTCTTTTCTTTTCTTTTGTATTTGCATGAGAGTTTGGACACGTACATTAAGTGGTAGACTTTCTAGAAAATCATCATTTTCTTTAGAAAACATGGCCGAAGAAGATAACCAATCAATTCATAATGAGAATAATGAGAATAATCGTGTTAGAACACTTAGAGATCATATGAATCCAACAAGAACAAGTGCACCATCATGTATTGTTTTTCCTCCTGATGCATCTCATTTTAATTTTAAGCCAGGTATTATTCAACTTTTACCCACTTTTCATGGCTTAGAATTAGAAAATCCATACTTGCACTTAAGAGAATTTGAAGAAGTTTGTAACACTTATAATGACTTAAATTGTAGCATGAACACCATCAGATTAAAGCTTTTTCCTTTTTCGTTAAAAGATAAAGCTAAAACATGGCTACAAAATATTAGGTCAGGATCCATTCATGCTTGGGATGAAATGCAACAACAGTTTTTAAAGAAATTTTTCCCTTCTCATAGAACAAACTCTTTCAAAAGACAAATCACCACTTTTACTCAAAAACCAGGAGAAACATTTTATAAATGTTGGGATAGATATAAAGACTTGCTTAATACCTGTCCTCATCATGGTTTTGAAACATGGAGATTGGTTTCACAATTTTATGAAGGGTTAACACCTAAAGATAGGCAAATGGTGGAATTGATGTGCAATGGAACTTTTGAAAATAAAGACCCTAATGAAGCAATGGAGTACCTAGAGTTGCTAGCTGAAAATGCTCAAAATTGGGACACCACAGGTACTTGTGAGGCACCAGGTAAAACTCAACCTCATACATCTAATGGAGGCATGTATAGCCTTAGGGAAGATCATGACCTCCAAGCCAAATTTGCATCTTTAGCTAGAAAAGTTGAGGCACTAGAATTAAAAAAGAGTGGTCAATTAAAATCTGTTCAAGAAATTGTGTGTCAAATTTGTGAAACCAATGAACACTCAACCAATGATTGTCCCACGTTGCCTTCTTTTAAGGAATGTCTCCATGAACAAGCCAATGCTTTAAATAGTTTCCAAAGACCAAGTCATAACCCGTACTCACAAACGTACAACCCTGGTTGGAGAAATCACCCAAATTTCAGTTGGAAGAGTGGTAACAATAATGCACAAACTTCACACCCACCATTTCAAACACAACATAATTTTCAAAATTCTCATGGATATGCACCTCCTTATATTCCCCCTCCTAGAAGAAATCTTGAGGAAACATTACATGCATTCATTGAAAAGCAAGAGACAATCAACACTCAAAATGCTCAAACCATGGCTGATTTGAAAGATACTCTTGCAAAGTTCACATCTGCTCTCAGTTTTCAGGAGAAAGGTAAGTTTCCATCTCAACCCCAGCAAAATCCCAAAGGGCAATACAATTCAAGTACAAGCAGTTCTGGAAGCCAACATCTGGATCAAGTCAAATCAGTCACTACTCTCCGCAGTGGTAAGGTTATTAAAAAACCTATTCTTGAACCTTGTGAGAAAGAAGATGAGTTAGTCTCCAAGGGTAAGGAAATGGTTGAACCTGATCATTGCAAGGAAGAGACTGATTCCCCACCAGCACTTCCATTTCCTCATGCCATGACCAAACAAAGGAAAGTCAATCACAATTCTGAAATCTTTGAAACTTTCAAACAGGTAAGGATTAATATACCTTTGCTAGATGCTATTAAACAGGTACCATCTTATGCTAAATTTTTGAAAGATCTATGCACTGTAAAGAGAAAATTGAATGTGAAAAAGAAAGCCTTCTTAGCCGAACAAGTAAGTGCCATTCTTCAGAACAATAATGCTTTGAAATATAAAGACCCTGGTTGTCCTACAATTTCTTGCTTTATTGGAGAACATAAAATTGACAGAGCTTTACTTGATCTTGGAGCTAGTGTGAATTTACTTCCATATTCGGTTTTTCAAAGTCTAAATCTCGGTGAGTTAAAACCTACTTCTGTTACTCTTTTACTTGCTGATAGATCTATAAAAATGCCTAGAGGAATAGTTGAAGATGTGTTAGTACAAGTTGATAAATTCATCTTTCCTGTGGATTTTATTGTCTTGGATACACAACCTGTTGAAGCATGCAATTCAATTCCTGTTATTTTAGGACGTCCATTTCTTGCAACTTCTAATGCATTGATTAATTGTAGGAATGGAGTGATGAAGTTATCTTTTGGAAACATGACATTAAAAATGAATGTTTTTAACATTTGCAAGCAACCTGGAGATGATAATGATTTACAGGAAGTAGATTTTATTGAAAAAATAATTTACGATCAATTTGAAAATTCTTCCAATGAAATTGAGTTTAATGAATCTGAAGATTTGCAAATGGTTTGTTTTCAGGAAGAATCAAAGGCAAATATTTGGAGACCAAAAATTGAGGAATTGCCACCACGATCAATTGGGTCCATACCTTCAAGTGTTCAACCACCAAAACCCGATTTGAAGCCATTACCATGTAATCTCAAATACTCATTTTTGGGAGAAAATGAAACTTTTCCGGTAATAATTTCTTCCAAACTTAATGTTCATCAAGAAGGTAAGTTATTACAAACTCTGAAAATGCACAAAAATGCATTAGGATGGACCATAGCTGACATAAAAGGAATTAGTCCTTTGATTTGCACACACAAGATTTATTTGGAGGAAAATGCTAAACCCTCTAGAGAAATGCAACGAAGGCTTAATCCTAATATGAAAGAAGTAGTGAGGAATGAAGTCATTAAACTTCTAGATAATGGAATCATTTATCCTATTTCTGATAGCAAATGTTATTGTTTAATTCTTACATCAATATCACATCCCAAAACTTTCTTCAACTCCTTTCTGTTTTTTTTCTCTTTAAATCTTTTTCTTTATTTGTAATTTATATAATTCACCTCCCTGTGGTTCGACCCCGGTCTTGCCGGGTTATTTTACTTTGACACTCCTGCACTTGGGATAAGACATCAACTCTTTGATCGTGTCAACAGTACCATGGGTTCGAGAGAGGGTGCCTTTCTAAGTTATGGGTGTAGAAACAGGTTTGCAATCTAAGAGATTGCTGCATTTGAGAAGATCAACGATGTACTGATTTTGAGTAAAATGGATGAAAGTAGGGTGATAATTGACACAACTAAAAGATTGATGTCTTCTCCCAAGT
>NW_011499867.1:1788319-1788406 GCF_000495115.2 Populus euphratica | reverse complement strand
GAGAACTATTGATTTGATGACTAATTGATGAGTGCGCAAGCTGTAGGATAGATTCAGACTTTCTTCTTTGTTGCTATAATTTGGAGT
>NW_011499867.1:1774399-1788129 GCF_000495115.2 Populus euphratica | reverse complement strand
TTCATTTATGTGATAGACCTAATTTAAAATGAACATTTACCACAAATTAAAGGTATCTTATATTATTAGATATGTTATTATAAAACATGTTTTAGTTAAGGAGTTATTGATACTTTAAATACAAAATGATAATATAAAACCTTGATAAAAATACATTTTTAAGTACTAATCAATAATGGACTAAAAGGAAAGAACTAAAACCCTAAAACCATGCCCACGAGGCCTGCTTAAGGCCATAAATGGCCTTATGAAGTTTACACACATGATTGGGCTAGTGAGGGTCAGCAAAGCCAAGTGTTTGTTGCATATATACATCTTTGGATAGGAAGCCATGCAAAAATGCTTTTTTGACATTAAGTTGTTGAAGAGGCCATCCAAAAGATATAACCAAACAGAAAGTAGTATGAATGGTTGTGGGCTTAACCATAGGACTGAAAGTATTAAAATAGTCGACACCTGATTATTGATGGAAGCCTTTGGCAACAAGACATGCAGAAAGTAGTATGAATGGTTGTGGGCTTAACCATAGGACTGAAAGTATTAAAATAGTTGGAAGCCTTTAGCAACAAGACATGTCTTATATCGTTCAATTGTTCCATCAGAGCGTTGCTTTATTCGGAAGACCCATTTGCAACCAACTATATTGAGTGAAGGAGATGACGACACCAAGGACTAGGTGCCCTGCTAAAGAAAGGCATGATACTCATCTAGCATGACCTGTTTCCATTCGGGATGACGAGAGGCTTGGGTATAACATGTGGGTTGACCAAAGCAGAGAAAACATGAGGAATGAGGTACCGAGTAGAAAAATTGGCATGATATTTGGGATTAGGCTTGACAATTCCAAATTTAGACCATGTGTACACAGGATTGACACGGTCACTTAGTGGTGGAGGTTCGATGACAAGGTCATTAAAAGGAATGAGGGGAGACAGAGTCTAAGGTGTTGAAGAAGAGATAGATAAGGTTGGTGGTGTAGGAGCACGTCGGTCTAAGGATGGGGGTAATATGGCTGATTGTGGAGAATTTATAGGGGCTAGTTATGGAGAGCTAGGGTCAACAGGAAAATATAGAGAGGAAGTTGACCCAAAGGTGGACCAGGCTAATGTTTGGGAATTGTCAGCAATAATGGACTAAGTTGGTGGATTAGGAAGAAAGCTCATGGGGACTAAAGCAAGATATCAGAGCTTAACAAGCTTGGAAACAACAACATAATAGGGTTGGTCTTCATGAAAAATGACATGGTAAGAAACATAAAACTGACATGTAGGAGGATAGAGGCAACGGTAACCATAATGGCAATCATTATAGCCAACAAAAACACACTAAAGAGAATGAGGTTGTAATTTGTTAGTTACATAATCTCCAATATATGGGTAACAAATACATCCAAAAACATGAAGGAATGTGTAATCCGAGGAAATGCTAAATTATAACTTAAAAGGGGGAGTTCCTTGAAGGACAGGGATTGGAAATCGATTAATCAAAGAAATTATCGTACAAAATGCTTCAACCCATAGATTATAAGGCATGAGAGTAGTGTGTAAAAGGGTGCGCCCATATCAGCAATATGACAATGTTTTTGCTCTGCTAACCCATTTTGTTGGGGTGTATAAGGATAAAAAAAATGATGCAAAATATCATTAGTAGCACAAAACTATTTAAATTGCAGGTTATCATATTCCTTCCCCCCTCACTTTAAAATTTTTTGATAGACAAAGAGAATTGAGTTTTAACATACATAACAAAGGTAGAAAAATGACCAAAAACTTTGGATTTAAGACGCATAGGGAAAATCCATGAATAACAATAGTAATCATCCGTAAACAAGATATAATAGCGATATTCGGAAACAAAAACAACAAGAGACCAAGCGATATTCGGAAACAAAAACAACAAGAGACATCTACACATCTGAATTGATTTAAGCAAATGGCTCAGTAGAACAACGGTCGTGAGATAGAAAGGAAAGTTTGATTGATTCAGCTAACGCACAATAGCTATAGAGGGAATTTGATACACGAAAAAAAGAACCTAATAAGGAGCGAGAGGCAAGTATGCGAAGAACTTTATTGTAGGGATGACCAAGACGAAGATGCTATAAAGAGGACAATGAAAGGTTAGAAGAAAAAGATTGCTTGGAGTTGGACGATAACATTAGAAAGATAGGATAAAGACCATTTTTACATGGGCCCTAAAAGAGAACAACACCACGCTATAAGTCACGAATTTGATATCCCTAAGGGAAGAAGGTAATACTAACATTAAAATCACGAGTAAATTGAGCAACAGATAAAAGATTTTTATGAGAAGAAGGTACATGAAGAACATCAGAGAAGAGGAAGACAAAGAAACCAGAAGAAAAGAAAAGGTTACTAGAATAAATGATGGGGAGAGTGTCACCATTACCAACAACCACCTCATCAGAAGCTGCATATGAAGTGCCGAAGTGAAACTTCTGTGTATCATAGGTCATGTAATTGGTGGCACCAAAATCCAAATACCAGTTAGAGTCTGAAAAAGACGTAACATGCATACTAACAAAAGCACGAGGATAAGAGCACTTGGCTCGAACATGACCAAATTGTAGGCAATTCTAGTATTGAATTGACTGGTGAGAGGATGGAGGACCCAAAAGATCTTGAGAGAATGAGGAAGGACGTGGAGCACGGTGAGAAGGCTGGCCCGAACCAGAGGAAAGGCAAACTTGAGACGAACCACCAAAGGGACAAGAGGGCTGGTCACACAAGCATGGGTGATGGGGTCCACGGTTGAAGCGAGCAGCAACAAAAGCAGCAGGGGAAGCCACAGGAGTCATCTGAGCTGCTAAGGCCTGTTGCCCTTCTAAAGTAAGAAGACGAGTTTGTAGGTCCAAGAAGGAAGGAAGTGGTGGGGAGTTCAAAATTGCCGTCACAATCATTTAATAGTCAAGACCCAGACCACGAAGCGCATAAGTAACCAGATCAGAGTTGGATACAGATTCCTAGATCGCAATGAGTTCCTCAGCCAAATTCTTAGCCTTAGCAAGGTATTCAGAGATGGATTTGGAACTCTTGGCAATAGAGAAGAGGTGAAATTTGAGCTGGGCAGAATTGGCAAGGGATTGCTGTGAGAAATTTTGTTGGAAACAATCCCAAATGTCCTTCAAGGTGGAAAACCTAATAACTTGTATAAGAACACTTTCAGACAGCGTAGCACAAAGAATACTAATCAAGCTTTGGTCAGTTTGAAACCAAGAGACATAGTTAGGATTGGCCAACGACGAAGTAGAGGACTCAGACTTATCAGAAAGGAAAAGGGTATGGGAGGGGCAATGATGAGAGCCGTTAATAAAACGCCAAAGATTCTAGCATGGTAAGAAAGGTTTTACCTGGCTTTCCTATACAAAATAGTTGGTATCAGATAGTTTGACAAAGAAAGATAAGAGATGTTGTGAATGGAGATAATGGGAACACTGCTTGAAGCCATCGGGAAGACAAGTTCAAGCTCTGATACCATAAAAAAACAGAGTTTTCAATCTCTTTGTACATAAGAAATATAAATATAACAATCTAATAATAGCATAACAGCTGTAAACATTATAGGCTGACATTCATTGGTTTTAAACCATCCGTTACTAATCATAATTGGGATAACTGCCTAACACTGTTCAATAAAGAAATTGGGATCACCAGAAGTCACAACGAAGATGAGCAAAAGAAGCAGGAAGATCCCAGAGACACCTTTCATGTATGATTTTAGTCCTTTTCCTTTGTTTTTTTTTAATGAGAGCACTAATATAACTTGTAGTTTAATTTGTTAATACACACACATACAGAGCCATGAGTGGAATATATGGCAAGAAGATCCAATAATTAATTAGAGAAAAATATTGAGTGCGTGCATTATTGGTAATAATATAATGTATTTGGAAGTAAGGGTACAACAAATCTAGAAAATCAAATATGGAAGTAAATCTCTGTGATTATCAGGTCTACCCCATGGAATTGTTTTATTGTTTCCTAAAAATTCCATGTGCAAAAAGACTCTTAATTTTACATTTAGCTATGCACTCATTTATATATTGAAGATTATTTTTAAAAAATGACCTCCAGGCCAAGGCTATTCAACCCAGTAACAATTAAAGAAAAAAATAATTCTATGAGGCATATTTAACTATCACGTAGGCTCCAAGTCAAAGTTTACAAGAGAAATGCCATGAATGACATTGTAAAACAATATATATCCAAATTATAATTGTAATTGTAAGGACAACCAAAAGCAAGACTAGTAAATTATAGGACTAGAGTTTAAAACTTTTAATTAAATATAGGTTGATGGTAATATGATTTTGTTTGTAACGAATGTATGTATGATAATGATAGAAAGAAAATGACAAAAACAAAAAAGGTTAACAAAAGAAAGTAAAATTTTGAATTATTCGCTGCCATATTTACCTATATTTTGTTTTTTTATTCAACCAGAATGATATTTTTAAGAGTTCACTTGGGTATGATTAACTAAAATTATGTCTTTTATTCAAGCAATTTAATTCTCATAAAAAATAAAACGAGTCCTGCAGCATTGGCTTAGTTATGTTTAAATCTTTGGACATTATGTTTTGGCTTCTTTTTTTTTATGCAAAACAATATATTAATATGTGGAATAATAGATAAAACTATTGTTTTTCTATTGCACGTGTGCGGCATCACAACGATCATCCTTCTTGATTGCGATAATCAGGAATGGTGTGGAAGGAAAGGATAAGAAATAATTATCCTTTATCAGTCAAAAGAGTGAATGAGAGTCACCACTTGATATCTTTATCACTTGATATCTTTATCAATAGAAACTCTAACTCATCTTAAAGTTTAGGTAAACAGACTGATTGCGTAAAGAGAAGATATTAGCACCCCTAATACGTCTTACCTAATGTCATAACCTAATTCTGAGTTATTCCCCAAAAATCATTTTTTTTCAAAAATAAAAATCAAAAAATAAAATAAAGGCTGACAATGTGGAGAAAGTAGATAAAGAAGGGCTACAAAAATAGGAAAAAATCAAGCTGCAATTTTTTTTGAGGAAATTCAAGGTCTAATTGTACCCTATTATGCCTAAAAATAGAGAAAAATGCAAATTCAAGGTCAAATTGAATGATTATTGAACGAATTTGCATAAAAATTGAGTTCAATGACATAATTAAATTTTAATTATGGTTAAGAATTAATTTGGGTCCAATTGAAGGATTTAATTAAGTGCAAGGACATAATTATACTTTAAATGGGTCAAATTAATTTTATTTTGGGCTTAATTGGTGAAAAATTAAATTTGGGAGCCTAATTTTGGCTTAATTGAGAAAATTGAAATTTTAAGAAACTAAATTTAATTTTTACTAAGTTAATTGATTGAAATGAGGAGCTAAATTGCATTAAATAAAAAGATTTTATGGTCAATTAGGTTTCAATTGAAAGTAATTGAAAGAGGGAGGACTGAAATGAACTTTAGCAAAAACAGGAATCGGCACTGTTCATTATCTTTATTTTTTTCTCTGAAAAAGCTGATCCACTAACTCATCTTTGCAGCAGTATTTAATGTACCTAACATCCACCAAATTTGATAAATATTATACGAAAATGATTTTCTATACTTTTTCTACAACACCATGTGATCAGTTTAGGCTAAATGACAATAAATTATCTGAGGTGACAGCCTAAAAAGGCCAACTCGGTAAGCTTTTGTCTACAAATTTTGCAACTTATGATATTTACTTTGAGCCAATGGTTGGGATCCTTCCTAACTGAATCAAGGGCTGAAATTTTTCTCAAGTGTAGACAATATTGCCCTCTTCCATCTTCTTAAATAAAGGTGGATTTCATGGCATGAGGGAGGAGAAAATCATGTCCAAAGTTAGTCAAAAAACTAGTTTTTCTATCGGTTTCTGCAAATTTTCTTCTTTCTTTCTCTCTCCACCGTGGCTTTCAGGCACCACCACTACGATCACCAGCTTTACCATTATCATTTCCATCAACCTAGCTCCTCTCCAGTGGCAGAGCAGCCACCATGACTTTCTCTCTCCTCTCCTTCCTCTCCTCCTTCTCCCACTGCTGGTTTTCCTCTTCTTCTTTCTTCCTCCGCCGGCGACCATCCCTGTCATAGCCTGAGCCATCATCCTCACGTCAACCCCTCACCTTTTCTACCACCAACCGGCCACTAAGCAGCCACAAAGAGTCTTTCCCTCTTCTCCTTCCAATGTTTCTCTCTCCTCCACAACTTTTTCTTCTTCCTCTTCCAACTGCAGCCACTCTAGCAAACTCCACCATTATTTCCACCACCGGCTTCACGTCATCCTCCCCAGCCAGCCAGCCATCACCACCACACCAGGTGATTCGCCTCCATTGCTTCGCCTTCTTCTTCCCGTGAGAGTTCTACTGTTCATAAATGAACAATGGAAAAAAATAGTAATAAAAAATAAATAAAATAAAAAATTCTTTTAAAAAATTATGATTTTCTCGTCTACTTTTCTACTAATTTTTCATAATATCAGGTTATATATTTACACTGTAAAATACAAATCCGGTATTAAAATATCATTTTTCTTCAAAAATATTTAAAAGAAAATCTCAAAAAACTTTTAAATCAATTTCCATTTTTAAAAAAGAAAAAAATATATTTTGTTACATATGGTCAAATCCTGAAATTTTGTCCAAGCATATTTTTCATAAAAAAACAAAAATTGTATCTTTTTCATGTAAAAAAAATCCAAAAATGGATATCATAACTAGTTTATGATTATCCATTAGGATTTGGCTAACATGTCAAAAAACTCTTTTTTTTTATTTTTATTTTAATCTAGATGTAGACTTTAATATTTATGGAGTGTAAAATTACACGATAAAGTACACCCTTAGATATTAAAGATATAAGATGTAAATAAATACGATGTTAAAATTCAAATATTAGAACGGTTAGGATTTAACCCAATAAATTAGAGACTCTCTCATGAAGATAAATCTTTCATGAGCCGTAGAAAAGACCAACAGATACCCAACTTAGAAAAAAAAACAATCAAACAACAGTGCAGCTTACCTTAGGTAGGGTGTACTAGGGGTGATGCATCTTCCCTTGCACAACCAGTCTCTTACTTAGACTCTTGCAGACCATAGGTTCCTAGTAACCATAATATTATGTGGCGACTCCTAAACATTAATCATAATTTTATGATTAAATCCAAAACCTTTTTCCATCATATAACACCTCACACAGGAGGCACGACAAAAAACCTCTATCGTCGCATTGTTTATTTTTCTGATATAAACTAAGAAAAAGTTGTATTTTTTAACTATTGGTCTATTTAACGTTGAAGAAAAGTCCTTCTTAGTAAAGAGATCCTTATCTTATCAGGTAAAAAACCTAATCATTCTAATGTCAATATAAAAATAAGATAAAATGTCTTTTTGTTTAATATCAAGAATAACACTATAAGAAAATCAACAAAAACCAACAAAATTATTTTGTTAGTAATTTTTACTAATGGAAATAATTTTGTCTCTAATTTCATTAGTATATACTGACAAACAGTTGACATTGGTGATATATACCAATGAAATACATATTGTCGGTGAATTGGTCGATAGATACCGATGGAATTGTTCTATTTGTATCTACTGACCGATTCGCCGATGAACTATGTAGAATTTTGAAGAAAAGAAAAAGTGTGATGATGTGGACTTTTTCTAGATGATTTTACCGATGAACTGACCAAGGGAGTCAAACCAGAATCTCCATATAGTGATATGGCCCGTTCATGTTCAGAATCACCGATGGATATACTGACGCCACACTTTTGTTGGTGATTCCATTGGTAAAAAGGTCATATATACACATTGTGCTGACTCTCTCGTCCTCTATTTCTCCTTCATCTTTCCCATCCTAACTCTCCCCTCCAAAACTGCAACCAACCACCCATCCCAATTCTCCACCTCTTCTCAACACAAGCACTCAAGTTTCTTCACAACATCCGTTCTTTAATTACTTTATTGTGATTTTATCAATTTTTGTAAGTAAATCTACCCTTTTTAGTTTTAATATTTAAATGTCAATTTTATTGTTTTTTTTAGTATATGTATTTTGTTAATGTATGTACTTATTTTATTGTTATTTGTCAAAGAAACTTACAATATGAATGTATAATTTTATTGTTGTTATAGTTTGCTTTAGATTTTTTCAAATTGTATTTGTTTGTAAATTGTTGAAACTTTGTTTGAATTACACCGAATTAGATGTGTTGTGATGAAATAAATAATAGCTTGTTTAACGGGTCCGTTTTAATTTTTATCAATTCTATTATGGAGTTGTGATTTTTCATAAATTTATATATGTATAGCTTTGTATGGACGTTGATAATTGATAATGAATATTTAACATAAGTGTTTTTTCAGTTTGTTGGATAATGTCGGGGCAAACCAATATTTTTTCAAATTTATTTACATAATATAGTTAATTAATACATGTTGTCATCATAATTTTATAGAGGTTCAATAGAGGTCATGGATGATCGTTCATAGATCTATTGAGACTCACCCCAAGGATTGAAGAGGATATATTATTGTAATAGTGTTCAAGGTTTTATTAATTTTGCAACATCTGTTCCTAAAAATTTTACTAAGGGTGGTATTAGGTGTCCATGCAGGAAGTGTAAAAATAAAAAGTTAATGCATCAAGATGTTGTAATGATGCATCTTCTAACCAAAGGGTTCATAGAGGATTACTTGTGTTGGTATGCACACAAAGAACTATTTGTTCCTAATGAAAGTATGGTAGAGAAGGGGGTTGGGTCAACTTCTAGTGCTAACAACGCGCATGAAGTTGGAAATGACAATAGTAATCCTTACAAGAATATGGTTATAGATGTAATGAGAATGAATTAAAGTAATGTCAGTCAATGTCCAATCTTAGAAGAACATAATATAGATACAGTAGGGTTTTTTGATTTTTTAAAAGATTTTGATGAACCATTATAGAATAGGTGCACGAATCATAGTAAATTATCAGCGTAAAGGTGTTCACCATCAAGTCAGATCATGGGATGAGTGAGGCTAGTTATGACTAAATTATGGAATGGACAAGAAACAATTTACTTAAAGGGAACACGTTGAAAGAGAACTTCTATGCAGCAAAGTCTATGATGAAACCCCTCAGTTTAGGATACTAGAAAATTGACATGTGCACTAACTTCTACATGATTTACTACCTTATGAAAAGTTGAGTTGACCGAGTACATGACATGTGGGCATCTCGTTACAAAGAATTAGTAGGGGAAAGACTCGTGACATATAAAAAACTTAGATACTTCTCAATTACACTTAAACAGCAGAGGTTATTCATATCACTAAGGACTACTAAGCACATGACATAGCATCAATCACATAGTACGATTGATCCCATAAACACCTTTCATGTTTGATTTTAGTATCCTTTTCCTTACTCTGTCTTTTTTTTTAAATGAGAGCACTAATATGACTTGTAGTTTAATTTGTTCATATATATATAGTAATAACGGTTTCAGTTGAAAGTGTTTTTTTAGATATGTATTAAAATAATAATTTTTTTTAAAAAAATTATTTTTAATATTAAAAAAACTTTTTAATATTAATATATGAAAACGATATAAACACATTAAAAAATATTTTTTAATAAAAGATAATAATTTTAAAATTTTAAAAAATATAATTTGCATCTCGTTTTTAAATATACAGTAAGCTTGTTCCTGTCCAAGCCGATGTGATTGCCCTTACAAAATAAAAGAAAAGAAAAGAAGGGCGGTCAGCTTTCAGGTCATTTTCATCCCAGCAATGTTCAGTTAATTTTGCTATAACGTAACTCATGTGTGAAAGTGCCGGGGTTGTACAAGTGCGAGCTTGACAAAGCTAAAGATGACGTTTTTGAGTAAGTTCCCGTCTCTTAATTCTTTTTTCCTTCGTAATTTATAGGAACCTGAAACAATGGTTTAGAGGATAAATTGTGTTTTTTATACTAGTCGATTCGGTATGTTCGACTTGTAGTACACTATGAAGTAGCCCATGTCGACGTGCAGAACAAAGATTAGAAATTGGTATCTCAGCTGTTCCTGGCTTCCTATCAAAAGTCGAAATTAGAAAGAAAACAATATTACCGTTACCGTTCACTTGAGAGCTATGATTAAAAAAAACTGAATAAATATGTCCTTTTAACTTTGTTGGATGTGATTAAAAAAACAAAAACGACCTAAAGTAGCAAACGACCTAAAGGAGCATCAACAGTTCAATAGTCACAAATATATATATATATAGGTGCGGAGCTAGGAATTTTTTTATCCTGGACTATAATATAAATATATATAAATTATTTTATAAGATCAATCATTCTCTTGGATATATAAAGTTGTCAAGTTAACAATAAAGTTTTAATTCAAATACATAACATAAAATATATAAAAAATAAAAATAAATTATGCTATCAAAGCTGCCATCTTTGATGTTTTAAAAAGTAGAATTCATTTATAATCGAATCTAAATCAATATCTTCAACAAGCTCTCATTTAATGAAATCATCATAGAATCTGCTAAGAAGTCGTCTTTCATTTTATTGTGAAGCACACTTTTAACATGTTTCATAGCTGAAAATACTCGTTCTGTAGTGGTAGTGGAAACACGTAAACTCAAAACAAGGCGAATCAACCTATCAATTAAATGATAATGCTGTGACTAATTTGTTTCAGCTAATCCTTGACATAATTTAGAAATGGTAGACATATTCTGAAAAGCTCTCATAATAAATCACATCAATCTGATAATACTCTAGCTGAGATCTCAAATAATACATTTTTTATTCATTGAAATCTTCAAGATAAAATTTTTTAGCAAGCTTGTAAATAGCATCAACTTTAAATGATTTAAAGTTGTCTTTAGGTTCTAAAGTAGAGCTAAATAGTTGGCGAGGCATACTTTGTATTTTTCGGAGCTTTTTCTAAGACGACATCATCAATGTCAATATTCAATATCCTCATAAGTCTTATCATCTCCAAAAAATTCCCTCGATTATTAGAAGCCAAAGATTCATCATAACTTCTAAATGCACATGCTTGTAAGCTAAACCATTGAACACTTTCAATTGTTATTATAAGTCTCAACTGATTTTTCTGAACTTCTTCAATAGTTTGTGCATTTAACACTTTATCAATATGTCTACTTATTTTCATTAAATCTTTAGCAGATTTCACAGCATTATTATGTAGTGAAGTGGAACTTTCCACATGCATAAAAAATGCATATCTAATGCCATCATTAACCCTTTTCCAACTTCTAAAGCCTTCAATTGTGAATGTGAGATAACGAGATACTTTGTTTTCAAAGATAAAACATGGAAAACAAAATACTGCATTCTTTGATGGAGAGTACTCTAGCCAAGGAAATTGATTAAACTATGTGTATTGAAATCGACGATACTATCTCTCTAATTTAATCCTTAGATACTTTGCTAACTTAAGTTGATATGGATCTATTTTGATATAAACTCTTCTAATTTCATCTTGTTGATTAATAGGATGTTTCCACAATGGAATAAGCAACCTATGATCTTGTTCAAGTGTATTAATATCAATTTCAACTCTCTAAGATTTGAAAGTGGGTTGTTCACTATGATTTGAGACATCAACATTGGAAAGAGAATGTCCTTTACTGGTTGATGTTTGTTCATTTGATTTAGAGAATGAAAACATAGTTTTTCCTCTCTTGTTTCCTGGATTTTCCATTTTAATTTAAAACCTATTCAAGCAACATGGATTAGGGAAGTCAGGTGCAAAATGAAAAGATACTAATACCATAATAGAATATTTATGAAATGCAGAATATACAAGGATAAACTAGCAATGCAAACTACTAGGATATTTTAAGAACTTAACTTTGAAATACCCAGTAAATTATGAGTACTAGACTACTCTTATGTTAGCATGCTTCAATTTCTATGGTACAGTCTATTGTTTACTCCACTAACAATCTACTGTAATGAATGTGAAACATTAAATTTAAAATGAAAAGTTAGGGCTTATAAATTCTTACATGATGATTTTATACTTTTGCGGCTCTTTGTATAGATTCTTCTTCAAAATCCAAGCTAAAATTGTATATTGTTAAGAAGAAAAATAGCTTATATCTGAAGTTATTTGAAAGACATGAAAATCAATTAATTATTTATATTTAGATAAATTTGCTATAAAATACGAGTAATTAATTAGTATTGCAAGGAAAGGTCGGTGGCTAATTAATTAGTGTTGCTAGGAAAGTAAAGTGGGCGGCTGATGACTACTAATTAATTTATGTGTTGCAAGGAAAAGGGAGACACTAGGTTTGCTGTGTAAATATAGAGAAAGTGGAACATAAGTTTGCTGTATAAAAATTAAAAGGAAAAATAGGTTATTAGATTCTTTTTAACTTGGGCTATAGCCCTCCTCAACCTTATAAAAGGCTCTGCCTCTCTCTCTCTCTCTATATATATATATATATATATTGTGTCCTCTAGTTTTTAAGAGAAAAGCTAAATAAAAAGCCATTATACTATTTCTACCAAAACATGATTTATTATAATAATTTTTTGACTAATTTTTTTTTTTATTTAAAATCTATGTTTTTTTAGTTTGTTTTTCATTAGAATTTATGTTATCATAATTCATATTATGAGTTTGACGACTTCACTTGAGTTAACTCGGATTGTTTTTTATATTAATTTTTTAATTTTATTTTTTAATATTAGGTTGAATTAATTGAGAATTGCTAGGTTATTTTTAGATCTGTCAAATTAACCGAGTCATATAAATGGTTAAAATAATTATGTATCAAATGCATTAAAATACAAGTAGCTTTTCTAAATGAATTTTTAACATTAGAGTGCATATAAACAAAAATAAAATCTCACTTCATTTCTTTTTTCACAATTGATCCCTTTCTTCGAAAGAAAAAACAAGAGGCGATACAAACAAAGACATTGAACTTATCCCCGGCTTGTCTTCTTCCAATTATCATCTCCCTAGTTACGACTATATAAATATGTTTAGCATCTTCTCTATATGAAGCAAGAGTTGGATTTAGGTTTGCTTTCACTAAGATAGAGCATAGAGACCAACCTTAATACATTAGACATAGCATGGCTTGGATATTAACCACTCTAGCCTTGATTCCGCTCGCTTTCTTCCTCCGAGTTTGGTTGTCGAAAAGAAAGATCAAGGATAGCAAGTTACCCCCTGGTCCAATAGGTTTTCCTATATTTGGTAGCTTACATTTGCTAGGGAAGTTCCCTCACCATGACTTGCATCAACTAGCAAAGAAGTACGGCCCTATCATGTATATGCGATTAAGCTTAGTGCCTACTGTAGTTGTCTCATCGCCTCGGGCTGCCGAATTGATTCCTAAGACCCATGACCTCGTGTTTGCTAGCAGGCCACCAAATGAGGCTGCGAAGCATATCACTTACGAGCAGAAGGGCTTAACATTTGCTCCATATGGTTCTGATTGGCGCAACGTGCGCAAGATGTGTACCCTTGAGTTGCTTAGTGTTGGGAAATCTGACCGGTGATGTTCTGATATTTGCTCATTGGAGGCCAAGCACACTAACACAATATTTAACGTGGTTCGACAAACCGCCTACATCCACGGGAGAAGCCATTTTATTATATAGGGAGAGAACAAGATTTATAACAATAGAGGAGGAGGAATCATCCG
>NW_011499867.1:1771962-1772768 GCF_000495115.2 Populus euphratica | reverse complement strand
CAGATCTCCCTTGCCCAAATCTATCCATTGTGCTTTCTTTTCATATATATAACCATTTGCTAGCTTTGTCGCGACTTTCCTTTACAAGTGATCTGGGGTATCCTGGTTTTATACCTGATTTCTCAATATCTGGTGAGACTACCAGTGCTTAGATTCATCAAGATTGGTCTTCATCAAATTTCACTCTCCACCTCAAATTGTCCACATGATCGGGTGTTCAGAGTATCCCAATTTTGCCTTCCTTCAAGGCAATTAAACTTTCTCATATAACAGGACACATGTAATTGGGCAAACATGTGTGATTTCTTCTTCTTCATCTCCATCGACCATCATGATGACCATCAGATGCCTCATAATCGGGTAATCTCTCTTCAATAATTCACCATAGCTAATTTTTAGTCTCAATCTCAATGATCGGACCATACCATTGCATCCGGAACGATCAAATTAGTTGGAAACAAGTCTGAAATCGTCGCACTTCAAACGACTAAGATTTGATCAAAACAATTCTGGCTTGATTAGTGGTCCATATTCAATCTCAGATTCGGTTGCACGTAAACTCCGCCACATCGAATCCTGTCCCTCGACTCGCGGCTCGGCATGGCTCTAACTCAGCTCGGCTAGGCTCGCTCTTAGCTCGCGGCTGGTGACGTGGCAATGGGTCCCACAGTGCTGATGTGGTTGTTGACTGGTGCTGACATGTCATGCCACCTATTCCTGTTGATGAAACTATGACGTCATGATGACATCGTCATCATCCGGATCTCGCGCGTAGGTCGGATCTTTTAGTATTCAGGTCGGGTTAC
>NW_011499867.1:1751608-1768404 GCF_000495115.2 Populus euphratica | reverse complement strand
TAAAAAAAGAAAATATCCCCATTTTAAAACTTAATTTTTCCATCCACTGCAGATATTTGAAATCTTGATTATTATTCTTTTCCCCATGATTTATCTATATATTGAAAAGTCTGGAAAATTGTTGTCAAACGAATTTGTTTAACAGGAGCCATGCTATTCCTCCCCCCTTGTGGATTGTAATAAAAATAGAGTGAGGTTAATAATTTATAAAATGGGAATAATACCACTCCCTATTCTAATTAAGGGACTAAAACACATATGATCATGTATAAAACAACACATTGCGTTGATTATACCCAAATTATTCAGAATTATATTTTATTAACTTGAAAATATAGTAAAATATTGCAGGATTTTGAGTTCCAAATTTCATAATGGAGGATGGTGGAGGTTTTGTGTTCTTATTTTCTGCATCATAATTCTTTCTTAATTGCTTTTTTTGCCTATTTTGAACAATTGATTCGGGATTTTTCTAATATTTTTTTATTTGTTTTTAAATTATTCATTTTTATAAAATCCCGACACTGATGTCAAGATTATTAATTCCATTTCAAATATCATTCTGTTTCACTTATTGGTATAATATATTTTTGACGTTTCAGTATATATATAAAATAGAGAACTTATAAATAATAGTGTAAAATAGAGAAAATATCAAATATAAAAAGGTTAATATATAAAAGAAAGTATATAAAAAGTAAAATAAAGTTATGGCGAGCGGGCAATAATAAGCACCATGATAAGAATATATTTATTTATGGATGTGATATATGATTACAATTAACAAATTAAAAGGTATATAGAAACACAATCAAATTACAATTAACAAATTAAAAGGTATATAGAAACACAATCAAACAATTATGGAAATAAATTAGAATCTTTAATCATTTAAAACCTTTTGATATGACACTTGATTTCCACCATAATTGATGATTATATTGATTGGATTTTAATCCAAAATATATTGTTTTGATTTGTTTTCTCAACATGCCCTTTCAAACTTATGGATATTTTGAAGAAAACTCTTCATGAGTCTGAAATAGATAATATTGAAATCTTATTATTTAAATATGAAAAAAAAAAGATCTCGTAAAACCAAGTTATTCAAGCCAATAACAATGAAAGAAAATAAATAATTCTACGAGACCATATTTAACTCTACCGTGTGCTATAAAAAATAAAAGTCAAACCTTATTTGAGTTTGCAACTTAGGAAATATACAAGAGAAATGCCATGAATGGCGTAGTGAAAAAATATCTCCAAATTGTGATTGTAAGGACACCTAAACAAATTATGGGATATAGTCTAAAACTTTTCATTAAAAATAGGTTGATGTTAATATGATTTTTGTTTTGTACGGATGTAAGTATGATGATGGAAAACTATGAAACTAATGGGCGATGGAAAATTATGGGCAATAGTCAAGCAAAAATTGTTAAAGAACTTCAGTATAGTATATACGCATTGTTGGTTATGATACCATGATAAAAATCTTATGATATGATACTTTATTTTTTTATATAATTAATGATTATATTAATTGGATTTGAATTTAAAATATACAATCTTGATTTGTTTTTTCGATAATTTCATTATTTCTTGATCAAATCACATGTTTTAACACATGGTTAATAATGAAAAATAAGACAATCTTTTTATTTATTATTTTTTGGTCACACCTTTTTATTTGTTTTGACAATACATCTTGATGTGCCAAGACTGCCACGCAACGTGGGCATAGATGGCTATATATAGCAGAAACTACCAAGGCAGAAAACAATTGCAGAAAAGAAAACCATTGCAGACCCTTTTAGCCTTGCTTCCATGAATTTTCTTGCAATCGGAATCACAATTCATAGCTATGCACTCATTCGTGGGGAATGAACTTTTTTTACAAAGCTTTGCATCCGCCATCATATGCTTGTTTCCCGCGTACACACAATGTAATTTGGTACGTAAAATCACAAATCTTGAATTAAATACTCATCAAAATAACATCAGATTAATCAATAAAAAAATATATAGCTAATTTAAGGAAACAACAAATATAATAAAAGGAATATTAGTATTCCTTGATGATCATTCATGTGTTGCAAGAAACTGTTTGAAGAAATAGAGTTTTCTTATCTATCAAAACTGATCTTACAATCTCTTTATACATAAAAAATATAAACGTAAACTTATCAGTTACAACAATCTAATAATAGCGTAACAGCTGCAAGGCTTATATGCTGGCATTCATTGGTTTTAAACCATTTGTTACTAATCATAATTAGGATAACTGTCTAACATTTCCCCATAAACTGAACACTCGATAGGTGACGAGTTTGGAAACAAGACGTTCAAAATAGTCAACTAATAACCCTTTTGTGATGACATCTGCGAGCTAAAGTTGAGAAAGGTTGAATTGAACTTTATGATTGCCAGAGACAACCTGTTCATGATAAAATGATAATCAATAGCAATGTGTTTTGTACGAGCATGGAAGATAGGATTAGTGGCAAAGTATGTGACAGGCAGGTTGTCACAGTTAAGCAAAACCGGACGAGTAAGCGAACAACGAAGTTTAATTAAGAGACCTTGAATCCACAGAGTATCTAAGAGCTTAATAGGCTTAGAAACAACAGCATAATAGAGTTGGTCTTTATGAAAAATGACATGGCGAGAAACATAAAGCCAACCTATAGAGGATGGAGGTAGCGGTAACCATGATGATGATCACTGTAGCCAACAAAAACACACTGAAGAGAACACGGTTGTAATTTGTTAGTTACATAATCTCCAAGATATGGGTAACAAATATATCCAAAAACACGAAGGAATGTGTAATTCGAGGAAATGCCAAATAATAACTTATAGGGGGAAGTTCCTTGAAGGATAAGGGTTGGAAGTCGATTAATCAAAGAAACTACCGTACAAAATGCTTTGACTCATAGATTATGAGGCATGTGAGTAGTGTGTTAAAGGATGTGACCCATATAAGCAATATGATGATGTTTTGGCTCTGCTAACCTATTCTGTTAGGGTGTATGAGGACAAGAAAAACGATGCACAATGCCATTAGTAGCACAAAACTATTTAAATTGCAGGTTATCGTATTCCTTCCCCCCATCACTTTGAAATTGTTTGATAGACAAAGAGAATTGAGTTTAACATATATAGCAAAAGTAGAAAAATGACCAAAAACTTTGGATTTAAGATGCATAGGGAAAATATATGAATAATGAGTGTAATCATTCGTAAACAAGATATAATAGCAATATCCAAAAACAGAAACAACAGGAGACATCCACACATCTGAATCTATTAAAGCAAATGGCTTAGTAGAACAATGGTCATGAGATGAAAAGAAAAGTTTGTTTGATTGATTTAGCTAATGCACAATTGCTATAGGGGAGATTTGATAAATGAGAAAAAGAACCTAATAAGTAGCGAGAGATAAAAGTGCGAAGAACTTTATTGGAGGGATGACCAAGACGACAATGCCACAAAAAAAACAAAGCAAGGCTAGAAGAAAAAGCTTGGTTGGAGCTAGAAGATAACGTTGGAAAGATAGGATAAAGACCATTTTTACATAGACCCTAAAAGAGAACAACACCACGTGTAAGTCACAAATTTGATATCCTGAAAGGAAAAAAGTAATACTAATATTAAAATCACGAGTAAATTGAGTGACAAATAAAAGATTTTTACGAAGAGAAGGAGCACGAAGAACATGAGAGAGGAGGAGACAAAGGAATCAGAAGAAAAGGAAAGGTTACCAGAATGAGTGATGGGGAGAGTATCACCATTACCAACAACAACCTGAACAGAAGCTACATATAAAGTGCCAGAGTAAATTTTTTGCGCATCATAGGTCAAGTGATTGGTGGCACCAGAGTCCAAAGACCAATTAGGGTCTGAAGAAGACGTAACTTGCATACCAGTGAAAGCACGAGGATAAGAGCACTTGGCTTAAACATGACCAAATTGTTGGCAATTCCAGTAATGAATTGACTGGCGAGAGGGTGGAGGACCCAAAAGACCTTGAGAGAATGAGGAAGGACGTGGATCACATTAGAAAAGCTGGCCTAGGCTAGAGTAGAGGTGAACTTGAGATGAACCACCAAAAGGACGAGAGGGTTGGTCACATAGCCGGGGGTGACGAGGTTCACGGTTGAAACAAGCAGCAACAAAAGCAGCAAGGGAAGCCACAAGAGTCATCTGAGCTGCTAAGGCTTGTTGCCCTTCAAAAGCAAGAAGACGAGTTCGTAGGTCCGAGAAGGAAGGAAGCGGTGGGAAGTTCAAAATTGTTGTCACAATCATTTGATAGTCAAGACCCAGACCACAAGGTACATAAGTAACTAGATTAGAGTTGGATACAGGTTCCTGGATCGCAGTGAGTTCATCAGCCAAATTCTTAGCTTGAGCAAGGTATTCAAAGATGGATTTGGAACCTTTGGTAACAGAGAAGAGGTGAAATTTGAGCTAGACAGAATTAGCAAGGGATTGCTGTGAGAAATTTTATTGGAGACAATCCCAAATGTCCTTCAAGGTGGAGACCATAATAACTTGTTCTCACACTGCGTGGCGTCTAGGAAAATGGTGCAATGTGTCTATCTAGCAAAATATAAAGGAACAAGAAATTCTTGTTTCGTATTAGTAAAATATGGATTAGGAGTCGTTACCTTGAATTATGGTCACTGGAACCCTAATTAGTCTCAAATATGGGGTACGAAGACTATTTATGTAAAGGGAAGGTATTAGCACCCCAACTACACCCCATCTAAGGTAGGTTGCATTGTTTTAATGTCTGATAAAATCTAAGGTTGTATTGTGTTTTTCTAAACTTTGTCGATTTGTCTACAATTTAAGAAAAGTCCTCGTCTGTAAGGTACTCCTTATCTTATCGAGTAGGAATCTAATTGTTCTATGTTGTAAAAAAAATACCTTTTTAATATCAGGAATACGTTTTACATATAAGTCGTTATCCCTGATACTAAACAAAACAAAATAAAATTTTTGTTGTTTTTTTAAAATTTTAGTTAATGTTCTCTTAACTTTAATAAACTGGTTATGAAAGCCAAAATACATGTTAAAACATTATTTTTTGGTATATAAAAAACAAAATATGATTTTTTAGCTTTGAAATACTTTATCGTATGCATTAAAATATTTTTTTCTTTTTTGGAAGTTTTTTATGAAAACCAGGTATTTTAATATCGTATTTTGTATTTTTAACAATATAAAATACAGACCGATATTAATCAAAATGATATAAAAACTACGCGAGGAAATTGTAAAATCCTGAAACAAATATTTTTGATATATTATGTTTTTTGAAATGGACCGGATCAGGCCAAAATACATGCTACGTGAACAATGTAGGCATGGCAGGAATGAAGCAGGAGATAGAAGAAGGGGAGAAAGGCTGACCTGCGGTGGCTACAATTGTTGGCTATACTACGGGAAGCAACAAGTGGCGGCATAGGTAGTTCATAGAGGTTAGCGGTGCTGTTTTTCTTCTCTCTCTCTCCCTTTTGTTTTTTGTTCTCTTCTCTTCTTCTTTTTTTCTCTTCTTTCTTTTCTCTTCTCTGCCCTCTCTCTTCTATTCTCACTCTCTCCCTCCCTTCTCTTCGTCTGTTTTCTTTTTTTTCCTTCCCTCCCTCTTGTTTCTGTTTTTTTTTCGGTCTATTTTTCTTCTTCTCTTTCTCTTCTTCCTTTTTTTTCTATTCTTTTTGGTCCTCTCGCCTCTCTACTCTCTTATGCTTCTTTTTCCCTATTTTTATAGGCAAAAATAGGAGAGGACGTGGCTTGGGCAGCCACTGTGCTACCACCCCTTCAACACGTGGAAAGTGTGGGTTGTGTTAGCGTCTTTTTAAAGTCATCGGGGGAAGGGAAGTCAGTGAGAAACAGAGAAAAAAAAATATAGTGCCACTCAAAACGGCATCTTTTCGAGCCTTTTTTTTTTATAATGAATAGTTGATGAAACGATACCATTTTGGACAAAACACGCCCCTTCATTTAAATAGAAAATGTGTTAAAGTTCATAGTGGTCCTTAATTTGTAATTTGTTCAATGAAGTTCTAAATTACAATTTTAATTTAAAAATCAATTCAATTGCATCCCTGCCACAAATTCAATAGTAGTCCTGAAGTTGGCCATCTTTTTCACTTTGGTCCTCGATCTTGAATTAGTGCAATTTGACCATCAATTAAGTAATAAACTTCTAACAGGCCCCTAATCCTGTTTTAAGTACAGCCCCTATATTTACGCGCATTGTCCAGTTTGGTCTTTGGTCTCGGATTTCTTCAATTAAGTCCCTAATTAGCCATCAAACTTTAATATTTATGCAATTAATCCCCTAATTCGACCAAATTAACTCTTAAAAAATATACTTTGACCCCAGAACTTTAATTTTTTCCAATTAAAGTCCAAACTGACTCCAAAATCAATTTTTCTTGCAATCAAACTCTCTATAAATTCAATTAAACCTTCAATAAAATTTAATTCAGTCCATAGACATCTAATTTTGGACTTCTTTTCCTCAAATTAAATTTTCTTTATTAACAGGGCTCTCATCAATTACTAAAATACTATCAAATTTTAATTTTTATAATTTTGAACCTTCTCAACCAATTTTTGACTATTCTTAGAGTGTTTTGACATCTTTTTCTCATTATTCCTATTTTTTTGTATTTTTCAAACATATATTATTTTTATACATCTTTTTCTCATTATTCCTATTTTTTTTGTATTTTTCAAACATATATTCTTTTTATTTTCTTCTTTTTTGTATGAGGGCCTAAAAATGGGTCATAACAGTTGCCCCTTTTTTACAATGCTTATGAAGCAAAGAATTTGCATAGTAAGTGTTGTAAAGATAAACAAAACTATATTTCTGACACTGATCTTCTCAAAGCTTAGTTGGCCAGAAATCTCATTCGGCGATTCCTTTGTATCAAAGAATAATATAATGTATGGTTAGGTTAAACTAAGATACCTTTCACCAATCCCTTTTTACTAGAACCAAAATCTTATGTGGTTAGGATAGACTAAGATTCTTTTCGCCAATCCCTTTTGACCAAAACCAAAATCTTATTTGGTTAGGCTAAAATGAGATTCCTTTCACTAATCCCCTTTAGCTAGAACCAAAACTGTCATGTTACAAACCTTTTGTTTTGTGAAGAAAGACGATCTATTTTCATGGGCGACCTGCCCACACACTCACACTTACCTTGATCTATTTTAATAGGTGACCTACCAAAACATACTCAAAATGGTCTACTTTAAGGGGCGACTAGCCCACACAAGCACGCTTCCCTTGGTCTATTTTCATGGGCGATCTGCCCAAGTAGAAAAGGAATAGTGGTCTTGTTGTAATGGGTGACTTACCCAGTTGAAGGAATGGTCGCATTGTAATGGGTAACTTACCCAGATAAAAACATGGAGAATGGTCGAATTATAATGGGTAACCTACCTAAAAAAGATAAAAGAGTTATCGTGTTGTAATGGGTGACCTATCCAAGTGGAGGAATGGTCTTATTGTAATGGGTGACCTACCCAGATAAAAACATGGAGAATTGGTCGAATTGTAATGGGTTATCTACCCAAGTGGAGAAATGGTCTTATTGTATGGGTGACCTACCTAGATAATAACATGGAGAATTGGTCGAATTGTAATGGGTGACGACCTAAAATGGAAAAAAGGAAAGAGTGATCGTGTTGTAATGGGTGACCTACCCAAGTGGAGGAATGGTCACATTGTAATAGGTGACCTACCTAGATAAAAACATGAAAAATTGGTTGAATTGTAATGTGTGACCTACCCAAAATAGAAAAAGAAAAGAACGGACATATTATAATGGATGACCTACCCAAGTGGAGGAATGATCATATTGTAAAGGGTGACCTACCCAAATAACAACATGGAGAATATGGTCAAGTTATAATGGGTGGCCTAGCTAAAATGAAAAAAGAAAGAATGGTCGTTTTATAATGGGTGACCTACCCAAGTGGATAGTGAGGGCTCAAAGGCATACTCGAAAGGGAGGCAGGGTTAGAAAACTCACTACCTAAGTGGTGAAGGCTCAAAGGCGCATTCAAAAGGAAAGAGTTAGGTTTAGAAAATGCACTATCTAAGAAGTGATGGTATGACACCAATTTATCAATGTCAAAAGTAAATGCATTATGATTGAGATGCATGTATACTTACTTGAGAAATATAGGCCCTTATTTTTTCATGGTGTCTTTCTTTTTCTTAAAAGTTGGAGTAAACTTCGATGGCCTTTCCACCCTTGCTTACTCAAGTCACATGTCGTGATCTTGACCTCTAGAAAGGGTTTGATACTGTTACGGTGTCTTTCTTTTTCTTAAAAGTTGGAGTAAACTTCGATGGCCTTTCCACCCTTGCTTACTCAAGTCACATGTCGTGATCTTGACCTCTAGAAAGGGTTTGATACTGTTACATTTCTTTGTCTTCCAACCTTTATCTCAAAGTTTGTCAACTTTGCCCGATAATTTCCTAAGAAACGGAATCATAGAGCCAACCCTAATGGTTGTTTGCCCCATAGCTTGATCATGCACTCCAAGTGTTCACATTGGGTTTTCTTTAGGGATGAGGTCATGTGAAAGAAAGTTTGGGGTTATTTATAGGAAAATGTTACCATACAAATTTTTGAAACTTCCAACTTATTCCAACCACAAAAATCATTTTAACATTGGTTCAAAAAAAACTTGTTCTAAAGAATGCAAATGATTCCTATTGATAGGTTTTTGAACTAATAAAAGTGTTTTGAAGCTTTTGGGTAAAGATAAAGTGACATCTGGTTGGTTATAAAAAGTTGAAATTTCAATTTGAGGGTTATTGAAAACCAAATCGGTTGAAAGCATTTATTTTATTTGAGTGAATAATAATTTGACCCGCATAAGAAAGCACTACCTACCGATCTACATTGCGTGCCTTCGATCAAAAAGGGTTTATTAGGTATGTAATATAGGCTTAGGCTATTAGTTATGAAGAAAAGGATATTACAAGCTCAAAAAGATGTTTGAGGGATTTCAAAACTAAGGATCATCTATACTTATTCCCTCGCCTTTTCTTTTAACTTTCTTGTTAAAATGGATTTCTTGCCCCCTAGTATCGAGTGTAGGCTCTTTATTTTTATTTTTTTCATTTCTATTTGGTTGAGCACCTTAATTGTTTTTATGAGAAGCTCAAATCTTTTTAATCCTTTAGATTATTCAATCAAATTACATGATCAATTCCAGCATCCATTTTTACTGCTTTGTTTGGATGAGAAGGAAGTTTTTGCCTATTGATGGGTTTTTGTAGAACCTCTCTTGTTTGCCCTCCAGTATGGGGTGTGATCCTAGTTAAGGTTATTTTTAAAAAACATTACTAGGCTCAAAATGGAACTGCAAAGGATAGATTTCAACCTTGTGAAAAGATTATCAAAGATGGCCTTTCTTTATCTCAAACTCAATGTATTGAGGATTAGTATGTCTTGCTTTCATATGTGTATGCAAAATGATTTATTCATTAAAATAAAACTCAACTTGTAAATCACCTCATGGTGTTGTTGTCTTTATTTTTGTTCTTGTTTCAATTTTTCGGTTTAAGGAATCACTTGAATTTCTAGAATGTAGTTATTTAGGACAAATACCAATATGATGTTTTATTTTTGTACTCACTTTGGAGGTCCTAAAAATATCCTTTGAAAACATATGAGGTTTATGTATGGTTTTGGAATATGGAAAAGAAAACACCAAAGTATTCTTCGTGTTATAATTTTATGAGCAAAAGTTGTGCTCAAAATGTTATTTACATGTAATAACAATAAAAAAAAAAGTGTGATATGAACACAGAAAGCATATGATCTTATTTATTAGGGGCTCATGTGTCTTCCATTTCAATCCACCTCACCTTGATTAATTGCAAAAGCTTTCTCTTAATGGCATTGCAGGTATAGCTGTTATGCCCAGCAATACCAGTATGGTATTCATAATTGAGTTCTGGCTTAGACTTGTAGGATATGGTGGCTGCACAAGTGTCAGAGGTTTTAGCGTCATATGCCCGATGTTCAATAGCTTTTGATACATCTCATTCAGCGGTAGCGGCAATGGAGATAGTTGTTCTGGAACCCTTTGGTAATTTCCAATTTTGGTTTTGCCTAGAAAGTTTTGGGGCTTAGATTTTTTTATATTGGCAATGTGGGATGAAGTGTGGTAATTTTGAGGACCTCTTTCTTTCGAAGCCTCTTCTCTTGGTGGGTGCAGAAATTCTACTACTCTTGATGTCTCGTTCATTACATTCACACACTACCATAACATCAAGGAATTGTTAGGCCAAACTACGCATCACATGTTTGTAATAGGGTGCTTTGAGTGTGTTGGCAGATAAAGAGACCATCTTTTTATCCAGAAGCGGAGGGTGTACTTGAGCAGCTGCTTCTCGTCATCTTTAAGCATATTCCATTATGCTTTCTTTGTCCTCTTTCTTTAGATTGGATAAGTTAGTTCTATCAAGAGTGATGTCCAGGTTGTACTTGTATTGTTTAACAAAAACATCCACTAGATCTTTCCATCTTTGTATTTTTATATTATCCAATCTCATATACCAGTTCAAAATTGCTCCACTTAAGTTGTCTTGAAAAAAATACATTAGTAATTTTTCATCATTTACTACTTCTGTCATTTTATGACAATAAGACCTAAGATGAGTCATAGGACATTGTGTTCCACTATATTTGATGAATTCAGGAACACAAAATTTCTTAGGTACAACCACATCGAGGACCAAACACATCTCTGTTACCTGTACCAGGTCATATAAGTCTACCCCTTCAATGACTTTGCGTTTGGCTTTTAGCGCCTCTATTTTAGCTTGATCAATGCTATCAGAAGACTTAGCCTTGTGGGACTTGTTAGTCAATGCCTCAATAACTATTAGGGCTGGTGCAGGTGTTGCTGACTACACAAATGTTGGATTTTATTGGGGCTCTTGACTTGTTCGCTCATTCCTTCTTCAAGTTGAACTACTATAAGAGCCTGATTAGAGGTGACTGGTCGATTAGATGGACCTTCACCAGAGGTATTTTTTAGAGTTTGCTCGAGTAAGCTAGTGAGGTGAGCCACATGATTAGTACTTAAAAGTGTATTTTTATCAAGGTTTTATATTATTATTTTACACTTGAAGTATCAATAACTCCTTAACTAAAGCATATTTTATAATAACATATCCAATAATATAAGGTACCTTTAACTAAACCCATGACAATTTGACCACTTCAAAATCTCTGAATTTTCAAAAGAAAAATCTTCAGTTTTTACTTTGAGTGCGCTTTCTAGCCCTCAAAAGGATTCATCATTTCTTAATATGATGAACCCATCATTTCATTCTTCTTTATCTTCTTTACAACGCTTACTATCTAATGTCTTGTAACTTTCTATCATAAGCATTGTAAAGAGGGGGGCAACTGTCATAACCCAATTCTGAGTTATTTCTCAAAAATCAATTTTTTTTCAAAAATAAAAATAACAAAAATAAAATACAGGCTGACAATGTGGAGAAAGCAGATAAAGGAGGGCTACAAAAATAGGAAAAAATCAAGTTGCATTTTTTTTGACGAAATCAAGGCCTAATTGTACCTCATTATACTAAAAAATAAACAAAAATGCAAATTCAAGGACAAATTGAAAGATTATTGAACGAATTTACAAAAAAAATTGAGTCCAATGACATATTTAAATTTTTAGTAAGCCAATTTGATTTAATCATGGGTCAAATTAAATTTTAATTATGTCTAAGAATTAATTTGGGTCCAATTGAAGGATTTAATTTAATGCAAAGATTTAATTATACTTTAAATGGGTCAAATTAATTCTATTTTAGGCTTAATTGGTGAAAAATTAAGTTTGGGAGCCTAATTTTGGCTTAATTAAGAAGATTGGAATTTTAAGAGACCAAATTTAATATGTACTAAGTTAATTGATTGAAATTAGGGCTAAATTGCATTAAATAAAAATATTTTAGGGTCAATTTGGTTTCAATTGAAAGAAATTGAAAGAGGGAGGATTGAAATGAACTTTGGCAAAAACAGGAATCGGCACAGATCATTATCTTCATTTTTTTTCTCTAAAAAAGCTGATCTAGTTACCCACTTTGCAGCAGCATTTAATATACCTAACGTCCACCACATTTGACAAATCTTATACGAAAATGATCCTCTGGACTTTTTCTACAACACAATGTGATCATTTTAGGCTTAATGGCAATAAATCATCTCTGGTGACAGCCTAAAGAGGCCAACTCAGTCAACTTTTGTCTCCAGATTTGCAACTCATGATAGCTACTTTGAGTCAACGGCTGGGATCCTTCGCACCTAAATCAAGGATTGAAATTTTTCCCCAATATAGAAAAGATTGCCCTCTTCCACTACCTATTAATACAGATGGATTTCATGGCTTGAGAGATGAGAAAATTAGGTCTAAAGTCAGCCAAAAAACTAATTTTTCTACTGATTTCTGCAAATTTTCTTCTTTCTTTCTCTCTCCACCATGGCCTTCAACCACCACCACCATCACCACCAGTCTTTCCACCATCAGCTCCACCATAGGAAGCCAACTCAACCATCAGCCGACCACCAAGAGCCACCGTTAGTTTCTCTCTCCTCTTTGCAGCCCCTTCCATGAGCTTTTTTTTCTTTTTTCTTCCTCTTTGAGCTGCAGCCACTCCAGCCAACTCCACCACCAAATTCAAGTTTTCCTCCCCTGCCAGCCAGCCATCACTACCATGCTAGGTGGTTTACCAACCTTCCCCTGGTTCTTCGTCTTCCCCATGAAATTCCACTGTTTTGAACAGTGCAACATGAATTCTAATTCATGTTCCACTATTCATGTAGTGGACTATGCTCTCTTTTTTAAAAAAAAAATCTAAATTTTTTTTGAAAAAATTCATTTCAAAAAATTGTGATTTTCTCATATATTTTTACACCAATTTTGCATAATATCAGGTTATATATTTACATTGTAAAATACAAATTCGGTATTAAAATACCTGGTTTACTTTGAAATTATTAAAAATTCAAAACATTTTAAAAAAAAAACTTTTAAATCAGTTTTCATTTTCAAAAAAATAAATTGTTGCATAGGCCAAATCCTAAAATTTTTCCAAGCATATTTTTCATAAAAACAACAAAAATTACATCTTTTTCATGTAATAAAAATCCAAAAATGGATATCGTAACCAGTTTATGATTATCCATTATGATTTGGCCAACATATCAAAAAAATCATTTTTTAATTTTTGTTTTAATCTAGAAGGAGACTTTAATATTTGTGGGGTGTACAATTAGACAATAAAGTACACCCTCTAGTATTAAAGATACAAGATGTAAATAAATATGATGCTAAAATTCAGACTTTAAAACGGTTAGAATTTAACCCAATAAAGTAGAGACTCTCACACAAAGATAAATATGCCTTGAGCCTTAGAAAAGATCAACAGATACTCAACTCAAAAAAAAAAAAAAACAATGCAACTTACCTTAGATAGGGTGCACTGGGGGGGATGCGTCTTTCCCTTGCCCAACCAATCTCTTACTCATACTCTTGCAGACCATAGGTTCCTAGTAACCATAATACTAAGTCTTGACTCCTAAACATTAATCATAATTTTATGATTAAATCTAAAATCCTTTCCAACACATAACACCTCACACAGGAGGCACGAAAAGAGCCTTCGTTGTCACCAGACGATGTCATGCTGGCTCACACCCCACGACACATGGGGTAATTCTATACAATGCATAAACAAATATGTACAGAATTTTAAAGCATGTAAGCAATAAACAAAGGAAATGCATATTAAAAACATACAAACCAATAAATAAAACACAATGATCAGACAAAAACAATGCTTACTCCACAAGGTTCCTAGTGGAGTCGCCATTCTGTCGCATGTGTGCGGCGTCATAATGATTGTCCACCATCTAGGAAAAAAAATTGAAATGGTGTATTTCTGGCAAAATATATAGAGATAAGGAATTCTTGTGTCTCTTATCAATAAAAAATTTGAATGGGAGTCGGCACCTAGTGTTTTGGTTACTAGAAACCCTAACTAATCTCAGATATTGGATATGGAGACTGGTTGCATAAAGAGAAGGTATTAGCACCCCAAATACATCTTACCTAAGGTAGGTTGTATTGTTTTGTCTAATCAAATCTAAAGTCGTGTTGTGGTCTTTTTTCAATTATTGGTCTATTTAAGGTTTAAGAAAAGTCTTCCTCTATAAGGAGATTTTTATCTTATCGAGTACAAAGCCTAATTGTTCTATGTCGTTAATAAAAATAACTATCTTTTTAATATTGAGAATATGTTTTATGTATAAATTCATTTTTCTTGATATTAAAACAAAAATAAATAAATTGTTTTATTGTATTTGAAATTTTAGCCAATGTTCTTTTGACTTTAATAAACTGATTATTAAAGCCAAAATGCACGCTAAAATATTTTTTTTAGTGTATGAAAAATAAAATATTATTTTTTCTAGCTTTGAAACACATGGTTGTATGCACAAAAATATTTTCTCTTTTTTTTTGAATTCTTTTGTATTTTTGAAAGTTTTGACAAAAACCAAGTATTTTAATACCAGGTTTGTATTTTTAAGACATAAAATCCTTGTTTAAAATTTTTTTCATTTTCCATTTTTGCACACTATTAAAAACCTCACTCAGATCCAATTTTAGAAATTGCAATATCTAATAAAGAATAATACCAATAACAATGTTCCTTCCTCCATAATTTCATTGCATATAGAAGGGACTCGACAAAACATTTAACATGGTTCCACATGTAGACCCATGGTTAAAACTATTTTTAAATATTAAAATTCCAAGTCGATGATAGGATGGATTAAATTAAATTAAATACATAAGACTAAATAACAAGGGGTGAAATTAAATGAGATAAAAGAGAATATGGCACTAGTTGTTAAAAAGAGAAAAGATAGGGACAAAATGAAATAACTAGGTGAAATGGGGTCAGTATGTAAATAGTAAGAAATTAGACTATAAATACCCTATTTCCCTTTCTAAAACCAGCAACAATAAAGAAAAATGGGGGGGGGCATCCTTTTATGTTTCTTTTACAAAATAAATGAGAGGAAATCCTATAAATTGTAAGGCGTTTGAGTGAGTTTTTGGCTAAAGGTCGAGGGAAACAACATCAAGACAATAATCTAGAGAGAATAAGTGAAGAAATTTAGGGATTTAAAGTGAAAAAATGTTACTGGCTAGGAATCGAAACTCACTTCATCATCACGTAAGTGTTTTAAACTCGATTATGTAAGTTAAATTAAAAATGATTAAGAATCGATGTCTAAATTGTAAATTTAAGGTTAAGGTTCATGAGAAAATATAGGGGAAGTGAGAGATTTTCCTTGTTTGATGTAATTGGGATAGAAATAGATGAAAGCAACTCAGAATAATAATTAAATGAAAAAAAATCATAGTCTTTTAGAAAGTGGTGGTGCTAGCCAAATATTAGAAAAAATTAAAATAACACATGAATGTTGTTTGTTTGAAGTTATTATAGCACGTGTTGAAATATGGAGAATGAATTTACAATAAATAGAAATCTTATGTTTAATTTGTAATGGAAATATTGGTTATGCTTTGATTATGAATGTTGTCATTTTGTTGAGAGTTGGAGGATTTTATGTAATGTTGAAGTATTATGGAAAATTGTACGAATGAGAAGAAAACTACTCATATTCCTTCTTTAATGTTACATTCGGCTAGAGAGAGAAAGAAAAAAATTATCTTTTTCTAGTTTTCTTTGGTTCTATGAGTTTGTTAAGGGAGATGCTAATTGTTTGATTGAATTTAGCATAAAATATATGCTTAATTATGATAGATGAAACATTTATGTGAGGTTGTGTCAATTATACATGGTAAAATTTTAGAATTTTCAATGCGATTAAATTAAATTGAGAATTCAAAATCTATATGGAGAATAAAACTAACATTTATGGTGGATGGATGACAAATGATATATTGATTCTACTAGTACAAAAGAGGCCACAAGACCTATTTAACAACAAAGGACTATTTCGTGCACGTAAACATCAGGTAGGTGTTCGACACCTTAAAGAGAATTAATTTATTATCTAAGTAGTAGTCATAATTTGCTTTAATTATATCTTGATCTTAATAGAAAAACATAACAAGAAAAAAATTGGAGACCTAATTCCCTCATCAATAAAATTAATGTCCTGGTTAATGAGTGATCTAAGAAACTAATTTCCTGATTGATGGGATCAATGAGCGAATGGGGAAACTAAGTTTCTGGTGAATAAGATTAATATCCTGGTTAATGGACAATTAAAGAACCAATGATTTAGTAATAAAATGAATGCCTGATTTAGGTTAAAGATGACTTTGGTGTGTCCTCAAAATTATACTATTGACATTTGATAATTATACTGCATAAATATATATATATATATATATATATATAAAATTACCTTTGAATGTAAAGTTAATTTCATTTTATATTAAATAAATTTTCAGATATCCCACAACATTGAGTCGTGTAGTAGATTAATGAATTCATATCTTTTTGTTAATCAAATAATTTATTTGGAAGAATAAAAAAAAATTGTAATATGATTAGTACTTAAAAGTGCATTTTTATCAAGGTTTTATATCATCATTTTACACTTGAAGAATCAATAACTTCTTAACTAAAGCATATTTTATAATAACATATCTAATAATATAAGATACCTTTAATTTGTGGTAAATATTCATTT
>NW_011499867.1:1744421-1751557 GCF_000495115.2 Populus euphratica | reverse complement strand
GGATTGTAAATATAGGCCTATCACATAAATAAAAGGATTGATTGATGAGTTTAAGAATAGAAATTGAAAGGACAAAAAGATGGTAAAACTTAGAAAAAAGATGCTGGTGTAGTCCAAATCGGAACACTATTCGATAATTAGTTCATATCCAAAACTGTAGATCTCGAATTTAGGTATATTTTATATAGTTGCAGGTCTGTTTTTAAAAATGTCATTTGCAAGTCCAAATTGTAGCAACAACAAAGAAGTTTGAATCTATCCTATAGTCCAAACACTGTTAAGTATTTAGCCTATATCTAGAGTTCTAGAAGTCTAAATGACCTCTATTTTTTTTCAGGAAATTTGAAACAATTTCCTACAAATTTCATGTCAAATGGTTCCAATTTTGACGTTATCAATGATGTTTTGGGCACACAAGAGAAGATAAGAATTGTCACCAAGTCTAGAGTTGGTCACCTCCTCATTAATTAGTCATCAAATTAATGTTTGATACTAACATGTTTTGTATTTGTTATCTTGTTTACTTTTTAATATTTTGCTTGTTAAATGACTAATTTAGATTTATGTTGTATAAGACTTTGTATAACAAATCCTTGGCACATTCATAGCCCATACTATATGGTATAACTGACACCTGAGTTATGAAAGGAACTTGATTTGTTGTTAACATAAGTTATAATCATGAATGCTAGACAAGATTTACAAGTATTAGCATTAATTGAATAAGATAACTAACGTAATCATGTTAACAATTTATAATCTAATTGGAACCTCTTTTGTGTGTGGTTTTCAATTGAATAATAAGAGTTTATACTTTACTTATTTGACATATTATTAGTGGATCCTCTAACCTTAACATTTGTTGTTATCATTGTTTAATCATTATGTTAATCTTCTATCTTAAAGTTTTCATCAACTTCTTCTTCTTCTTCTTCTTTATTATTATACTACTACTACTACTACTACTACTACTATTGTTACTATTATTATTATTGTTGTTGTATAATTATTATCTATAATTTATACAATTAATCTCCCTGTGGTTCGATTCCAATCTTGCCGGGTTATTTATTACTTTGACACTCCTATACTTGGGAGAAAATATCAATCTTTTAGTCGTGTCATAATATAATTCACAACCAAAAAGAAAAAAAATGTATTTACATATCTAACTTAATTATGAAAGATGAATCTAATGTAATTGTTTTTAAATCATATCCATAAGTTTGTTGTACTTTCTTTTTATATACTTTTACTATTAGGAATGCATACGTGTCTTGAATTATGATGTAACTAATTTAATTGTTCTTTTATTTATAATATTCATCAAATGATATAATACTTGTTTTATTTGAGCGGATATTGAAGAAAATAAAAGGTTGTTCTTATCTTTGGGCCAAAGAAGTCCAAAATAGTAGGATCAATGTTGGAATTTTTTTCTAGGATGTTAAAAAGTATTTAGGCGATGACTTGGTATTAATAGTATAGAGTAACCTCTACTGGATTTTTGGCTAAAAAAAATAAACCCTAATTTATGTTAAGAATGTATTCGATTGATTGTATAAAATTTAGAGTTGTTACATGACAAATCAACTATATCCAAGGAGAAGATAATCTCATTAGAGATAGGGAGAAATAAAAAATTACATATTTAGAGAAAGAGAATCATCAACTCGACTAAATTCCCAGGTTTTTCACACCCATCACTTCCCTTACAGTTGTTGCAAATAACAGCTTTAGTTGCTGCCCTCAGCAGCTCCTCTCTTTTTGTTCCTCGTATTCTCTCTACTTTTCTCTCTTTTTAGGTTTATATTGGAAGATTTTGTTTTTTTTTTTTGGCATAATAAATGCATAATAATTGAAAAAAAATGTTAACATTCTCATAAAAAACCATAATATTATTTAAGAACTATGAAAAAAAATTAATAGCAACTTAAAAATCATGTTAAGTACTTTACTCTATAATGAACTTCAATGTCAAAAAAACCTTAAAAAAATTATAGAAAAATGTCAAGCATTTTGATCAAATTGATATATCTTTAACCCAATGTAAGAAGGCCTAGTACCCATGGCACTACTTGACCTAGCCCATTTTTATGATCTTTTTTTTCTTAGATAGATGATATGTGAATCTTTTATTTTAAATATAAGTTAGATTAAAGTCGTGGTTGAGAAATTAAAATAAAGTTTTTTTATATCTATAGTAAATCAGATAAACTAATTTATCAACTGAAAACATTTTTAAATTGAATAAAAAATTAAAATTAAAATTTTTTCATGAATATTGATTCATCAATAGCAATGATTAATGGTTTGAAGATGGTCAGCTATTAAGTATTATAATAAAAAGATACTTGTAAAATACTCAATCCCGACAAGTGCACCAACAATGATTTTTAGGATTAAGGACCAGTTTAAGATGATAGCAACTATAAGATGACAGCAACTGTTATGAAGTTATGATTCAAAATATTTTCTGTTTAAAAATATATTAAAATAATATTTTTTATTTTAAAAAATTATTTTTAATATTAATATATCAAAACAATATAAAAAATAAAAAAATATAATTTTTAAAATAAAAAAATATAATTTTTATTGCGTTTTCAAAAATATACATGAAGCTTGTTCCTGTCCAAGTCGATGTCATTGCCCTTACAAAATAAAAGAAAAGGCGGTCAGCTTTCAGGTCATTTTTAATGTTAATTTTGCAAGGATTAGTACATGTTAATGTGCAGAACAAAGATTAGACATTGGTATCTCAGCTGTTCCTGGCTTCCTACCAAAAGTCGAAATTAGAAAGAAAACAATATTACCGTTACCGTTCACTTGAGAGCTATTATTAAAAAAAACTGAATAAATATGTCCTTTTAACTTTGTTGGATGTGATTAAAAAAACAAAAACGACCTAAAGTAGCATCAACAGTTCAATTATCATTACCGTTTCCGTTCACTTGAGAGTTGCATCTCTCTGGTCTCGCCGTAGAGCAAATAGTCACAAATATATATATATATTTGTGACTATTTGCTCTACGGCGAGACCAGAGAGGAGGCAGATCAGGAATTTTTCTTATCCAGAGGTATAATATAATTACATATAAATTATTTTTTAATATCAATCATTGACTCAAATATATAAAATTATTAGGTTAATAATAAAGTTTTAATTCAAATATATAATATAAAATATATAAAAAATAAAATTTAAAGTACATAAAATTCAAAATAAAAATAAAAATAAATTATACTATTAAAGCTGACACCTTCGATATTTTAGAGAATAGAATTTCTCTATGATCTAATTCAAATCAATATCTTCAACAAGCTCTCATTTAATGAAATCATCATAGAATATACTAAGAACTCCTCTTCTATTTTATTGTGAAATATAATTTTAACTTGTTTCATAGCTAAAAATACTCGTTCTGTAGTGGTAGGGGAAACACGCAAAGGCAAAACAAGACGAATCAATCTATCAGTCAAATGATAGTGCTGTGACTTATTTGTTTCAACTAATCCTTGACATAATTTAGAAATAGCAGACAAATTTTGAAAGCTCTTATAATGAATCACATCAATCTGATAATTCTCTAACTGAGATCTCAAATAATACATTTCTTATTCATGAAAATCTTCGGGATAAAATTTTTCAGTAAGCTTGTAAATAGCATCAACTTTAAATAATTTAAAGTTGTCTTTATGTTCTAAAGTAGAGTTAAGTACAAGGAGTTCTACTGTCCCATCACTGAATCTAGAATTTAATTTTTTCAACTAAAAATCTATTGTTAAGTTAAATATATCATAATGATGATCTTTGTAAGCTGTCATTGAACCTTTTTGTTCACATGAACAACCTATAGTCTTTTTATACAAAGCATTTATATATGGTATGTCAATCTCATATTTTGTGTAAATAAATTGCATATTTGCAAGGAGAAGATCAAATTCAGCATCTCTCAAAGTTTGAAGCAATGCTTTAGTAGTTGATACAAGATCTATTGCATTTTGAGATGTCAAGAGATTTTTCTTGTAAAGCTCAACAAAGTAAATCAGTAATCCCTCTTATTTTTTTCATCAAATATATGATGAATATAAATTCAAAAGATTTCATCACAATTAAACAACCACCAGCTTCTCCATGTATAAAATTAAAAGATACTTCTTGAACCATACTTTCAAGCACAGTAATAGTTGCATCATACATATCTATTAAGCGGCAAATAGAATCAAAATTAGAGCTCCAACGAGTAATTCCACTTCGATGTAAATTCCCAATTTGATTAGCCACTCTACCAGTCTCATGTTCTTCAGTAGCCACCATATGTGCAATTTATATAGCCTAAGCATAATGTAATTCGGTATCACGTTTAGGAGAAGCACAAATAAGGTTGATAATGGTTGTCAATTTTGAGAAAAATAACCAAATAGAAATCTCATTTCCAGCTACTGTAACTAATGCTAGTTGCAGTTAGTGAGCAAAGCAAAGTACATAATATGCATAAGGACAATCTCTGAGAAATAAAGCTTGTAGTCCATTCCATGCCCCACGTATATTGCTAGCATAATCATACCCTTGACCTTGCATATTGAAAATACATAAATTATATCAAGCGAGCACCTCACAAATTTCTTTTTTAAGTGTTTAAGAAGTAGTATCTGAAACATGCACAATACTAAAAAAAAGGCTCTCGTACAAAACCCTGGATGTCAACAAATCTCAAAACAATAGCCATTTGTTCTTTATTAGATGCATCTTTGGCTTCGTCAATAAAAATACAAAACTTTGCATCTCTATCTTCTTCACAGATCTTTTTCCTCACTTTGTTCGCTAGAATATGCAAAATCTCTTTTTGAATAGTCGATGAGGTATACTTTGCATTTTTCAGAGTTTTTTCTAAGACAACATCATCAATGTCAACATTCAATCTCCTCATAAGTCTTATCATCTCCAAAAAATTCCCTCGATTATTAGAAGCCAAAGATTCATCATAACTTCTAAATGCACATGCTTGTAAGCTAAACCATTGAACACTTTCAATTGTTATTATAAGTCTCAACTGATTTTTCTGAACTTCTTCAATAGTTTGTGCATTCAACACTTTATCAATATGTCTACTTATTTTCATTAAATCTTTAGCAGATTTCGCAATATTATTATGTAGTGAAGTGGGACTTTCCACATGCATCAAAAGTGCACATCTAACGCCATCATTAACCCTCTTTCAATTTCTAAAGCCTTCAGTTGTGGATGTGAGATAATGAGACACTTTGTTTTCAAAGATAAAGCATGAAAAACAAAATATTATATTCTTTGATGGAGAGTACTCTAGTCAAGGAAATTGATTAAACCATGTGTATTGAAATTGACGATATTATCTCTCTGATTTAGTTCTTAGATACTTTGCCAACTTTGGTTGATATTGACTTGTTTTGATATAAGCTCTTATAATTTCATCTTATTGACTAATAGGATGTTTTCACACTAAAATAAGCAACCTAGGATCTTGTTCAACAGTATTAATATCAATTTCAACTCTTTGAGATTTGAAAGGGGGTTGTTCACTATAATTTGAGACATCAACACTGGAAGGAGAATGTCCTTTACTAGTTCATGTTTGTTCATTTGGTTTAGAGAATGAAAACATAGTTTTTCCTCTCTTGTTTCCTTAATTTTCCATTTTAATTTATAACTTATTCAAGCAAAATGGATTAGGGAAGTTAGGCACAAGATAAAAAGATACTAATACCATAATAGAATATTTATGAAATGTAGAATATACAAGGATAAACTAGTGATGCAAACTACTAGGAGATTTGGAGAACTTAACATTGAAATAACCAGTAAATTATGAGTACTAGACTACTATTATGTTAGCATGCTTCAATTTCTAGGGTACAGTCTACTGTTTACTCCACTAACAATCTACTGTAATGAATGTAAAATATTAAATTAAAAATGAAAAGTCAAGACTTGTAAATTCTTACATGATGATTTTACACTTTTGTGGCTTTCTATATAGATTCTTCTTCAAAATCCAAGCTAAAATTGTATATTATTGAGAAGAAAAATAGCTTAAACCCCAAGTTATTTGAAAGACATGTAAATCGATTAATTATTTATATTTAGATAAATTTGCTATAAAATACGAGTAATTAATTAGTATTGCAAGGAAAGGTCGGTGGCTAATTAATTAGTGTTGCTAGGAAAGTAAAGTGGGCGGCTGATGACTACTAATTAATTTGTGTGTTGCAAGGAAAAGGGAGACACTAGGTTTGCTATGTAAATATAGGGAAAGTGGAACATAAGTTTGCTGTCTAAAAATTAAAAGGAAAAATAGGTTATTAGATTTTTTTAACCTAGGCTATAGCCTTTCTCAGCCTTATAAAAAGCTCCGCCCATATATATATATATATATATATATATATATATAGACTCTTTGTGTCCTCTAGTTTTTAAGAGAAAAGCTAAATAAAAAGCCATTATACTATTTCTATCAAAACATGATTTATTGTAATATTTTTTTCACTAATTTTTTCCTTTTTTTATTTAAAATCTATGTTTTTTGAGTTTTTCTTTCATTAAAATTTATGTTATCATTATTCATATTATGAGTTTGACGAGTTCACTCAAGTTAGCTCGGGTTGTTTTTTATATTAATTTTTTAATCTTATTTTTTAATACTAGATTGAATTAATTGAGAATTACTAGGTTATTTTTAGACTTGTCAAATTAACCGAGTCATATAAATTGTTAAAATAATTATGTAATACATTAAAATACAATTAGCTTTTCTAAATGAATTTTTAACATATATAAACAAAAATAAAATCTCACTACATTTCTTTTTCACAATTGATCCCTTTCTTCGAAAGAAAAAACAAGAAGCGATACAAACAAAGACATTGAACTTATTCCCAGTTTGTCTTCTTCCCGTTATCATCTCCCTAGTTACGACTATATATATGTTTAGCATCTTCTCTATATGAAGCAAGAGTTGGATTTAGGTTTGCTTTCACTAAGAGCATAGAGACCAACCTTAATATATTAGACATAGCATGGCTTGGATATTAACCACTCTAGCCTTGATTCCGCTCGCTTTCTTCCTCCGAGCTTGGCTGTCGAAAAGAAAGATCAA
>NW_011499867.1:1632879-1743570 GCF_000495115.2 Populus euphratica | reverse complement strand
AAGTTTATTCCAGAGAGGTTTGCTGGGAGTAACATAGATGTTCGTGGACGCGATTTCCAGCTTCTCCCCTTCGGGGCTGGGCGCAGGAGCTGCCCTGGAATGCATTTGGGACTAACCATGGTTCGGCAAATGGTGGCACAGCTGGTGCATTGCTTTGATTGGGAGCTTCCTAACAATATGCTGCCGGAGGAATTGGACATGACTGAGGCGTTTGGTCTTGTAACCCCGAGAGCAAACCATCTGTGCGCCACTCCCACTTATCGCCTTCACCTCTGATTATGGCTTAAGCAATGTTTCGATTTCTTGTTAATTAATATTCTCTGTTGGAAGTGTGATCATGTAGGGATTGTCTTTGCTGCTTCTCTACTCTAAGATTGGAATGTTTAAAGGTCTTCCCTTGGATTCATGGAATCAATTGTAGACTCATATCAGCATGCTGATGTATTCAAACCCTTTCATTATGCAATAATGAATATGATTATTCAGAGTCAATTATTGTGATTCATTCTCCTATGAGGAATTTTATCTAATTCGCAATTGTAATAGTTTTGACTATACCTATCAGTGGTATCACAACTGTATCTTATGATGGCAACCAACAAAGAAAGAATTAAAAATTTAGAAGCTGGGCTTGGAGGACTTCAAGATAGTGAGTCGAATGGAACTCAGTCTTCATGACAAGTTATAACTATGACTGTAGTGGTCATTCTCGCCATAATAGGGAAGAGTTTAAGGAGGAAGACAGATGTTCTCAGACAAAGATTGAATTTCCAAGATACTCTGGTGATGATCCCGCTTAATGGTTCAATACAGCGAAATAAGTTTTCGAATACCAAGCCACCATGACAGCACAAAATGTGTCATTAGAGTCATTCCACCTCGCAGGGTGAAGCTAATCAATGGTGGCAATGGCTATATAATTAGTTTTTAAAATTATATTTTTATTAAGATTTTATATTATTATTTTATACTTGAAGTATCAATAACTCATTAACTAAAGCATGTTTTAGAATAAAATATCTAATAATATAAGTTACCTTTAATTTGTGGCAAATGTTCATTTTAAATACCGACCTATCACATAAATAAAAGGAATGATTGATGAGTTGAAGTACTGAAATTTGAAGGACAAAGAGAATGTCAAACTTAAAAAAGAGATGTTGGTACAGTCCAAACTAAAAACTGTTAGATAATTGGGTCATATCTAGAGCTATAAATCTCATATTTAAGTCTACTTTATATGGATAGAAAGGTAAGATATAAGGCAATAACTTTCATGGGAGTCCAAGATTTAAAAAGACCATTTTCAAGTTCAAATTGTAGTAACAACGAAGAAGTTTGAATCTGTCCTATAGCCTAAATATTGTTCAGTGTTCAACCCATATCATGAGTTGTAGAAGTCTAAATGACCATAATTTTTTTTTCCTGAAAATCTAAGACAATTTTCTAGAACTTTCATGTGGAGGTCTGGTTTAAATTCTGATGTTATCAATGACGTTTTGGACAAACAAGAAGATAAAAATTGTCACTAAGTCAAAAGTTGGTCACTCACTCATCAATTAGTCATCAAATTAATAGTTTCTAATTTTGGCTTATAAAAGGAGGCATTTGTCATACATTTAGGCATCTTAATTTCCAGATCAAGATCATGCACTTGCTCTCTCTCTTTGTATTTTTTTTTTTTTTTTTTGCTTTCATTAATATCTTGTTTATGCCTTTCATTTCCTTTCCTTTACTTAGTTAACTTTTATCTTGTTTATGTTCTTATCTTATTTATTTATGTTTCTCTTCTTTATTATGTTTAGCTAAGTTTATTATGTCAATGTGAAAATGTTATACTAATAGTGTAAAAAGAAGTATAGTGTTAACTTAACATGGACCTCAATGTTTGATACTAACATGTTTTGTATTTGTTATCTTGTTCACTTTTAATACTTTGCTTGTTAAATAGTTAATCTAGATTATGTTGTATAACACTTGGTACAACAAATACTTGGCATTTTCATAACCCAACCGTATAGTATAACCTATGCATGTACTATGAAAGGAACTTGATTTGTTGTTAACATAAGTTATAATCATGAATGTTTGGCAATATTTACAAGTATTAGCATTATTCGAATAAGATAACTAATGTAATCATGTTAATAATTTATAATCCAATTGGAACCTCCTTTATGTGTGATTTCTAGTTGAATAATAAGAGTTTATACTATACTTGTTTGAAATACCATTAGTGGATCCTCTAATCTTAACATTTGTTGTTATCATTGTTTAATCCTCACATTGATCTTCCATTCAAAGTTCTCATCAACTTCTTCTTCTTCTTCTACTATTATTACTATTACTATTATTATTGTTGTTGTTGTTGTTGTTATTGTATTGTTGTTATTTATAATTTATACAATTAACCTCCCTGTGGTTCGATCCCGGTCTTACTGGGTTATTTATTATTTTGACACTTCTGTACTTGAAAAAAAACATCAATCTTTTGATCATTTTACTATGTCGTGCCTACATAAAGGAAAGGAGAGAATTGACATGAGAGGTTTTGAGGAAGAACTTTAGGCTCTTTTGGGACAAGTTGATTATGAAGATTTTGATGAAGCTTTATCAAGAGTCACATAGGTTGGCTCATTATGAGACTATCAAAATAGTATTTTTTTTATTTTTAAAAATTTTTCATTTTCCATTTTTAGCACTCTACTAAAAATTAACTTAGCTCAGATTCAATTTTAGAAAGGGCAATATCTAATAGAGAATAATACACAACAACACTTCATCCTCCATATTTTCATTTATATATCGAACTTGGATATTGTTAGTGATAGGGGTACTAAAATCATTGCCTATAAAAGGTATTCAACAAAATGTTTAACGTAGTTTGACATGTAGACCATGGATAAAATTATTTTGAAATATTAAAATTCCAACTTGATAATAGGATGGATTATATTGAATTAAAGATTTAGAACTAAATGAAATAACTAGGTTATAAAAAGTCAATATGTAAATAGTAAGAAAGTGGAATATAAATACCCTATTTTCCTCTCTACAACCGGCAACAATAGAGAAAAGATGAAGGGAGAATATTTTCAAGTTTCTTTTACAAAACAAATTGAGAGGAAATCCAACAAATTGAAGGAAGGGGGTTTGACTGAGTTTTTGGAAAAGGGTTGAGGGAAATAATTACATCAAGGCAATAATTTTTATCAGTCACCCACAAGTTCTCGACCGTAGTGTTAGAGAGCCCGTACACCCGATTTGTATCGGCTCCACCAGATGATCCAACCTTCATCCACAAATCCAGATTGAAATCTGAATGGGTCAAAGGATCGTCCCCATATCTCTCCCCAATCGACTATTATAGGTCTCCTGAAAATGAAAAAAGAAATCATCATATTCAATTTAATAAAAATAATAACTTACAAAATAAAATGATTGAACAAACATACCACAACGTGTTGAGCACGGTTGTCAATGAACTGTTGCACCCCCTTTTGGCAATCTTGACTCCGCACGTGCGTCTCAACAAATAGTTCCATTTGGCTTGACTCACGTCCAAGAGACGTGGCCTATAATGAAAAAATTAATTAACAAAAAATTAATTTAATGATATATTTCATTTAAATTAATCTTACCATTCGTTTTGCATGTGTAACAAACAGAACGGAGCCGCCAGTGTGTGTTGTCACCGAGCCATGAATTGGCCTATTTTGGCTGCCAGCATCGAATTGTGAACGTCGTGTGAACCCCTCAGACATCACATGCTCAAGATAATGGGGCCATATATGTGCCGAGATGTATATCGGTTTAAAATCCCTCCAAACTGCCACGTCCTTCTAGCCTTAGAGCCCATTATCTCTCGTGGTTTTTTTTTTTTTGCCTATTTTTGTGCTTTATACCAAAAATCACGCAACCTACTTCCATAGCAAGAAATTAGATTTTCAAACATAAATTTTTTTCTAAAAACTATTGTATTATTTTCGATGTTACCTAGTTGCCGCGTGATTTTCCCACACCCTCCTTACAATAGTGTCATACACTATCCCAGTCGAATTTATCCTCTATATAAATAATTAATTTTAAATAAAAATAATAATTTATTTATAATTATATTAATAATTTATTAGAAATAAGCTGGAAATTAGAAATTAACACCAACCTCAAATTTGTCATACCATGTATTGATTTGAGGGATCCATTTAGGATGTCTGAATATCTGACTCTATTGAAATAATAGAATCTCTATCGACAATTTAAACATTGATGATATTACTCGAGTGGCCACAATGTTTGTGAACCTGAAAATAAATTAAATTAATGAAATATTGATTAGTTTTTCATAAATTATGTTATAATTTTTTTAAAAAATAAAACCTTAACAAACTTACATTGAAAGGTCGTCCTCCACTATGCCTCATACTTATAGGTGAATTGATTCCTCAACAAAGGCATGCCACCTCTGTGCTGTGAAACTGCGCTAGAAGAGGCAAAATTGGTTAACAGAACATGTGCCTCTTCTTGACAAGCACCTAAGAATATGTCATCCTCGCTGCTAGAAGAACTAGCTGCAACCATACGTGAACAACGAGCTGTGGATTTTATTCTACGTATCTACATAATTTTATATGAATAATTATATAATTAAATTCAAATGTTAAAAAAACGTCGACAGCACCTCCCCTATAATGGAGACTACCCAAACTTTTCAAACCTGCAAATATTGACAATAGTCACAACCAATTGACCATATCTATACTAATATTGGATATAACATAACATCTATACAAATAACATCCATACTAATTAAAAGGTAAAATATTCAATAAATTATTCAATTATTATGGAAATACAAACAATAAAATATATTCAAAAAATTCAAAAAAACCTCTAGACTAACAATTAAAATTAATTAAAATAATTAAAAACAAATCATGCAATAATAGAGTAAAATTCAAAGAAAATAATTAAATTTATTCCAACATATTCAATTACTAATTACAAGGTAAATTCAACATTAACAATTACAATTCAAAAAATTATTCAATTATTATAGCAATGCAAACAATAAAATATAGCCAATAAATTCAAAAAAAAAACCTCTAGATTAACAATTAAAATTAATGGAAATAATTATACACAAATCATGCAATAATAGAGTAAAATTACTAATTATTCCAACATATTCAATTACTAATTCTAAGGTAAATTCAACATTAACAATTACAATTCAACAAATTATTCAATTATTATGGCAATACAAACAATAAAATATATTCAATAATTTTTTAAAAAAATATATAGACATTAGAAATGAAATATGCTTACCTTAATAATGTGTTTGTTTCAAGACTTTATCTACATTATAAAAATACACCAAAACAAAAAACACAACAAAAACAAAGAAAAAAAATCCTTAAAGTAAAATGAAATAGAGGAAACACATACCTTTTGATTTGATGAAGATTCAAGTAGAGATTACAAGCAAAACAAACAAAAGTATTGAAGGAAATGAGAGGGAAAAAATCGTAAATGAAAGGGGAATATCGGAGTAGATGAAAAAATGAACTGAAGGGGTAGTCGCTTGGATTTATAGCACATTTTTACCGATGACAATTAAAAAAATATTATTTTAAATTATTCCATCAATGATGTTTCAAAAATCCGTCAGTAAATTTTGAATTTCGCACCATCATTTTTAATTACCCTTCATATTTTTCACAGTCCATCAGTAAATCTGTTGGCAAACTGACGCGATCAGAGATACATTTAATGCCCCACCCTTTGAAATTCTAATCATTTGTCGGTGATTTTGACCCGCCAATAACATACCACCAGACCAGAATCCATTTATCGCATCATCGATGATTATGGCATTTCCAGTTATATTTTCTTCAACTCTCTGTGAAATGCCAATGGACAGTAGTCTGTCTGCAAAGTCGTCGTTGATTATGGCATTTCTAGTAAATATTTTTCAACTCACTGTGAAATATTAATGGACAATAGTCCGTTTGCAAAGTCGTTGTTGATTGTGGTATTTTTAGTAAATATTTTTCAATTCTCTATGAAATACCGACGGACTCACGTCCGTCGGTATGGACGTCGATGATGGTGCATTATACAAGAAAGATGATGTTTGTATTGCCTATTTACCTTCCTGTAAACACGTAAATGATAAATTGTTCATCGCACAAAAAAATAACAACAGTGCCTAACAATACATAAACTTATAAAATAAATATTTTGTGTTATAAAATATATCATCAATAATATATATTACATGAAAAAAAATGTTTTACATAGTGCTTCATTCTGATAATTAGTTAGAATGTTCTTGTTTGTCGTCATCAATTGAATAGTCATCACGTTCATTGCAATCTTTAATATGGATATTATCATCTTCATCGACATTTGCTTGTCCATTAAAGCTCAAAACAACATTTAACTCATCTGTGTCAACATCAACAAGACTATCATCAAAAACACAAAAATTTGAATTTTCTTCCAAGTCAATCAAAGGAGCAACTCAATATGGTTCAACCAACTCACTAACTTGAAAGACTTCATCTTACACATTTATGTCTTCATTTTTAAAACAGACAACCAATCAACTATGATCGATTCTTTCTAACAGAATGGGTGTATGTGTAATAAACTTGTTAACGTTGCTTTGCAAAAATAAAGACATTTTTACGTTGCGAAGTCTAGCTTTTGAGTTGATTTCGACCACACCATAGTGTGGATCAACTATGATTTCTTTGTCAATCATGTTATACCAATAGCATTTAAATAAAAACACTTCATTCTGCTTACTATGATATTGCAGTTTGATGACCTCTTCTAATCTACTATAGTAGTTAACTTCTAACTCACTACTAGTCGATCTCTTAACACAAACATCGTTATTGTATGTCTTTCTTTCATGCCCATATTCTTCTATATGGAACACATATCCATTGACCAAATACTCATTATAGCACTTAACTGTTCTTTTAGGGCCCAAGCTTAATGAAGGCAACGACTTAGCAACACTCCTTCCCATTTCATAAACTTTGAATGTAATGTACATCAATGAACAATAAACGAGAATCTTGTAATGACATATATACAGTAATTTTGCAAGTGAAGATGAGTTTGTAATAGTACTTACTTGTGTTTTGAATCACGTGGCAAATTGTTCATCTTGTAATTGAAAGATCTGGAATTCGGTCAATTATGAGTTATTGGATGATTAGTACTTAAAAGTGCATTTTTATCATGGTTTTATATCATCATTTTGCAGTTGAAGTATCAATAACTCCTTAACCAAAACATGTTTTATAATAATATATCTAATAATATAAGATACCTTTAATTTGTGGTAAATGTCTATTTTTAATGCAGGCCTATAACATAAATGAAAGGATTGATTGATGACTCGAAGAACTTAAATTGTAAGGATAAAGAGATGGCCAAACTTAGAAAAGAGATGTCGGTGCAATCCAAACCGGAACACTGTTCGGTAAATGGGTCATATCTGGAGCTATATATCTCAGATTTAGGTCCAATTTATATGGATGGAAAGGTAAGACATAGGCCTACAACTTTCATATGGAGCCCAAGATCTAAAAAGGCCATTATCAAGTCCAAATTGTAGCAACAACAAAGAAGCCCGAATCTGTCTTCCAGCCCGAGCACTGTTCGGTATTTTGGCCATATCTGGAGTTCTAGAAGTCCAAATGAGCTGAAATTTTTACACAAGAAAGCTGAGACAATTGCCTACAACTTTCATGTTTGCAACTGGCTCCAGTTTTGACGTTATCAATGACGTTTTGGGCAGACAAGAGAAGATAAGGATTGTCACCAAGTCAAAAGTTGGTCACCCACTTATCAATTAGTCATCAAATCAATAGTTCCCATTTTTGGCCTATAAAAGGAGGCATTTGCCATGCATTTAGGCATCTTGGTGTTCAGATCAAGATCATGCTCTTCCTTTCTCTCTTTGTATTTTTTATGCTTTGTTTTCATTAATATTAAGTTTATGCCTTTCATTTCCTTTCCTTTACTTAGTTAACTTTTATGTTCTTATTTTGTTTATCTATTTTGCTTTCTTTCATTATGTCTAGCTAAGTTAATTATGTCAAGGTGAAAAGGTTACACTAATGGTGTAAGAATAAGTATAATGTAAACTTAATATGGACTTTAATGTTTGATACTAACATGTTTTATATTTGCTATCTTGTTCACTCTTTAATACTTTGCTTGTTAAATGACTAATCTTGATTTATGTTGTATAACACTTGGTACAACAAATGCTTGGCACTTTCATAGCCCATAATGTATGGTATAACCGACACCTGAGCTATGAAAGGAACTTGATTTGTTGTTAACATAAGTTATAATCATGAATGCTTGACGAGATTTACAAGTATTAGCATTAATTGAATAAGATGACTAATGTAATCATGTTAACAATATATAATCTGATTGGAACCTCCTTTGTGTGTGGTTTCCAATTCAATAATAAGAGTTTATACTATACTTGTTTGATATACCATTAGTGGAACCTCTAACCTTGACATTTGTTATTATCATTGTTTAATCGTTACATTAATATTCCATCTCAAAGTTCTCATCATCTTCTTCTTCTTCTCTTTCTTTATTATTATTATTATTATTATTATTACTATTACTATTGTTGTTGTTGTTATTGTTGTTTTATAATTTTTTTTTATAATTTGTACAATTAACCTCCTTGTGGTTCGACCCCGGTCTTGCCGGGTTATTTATTACTTCGACACTCCTGCACTTGGGAGAAGACATCAACCTTTTAGTCGTGTCATTGGACAACAAATATTATCAATGTTGCCTACAAGTGATAATGAATGTATGATATTACAATATATAAACAGTATATTATTGACAAAGTTTAATTAGTATTACACATATAGATATACTTACTGAATAAAAGGTATCGGCTCATCACAGTTAAATAGAACATAATCATGTGCTTATTTGAACTCTATTTCTAACAAATATCTTTCTCTTATGACATTTTTAGGTTGAGTCATCCAAGATTAGAGAATATTGGCAAGTTCCTAGTGGAAGGCACGTCACCGCCATCATCATGCCATTGAACGCGATTAATTCTCATTCTCAGATGAGGTTTGAAAATACGAGATACATGTTGAGATCTCCTCAATAATATAAGCCTCACATATCAAAGGCTCAACATGCATCTTGTTCTTAATCTTTTTCTTGAGATTGAACAAGTACCTGCATTGAATTAATCAAATATTTTCAATTAAGAAAAACAAAGAAAATACTTTTGTATATGAATTACATTGCAACTGTAATATATAACTGTTCGAATGGGTAAATCCATCTATACTAGAACGGTCCTCTAACTTTTGCCTCAAACAGTAGATGTATGGAGAGATGCTCTATTGAGTCAGAAAATGATGGAGGGAATATCATATCAAATTTGCATAGTGTCTCAACGATATTTATTTCAAGTCTCTCAATGTGATTAACATTCAACTTGCTGAAACATATATCTCTAAAAAAATGATTGATCTCCGTGAGTGTATCCCATATTCCCTTTAGCAACAAATCACGAAAAGCTAATGGGATGAGTGTTTACATGAACATGTGGTAGTCATGACTCTTCATTCCATACAATCTGTATTCCTCCGTATTAACCAGTCTTGATATGTTCGAGGCATGTCCATCAAGAAAACGCAAACTCTTAAGTTATTTGTAGACTAATGGTTGTGTGTTTTTCTCTAACACAAAGCATGCTCTTAGTTTTGTGACCCGTGACTCATCACAAACCAACTTTATATTTTTACGGTTATAAGACAAAGCTATATATCCAATCTAGCCTTGATGTTGTCATTTGTCTTCTCCGTCACATCCATGATAGTGTTGAAAATGTTCTTAAACACGCTCTTTTCAATGTGCATGATGTCAAGGTTATGGCGGAGCAGATTGATCTTCCAATAAGGAAGCTCCCAAAAGATACTTGGCTTTATCCAATTATGGGTCAAACCAAAACCAGAAAACTTTTACTTACCCGATTAAAGACCAAACACAATGTCACTATACTCTGAAACAACATCATGCAATTCTTCACTAAAAAGACGCGGGGATACAACATCCTTTTCAACTCTGCCAACAAATAAATCTTTTATGTTCTTTCTATACCTATGATTATGTTGCAAGAAATGACAGTGACAGTAAAAAAAAAAAAGCTTGACCTCCGTTTGTTAGCGTGAATGCCTTCTTGTTTTCTATGCAATATAGACATGCTAGTTTCCCACGCGTACTCCAATCAGAAAGCATTCCATAAACTGGAAAATCATTGATAATCCACATCAAAGCCGCCCTCATAGCAAAATTTTATTTCCTCAATATATTATAAGTCAAAGCTTTGAACGACCACAACTGTGCCAACTCATCAATCAACGGTCAAAGACAAACATCTATATTCCGGCTTAGGCTGCTTAGACCGAGTATAACAGCAGATAAAAACATGAACTCTAGCCTTATACACATTCCCGGTGGCAAGTTATAAACGTTGAATATGACCGACCAACAAGAATAAGAAGCAACAAATAACCCGAATGGGTTGAGTTCGTCTATACATAAACTAAGATGTATGTTCCTTGATTCAGCTGAAAAGTGATCATGCACATTATTAAAGTGTTTCCATGCTTCGCCGTCAGAAGGATGCACCATCACTCTATCAACCGTATCATGTGATTGGTGTCATGTCATAAGATGTCATGTTATATGCTCAGCAATTCTTAGTGATATGAATAAACTTTGCAGTCTAGGTGTGATTGGAAAGTATCCAAGTTTTTGATATGCCACTGGAGTCTTTCCCCTGCCAGTTCTAGGTTTGTAACCGGAATGCCCGCATGTCATGCACTCGGCCAGCTCAGCATTTTCAAGGTATTATAACATGTAAAAGTTAGGTCACATGTCAATTTTCTGGTATCCTAAACTGAGGAGTTTCATCATAGACTTCGCAGCATAAAAGTTCTCTTTCAGCCTGTTCCCTTCATGTAAAATGCTTCTCACCCATTCAATGATTTTGTCATACCCGACCTCACTTAACCCGTGATTTGACTTAATAGTGAACACCTGTGCTACAGCTAATAATTTACTGTGATTCATGCAGCTATCCTATAATAGTTCATCAAAATCTTTCAACAAATCAAAAAACCTAACTGCATCTGCATCAGTTCTTCTTCTGTGATTGGACATTAACTGACATTATCTTGATTCATTCTCAATGAATCCATAACCATATTCCTGTAAGGATTAGTGTTGTCATTTGCCGCTTTATGCACATTACTAGTACTAGAAGTTGACCTAACCACCCTTTCTCCCATTATCTTCTTACAAACAAATACTTCTCCATGTGCATACCAATACCAGTAATTCTCCATAAACCCTTTGTGTAAAAGATGCATCATTACAACTTCTGGATGCAGATACTTTTTATTTTGACACTTCCTGCACGGACACCAAATACCACTTCCAGTAAAAATTTTAGGAATAGATGTTGTGAAATTAATAAAACCTTAAACCTTGTTACAATAATTCATCATCTACAATCCTTAGGGTGAATCTCAGTACATCCATAAATGATTATCCATAACTTTTACCGAACCTCTATAAAATTATGATGACAACATGTATTAATTAACTATGTTAGGTAAATACATTTGCAAAAATATTGGTTTAACTCAAGACTATCCAACAAATTAACAACTTCTCATAAATATTAAATATTCATTATCAATTATCAACGTCCATACAAATTAAAACATATAAATTTACAGAAATTACAACTCCGCAATACCATTGATAAAAATTAAAACGGACCTGTTAAACAAGCTATTAATTATTTCAAAACAACACATGTAATTCAGTAATTCAATAAAGTTTCAATAATTTACAAAAAAATACAATTTTAAAAAATCAAAAACAAGCCATAACAAGTATAAAATTATACATTCATATACTACAAGTTTGTTTGAAAAATAACAATAAAACATTTACATATACTAACAAATTACATATACTAAAAAAAATATTAAAATTGACATTTAAATATTAAAATTTAAAAAGATAGAATTACTTATAAAAATTGATAAAATCATTCGGTAAATCAGAACACGAATATTGTAACCATAAAACTTTAAGAAATATGACTTGTTGTGTTGAGAAGAGGAAGATTTTTTTTTTTAGGGGGGGCGCTGGTTGTTTGCAATTGGGGAGAGTTCGGATAGGAAAAAAAAGGAGAAATAGGGAAGGAGAGGGTTGGCAGAGTAGTCATATATTAACTTTTACCAATGAACTCACCGATGGAATACGTCCGTCAGTGATTCTGTCGATCAATCTGACGGTAAACAAGACACGTCACTATGCGGAGATTCCGGTTTGAATCCCTTAGTGATTCGGTCGACAATTTCAACAGTGAATAGGTCACATCACCGCACGGAGCTGCCGTTTTGAATCCCTCAATGATTTCATAGGTAAAATAACCCGCAAAAACTTCCACAACAGCAAACTGCCCTTTTTTTATTCTAAATATTTTGTCTGTCATTCCATCGGTAAATATCGACCGAAGTAGTCCACCGGTATATACCAATAGAATGACAAACGGAACAAATTATGTTGGTAATTGTGACCATATATTATCAACAAAAGTATTATGTTGATAATTTTGCTGGTATTAAGCAAATTTCTGATGGTGATTGTTGTCAAACAAATTTGTTTAATAGGAGCCATGCTATTCCTCCCCCCTTGTGGATTGTAATAAAAAGAGAGTGAGGTTAATAATTTATAAAATGGGAATAATACCACTCCCTATTCTAATTAAGGGACTAAAACACATATGATCATGTATAAAACACATTGCATTGATTATACTCAAATTATTCAGAATTATATTTTATTAACTTGAAAATATAGCAAAATATTGGAGGATTTTGAGTTCCAAATTTCATAATGGAGGATGGTGGAGGTTTTGTGTTCTTATTTTCTGCATCATAATTCTTTCTTAATTGCTTTTTTTGCCTATTTTGAACAATTGATTCGGGATTTTTCTAATATTTTTTTATTTGTTTTTAAATTATTCATTTTTATAAAATCCCGACACTGATGTCAAGATTATTAATTCCATTTCAAATATCATTCTGTTTCACTTATTGATATAATACTTTTTTGACGTTTCACTGTATATATAAAATAGAGAACTTATAAATAATAGTGTAAAATAGAGAAAATATCAAATATAAAAAGGTTAATATATAAAAGAAAGTATATAAAAAGTAAAATAAAGTTATGGCGAGCGGGCAATAATAAGCAATTACATGTAGATTGTTAGGTCTAGTACCATGATAAGAATATATTTATTTATTGATATGATATACGATTACAATTAACTAATTAAAAGGTATATAGAAACACAATCAAACAATTATGGAAATAAATTACAATCTTTAACCATTTAAAATCTGTTGATATGGTACTTGATTACCACCATAATTGATGATTATATTGATTGGATTTTAATCCAAAATATATTGTTGGCTATGATACCCCGATAAAAAACTTATGATATGATACTTTATTTTTTTTTATAATTAATGATTGTATTAGTTGGATTTGAGTTCAAAATATACAATCTTGATTTGTTTTCTCGATAATTTCATTATTTCTTAATCAAATCACATGTTCTAACACATGGTTAATAATGAAAAATCAGACAATCTTTTTATTCATTATTTTTGGGTCACACCTTTTTATTTGTTTTGACAATATATCTTGATGTGCCAAGACTGCCACGCAACGTGGGCATAGATGGCTATATATAGCAGAAACTACCAAGGCAGAAAACAATTGCAGAAAAGAAAACCATTGCAGACCCCTTTAGCCTTGCTTCCATGAATTTCCTTGCAATCGGAATCACAATTCATAGCTATGCACTCATTCGTGGGGAATGAACTTTTTTTACAAAGCTTTGCATCCGCCATCATATGCTTGTTTCCTGCGTACACACAACGTAATTTGGTACGTCAAATCACAAATCTTGAATTAAATACTCATCAAAATAACATAAGATTAATCAATAAAAAATATATAGCTCATTTAAGGAAACAACAAATATAATAGAAGGAATATTAGAATTCCTTGATGATCATTCATGGGTTGCAAGAAACTGTTCAATAAAGAAATTGGGATTACCAGCAGTCACAGCAAAGATAAGCAGAAGGAGCAGGAAGATCCCAGAGACACCTTTCATGTTTGATTTTAGTATCCTTTCCCTTACTCTGTTTTTTTGTTTAAATTAGAGCACTAATATGACTTGTAGTTTAATTTGTTGATATATATACATATACAGAACCATGAGTGGAATATATGGCAAGAAGATCCAATAATTAATTAGAGAAAAATATTGAGTACGTGCATTATTGGTAATGATCGATATAATGTATTTGGAAGTAAGGGTACAGAAAATCTAAAAAATCAAATATGAAAGCAAATCTCTGTGATTATCAGGTCAACCCCATGGAATTGTTTTATTGTTTCCTAAAAATTCCGACCAGAATTTTAGATATATTTATCCAATCATAAATAAAAATAAAATATCAGATGTTTATTTTTCTAAAAACATCTTTTAATTTTAGATATATTTATCATTATATTTATCAAATGTTTATTTATCCAATCATAAATCAAAATAAAATATCAAATGTTTATTTGGCTCTAATATTATGATAAAAATAAGATTTCTTTTTCTATTGATATGATAGATGATTACAATTAATACATGAAAAGGTATATATAGATATAAAACTAAACAAATAAGAAAATAAATTACAATCTTAATTTTTTTAAATCCTTTTGACGTGGTACTTGATTTCCACCATAATGGGTGATTGTATTAATTGGATTTTAATTCAAAATATACCATCTTGATTTGTTTCTCAACATGCCCTCTCAAACTTATGGATATTTTAAATAAAAAAAATCATTTTGAGTTTGATATCTATATTTAAAGATAATATTAAAACCTCGAAGATTATTTTTAAAAAATGACCTCCAGGTCAAGGCTATTCAACCCAGTAACAATCAAATTAAGAAAAAACTATATAATTCTATGAGGCATATTTAACTCTCTCGTAGGCTCGAAGTCAAAGTTTACAAGAGGAATGCCAAGAGGAATGCCATGAATGCCAAATTATAATTGTAATTGTAATTGTAAGGACAATAAAAAGCAAGGCTAGTAAATTATAGTACTACAGTTTAAAACTTTTAATTTAATATAGTTGATGGTAATATGATTTTCTTTGTAATTAAGGAATACATGTATGATAATGATAGAAAACAATGGCAAAAACAAAAAAAGGTTAACAAAAGAAAGTAAAATTTTGAATTATTCACCTCCATATTTACCTTATATTCAGTGTTTTCCTATATTTTGTTTTTTTTATTCAACCAGAATGATATTTTTGAGAGTTTGCTTGGGTATGATTAACTAAAATTATGTCTTTTATTCAAGCGATTTTAATTATCATCTAAAATAAAACAAGTCCAGCATCATTGGCTTAGTTATGTTTAAATCTTTGGACATTATGTTTTGGGTTTTTTTTTGTGATGCAAAGCAATATATTAATATGTGGAATAATAGATAATATTGTTGTTTTTTTGTCACACTTGTGTAGCATCACGGTAATCATTCTTCCAAATTAGGATAATCAAGAATAATGTGGAAGGAAAGGACAAGAAATTATTGTTCGTTATCAATCAAAAGAGTAAATGAAAATCGTCATCTAATATTTTAGTCAATAGAAACCCTAACTGATCTTAGATTTTGGATAAGAAAATTGATTGCGTAAAGAAAAGGTATTAGTACCCCAATTACATCTTACCTAAGGTAATCTGTATTGTTTTTTTGTCTAATATAAACTAAGAAAATCTTGTATTTTCTAATTGTTAGTCTGTTTAACATTGAAGAAATATCCTTCTTAGTAAAGAAATTCTTATCTTATTAGGGTAAAAAAACTTAACCATTCTAATGTCAATATAAAAATAAAATAAACTGTCTTTTTATTTAATATCAAGAATATATCTTACGTATAAGTTCATAATCTCATATATTAAAAAAAAAATATTTTGGTATTTTTGAAATGTAGGCTAAAATCCTTTAAAATTTTACAAACTTGTAAAATCTATGCAAAAGTATTTCAGATTTTAAAAATAAATACTCAAATTATATTATTTTTTTATGATTCTTGGTCATATGTAAAAAAAAAAACTTTTTTTACCAGGTTAACCCAAAAAAATTTATTCGACCTTAAACCAACCTAAAAATCTTGGTTTGACCTGAAAATGATGCAAAAACAAAACCAAAGTAATATATATATATATATATATATATATATATATTAAACACCTAAAAACACAAAAAATCTTGAACAAAACGGATCAAACACCAAAAAAATAAAGAACATGAAAAACACCAAACATAAACAGACCAAATTTGGTTAAAAAAAGATACATATATATTGGAAATTATGCAAGAATCTATAATCTCACATCTAATCACTTTAATTTTCACTTAAACATTATAATTTTTGTCAAAATGAGTTCAAAATCGAAATCGTAGGATAAAAGGCCATTAAAATCATGTTATTAATGCAAATAAACACTAGATTATTTATTAATTATGCATGAGAAAGGGTTATGGGCAAATAAATAAAACAAAACAAGTCAAAATCATGCTAAGGCAATGTTCTTTGAAAGAACAAATGAAGAACATTCAACTTAAACCCAACAACATGACTCTCAAACCAAACCACATGTGGACAAACCAAAGGCACATACATATTGAAAATCATACAAGGATCAATAATCTAACATCATTCACTTTAATTATCAACGAGTCATCACAATTTGGCCAAAATAGGTTTCGATTCAAAACTAAAACCCTAGAATTAAAAACCTTTTACCATATTATTGATGCGAATAAATACTAGATTATTGGTTGACCTCTATAAAGCATGCTTTCTTTATCCAAACAAGTCACCCTAACATAAACAAACATGTTTGAATCTAAAAAACTAACAAAAAACATCAAGATGAAGTATGAGATACGAAATCAAAAATACTAATAACCTAAAACAACTTACATGTTCATGCAACATGAATTTAAAATTGGTTTTCTGAACTTATTTTTGTGTATGAACAAGCATAACAAATTAAGGATAAGCATCCTTGCTTTAAACATGCATAATTTCAACTAAATCAAAGCTTAAAACCAATTTATATATCAAAAGAAGAACTTAAACAACAATTTGAATACATTAAAAACATAAAGAAAACTTTAAAATAACTTCGTTAAATAGAAATCAAAACAACATTGACATTGCTTGTTAAGTATTGAAAACTATTTTCTTATGCTTGTAACTATAAACATTAAACTATAAAAACAATAAAAGCATGTTACAAAGGATCAATTTGTGGGTCTATAATGTATACTTAGAACAACTATATTCTTTTGGCTTTTCTTTAGAAAGTTTTGCTTCTCTCAAACTTACAAATCCTTAAGAAAACTTGGATTTTTTCTCTTGGATCTCTAACCTTATATGTGTTACTATTATTACTGTATTTTTTCTATCTTTTCTTATCATTTTTCCTTTTTTATTTCCCTATTTTCTCCTCCTTTCTAAACATGCTTAAGATGAGGTATTTATAAGGTTTTGAGAGGTCTTAAATCCATTTCTAACCTCTTAATCTTGAGAGCAGTTTTGTGAACCCTTGATAAGGACTCATCGAGGAGTCTTTATGTGTGAACACATGAAAATTAAATTGATTTTTACTAGATAATTGCACTGTTAGGGATGACTAAGTTGCCTACTTTCAAGGATTTGTCGGAGCAATACAACATCATACTTGTTGCCGAGGATTTTACTTAGATAGATACCCAAATAGCAACATTGAACAATACAAGGTCACACTTGTGTACTTGTAAAGATGGCATTAGCTATAAAGAGATTTTTTCACCTATATTTATAAAAGACTTATTTATAATTATCATCATTTTGGTAACTCATTATGATTTAGAGTTATATTATATGAATATGAAAATTATCTTTCTAATCAAAAATTTAGAAGAAGAGGTCTATATAGATCAATTAAAGGGGTTTTTAGTTGAATGAAAGGAGCACATAGTGTGTAAAAGTACAAAATCAATATATAGACTTCAACAAGCTTTAAGATAATGGTACCTCAAGTTTAATGATATTATTATTTCTTTTAGATTTAAGAACATTGATCGTTAATGACACAAAAATTTATATTTCTAATTTTGTATGTTGATAATATATTTCTTACAACTAGTGATATTAGATTACTACATGAGACCAAGAAATTTCTCTCAAATAACTTTGAGATAAAAGATATGGGAGAGACAACCTAACTATATGATTGGACTAGAAATAATTCAGAATAAATCACAAGAATTGTTAGGGTTGCCTTAAAAGAAATATGTTAATAAAGTTTTGAATTGATAGATGCTTAATAAATGTTGTTTTAATTCAGAAATGAGATAAATTTAGTCTCACGTAATGTCTAAAGAATGAAGTAGAACATCATTAAATGGAAGAAATTTTTTATTTATGAATTATTAGAAGTTTGATGTATGTTTAGACTTGTATCATACTAGACATCAACTTTGTTGTTGGAATACTAGGTTGGTACCAAAGTAATCCAAGTTTAGATCACTTGAAGATTGCAAATAGAGTATTGAGATACTTGAAATGAACAAAATATTACATGTTAACCTATAGAAAATCTAATAATCTTGAGATGTTTGGATATGTAGAATTTGTTAGATACGTGGAAACGAGAAAATCCCACTTTATGATATTTGTTATTTTTAGTTAAAGGAGCAATATATTATGAAAGAGTATGAAATAGCCTATTAGTGTTGCAATCATTATGAGAAAGTGGAATTTGTGATACGCTTGGAGGTAATTTCACAGCTATCCTTTTTTTAAATAAAAAAATCAAGTATTGAAAGGTTGCAGAATATATAGAATTGAAATGCTTTTGTCATTAAAGAAGTTCAGAAATATGGTGTCAATTGAATATATCAGCACCAATATTACGAGTGTTGATCCATTAACAGAAGGATTGTCACCCAAAACATATAACAATTCTCGTATTGAGAGAATGTGTATTATGGGGTATAATTATTCATATTATGTAATGAATTTGTACAATTATGGGTTTAACACTTAGGTTATTCGTGAAGATATTTCCGATATTTCTTGTGTTCTATTTGGTATACATTATTGAATTTAAATAATAATAATAATAATAGAAATTTTCTTTTATAAAAAACATTATTGTTGGACCAATTATGAGCTTCTCCTTTATAGGTAAAGACGACTGAAATTGTATATTGAATCAAATATGTACAATACTACTATCAGAAAGTTGTCTTCAGAATTTATTTTTATTTTTTATTTTGGTCAATTTTCCTCACAAACTTGGACTAATAGACAATTAGACTAGCCCATTCTTTGCCTCCACAATAATGCAGTGAAAAAGGCAACCAAACATGACGATAAAGAAAAATAAATTATAGCAATAATACCCCTACTGCGCCTTTTCTGATTTTTCAAAGCCAGTAAATAAATTATGGCCTCTGTTTTATCAATTTATATTAGTTAAAAATTTAATTTAATAGGATTAAGTTATGAAAATATTACACAGTTGACCGTTATCTTCTGACTCTCTTCACGTGTAAAATTTCTCAACTCTCAAAATAAATCAAGTGCTTGCAGGGAGCTCTGCTCAACGGTCTCAAAACAAATTTTCTGAAGCTCCAAATTGTCTATTTCCTGTTTAGCTGGAGCCCGTGTAAAGCTTGCCATGGTCTCTGCAATGTTGCCATCTGTATTGATTATAAAACTGGTAAGAGACCATACACTTAGGCAGACTAGGAGATGATGCGGAAACGTCATTAGCACTCTTGTTGCCTCTCTTGTGTCTATGGAAGACATATCTCGCAATCTCAAATTGGTAAAGAGACATACATGAGAACACAAGAATTGAAATTCCTTTCGATTGAAGATCGAACTCAAAAACACTGTCAAATAATCAATAGATTGGTTGTTCCTTTACAAGAAAATTTCCAGCCAAAATAAAAAAGTGATGACTAGCCCCAAAATCAGAAGGCTTTAAAACCAATTAATGAAAAAAATGGGGGAAATGGGCAATTGGGGGGGGTCGAGGAATGACAAAAATTAATTCCAGGACACGTACAAAATTTCAAACAGATATAGAACATAGATCATCAAAGACTTGTCTGATGTTAGGCCTCTCATTTTGAGGAAGAATGCACCTGAGCGATATGGCAAGCAAATCATCCATTGCCTTCGTTGGTTCTTCCCCACCTGCAATATCTCTATCAATACAGTCCATTTGTCTGCCTTCTTGATCACACAACCGAACCCAATCTGTAAGGTCGACTGCTCCAGATTGACCTGAAATTATGTCCCCAGCACTTCTTCTGGTTAACAATTCCATCAGGATAACTCCAAATGCATACACATCAGCCTTGAATGAAGGTGCAGGTTTAGATGCATTATCAAGTTCTGGAGCCCGGTACCCTAGTGCTCCCAGATTCAGTATCTGCTCTGCAATGCCAGCTGGGGTCATCAAACGATGAAGTCCACAATCAGTGAGGCGTGCATTGTAATCAGGACCTTCCAGGAGTATATTTGTTGGCTTTAGATTTCCATGGAGCATGCCTCTATCATGAAGATACAGTAGACAAGAAGCAACATCTACAGCAACTTTTAGTCGTTGGCTGAATGACAACAAGGAGTACCTTCGAGGTGTTGTTTCTGTGCAACACGTGTTCCAGAAAAAAAAAATTAGGAAGAATAGCAACAGCAGCTAGCAGTATCTAAATGAAAATGTAAAATACTTGCGTATAACACCCAAAAGGCATGTCCCTGTTACTCAAGAGTTGAAGCAAGCTCATAGTTCCAAGGACAACTGAAATTGCTGCCTCCCTTTTATGCACACTACAATCAATTTATCTGTTAACCACTAGACACTGGTAGACATTTTGTACATATCTGAAGACTATAAAACTAAAATCAAAGCTCACACCTGTCAGATGAAAAGAGAAGGGAACTAATGAAGAACCGGTATGGTATTAGAAAAAAGCTTTGCTGTGGGCAACAGCTGTGGCCATCAAACAACATTTGCAGTTTCCAACCAGCTATACAAGCTCTAGAACATTAGCCATGCCATATCTCCGGTTTTGATTCTACGTTCCCATAGACCACATACCGTCTAAATTCCTAGGCACATGTGCAAGCATGCACAAAAACAGAGAGAGGACTGACACCTTGCCTTGCACGGACATAAACACACCTAGCTATATCCAGGACCCAGTAATTTCATATTCCTCCCAACCAAATAACCATTCTAAATATCAAAAGTGTTCATTTTAATCAGATGGCATTTGTGATAACAAAAAATAAAATAAAATCAGATTTCATTACCATTGACACACTAAACCTGCAATATTCATAATTCTATTGTATTTGCCCACTGGAAACATAGGTAATCTATTATAACATTGAGAAACCAACATAAATAGACAAAGATTGTCTTAAGTCAAGAATATGTGCAAAGATCTGTCATGCAACTAAATGTTTCTGCGTCTATAAAATAGTTATTTCCTGCACCAAGAATATTTTAAATTCCCCATTCCACGCGTGGAAAAATTCATGGGCAAACCAGACCGTAAGACTAAAATCAAGTGCATAACTTTTCAGCTATAACATCACAAATATGGCACAGCCAATCAAATCACCTGGGACTACAACATGCAATGTGATGAATCATTATTAATGCAACTTAATGAGTGAAAATCATTGCAGTAATGTTAAGTAACATCTGCATTCTAAAAGAAAACCGTCTCCTGACAAACTTAATTTCAATTAAACAACTGATCACGTCAGAATTTTTAAGCCTAATCTCGTTGGTTTTTTACACACTAATCCAAGCATAGTTCCCATTTACTATAAACCAATCCTTTAAGAAGCCATCAGTCTTCAGTGATAGGAAAACCAGTCAATCTCAAGACCCAGCATCTTTCACATTTGTAGATGGTCCTTTATGCTAAACTGACATTCTTGCCAGTAGAATCACTAATGATTTAGAAGAGACATATTGACAGACTAGCATGTACAGGAATATATTCAATGGACACAATCCTATCATATTATATTTAACTGACACAAAATGGGTACTTTTAAAGTTCTGTAGATACAAACATGACAGAAAGAACCTGGATTGCTGAAACAACTCTCAATTTTGAACGTTCAGGAAAAAAAAAAGGGAGGGAGCAAAACCATTCTAATTTAAGTATAATACAAAGCTCCCAGTATAAGAGGCTAATTTTCTACATAATAAACTGAAGGGTACAGAATTCCCCAATATGTCTGGACATTGAAGTAAGAAACCAGTAATATCCCAGATGATTATATTCCAGATTAACATAAATTTTTTTTCCAATGATAAACCAGACCTAAATGCAGGAAAACTGGCAGAATACAGATCAATTTGATGAACCATTGCCTACCTGAGGTTCATTATATTAAAGAACATTATTCTTGCAATATTTGATGGTGCATTGTCTGCTTCAGGTGCATTGTAGTAAAGTACCCTTTTTTTCCAAACCTCAATGGTGGGATAGTGGGGCTGTGTCGTTTACTTTTTTATATTACGCTTCTTGTCCTGAATGTTAGCCTCTCCAAAGTGGGACTACTCCACATTCAAGACACTTGAAGGAAATATTCCTATTGTTTGTAGCAGGCTCGGAATGTGAGATATCATCGGTTTTTATGTTCCAAGACCACACAAAAAGCAATTTACTTAACATGTTTGAAAACACTATTTAAGTTCACAAACTTGGATCTGCACCACTATCAACATGAGTGTTAAAATTGCCCGCAATGATCAATGAGATGTCTAGGTTAAAATCAAACAATCAACATGCAGCAGTAATGTGGCATTTTTTCAAACATCTATTGAGTAGCATAATAATTGTTACAAAATAAAAACATGACGAGAAATACACAAAGTTCAACATAATAAAATGCTTACCATATAGATGTAGGGCCAAGCTATCACCCTGGATATAGTCAGCTAAAAGAAGCCTCTCTTGCTCTCTAGGACCCCAATAAAATGCTCGCAGTGGAACAATATTTTGGTGTCTTATAGAGCCTATTTTTTTAACTTCCTTGGCGAATTCTTTCTTATGCTTGACTAGTCCAACCCGCAACCATTTCACAGTCAGCATATGTCCACTATCCAGAGTAGCCTTATATAAAGTTCCATGGCTGCTTCTGCCAAGAACTTCAGCTGGGGCTCGAGATAACTCCTCTGCAGTAAATGCAAGTGAACTGTCAAGAAAGGACAGTTCCCCAGCCAACCTGTCTGGCGAATAGACATCCAATTTTGTAGGCTCAACAAAACGAGGTGAGGAAGATAATGGGGAACCTGGGGAGGACTTCCTTCCAGGTGTTGTGGGATGGTCATCTAGCAAATTAGGAATAATCGATGAACTAGCTAACATTCCTTCATGCAAACCATGCTCAAAGATTTCAGTTTCAAATTCTGCCTGCCCCGATATCGACCTTGAATTTGCAGTAAGCAAGTGATCATTTGAAAAACTCAATGAAGTTGGAGGGCGGTGAGCATTCGAGTGGAAATTGAAAAGGGAAGTTTGGGAAGATCTTCCTTGCTTAGCATCCTCCCTTGTTGTTTGGCCACTAAAATCACTTCTACCATGAAATTCTTTTCGTTGAGCCCGTTGATACACCAGTAAAACAAAAGCTATCATTGCAGCAGTCCCAACTGTAGCAACAATTACTGCTATTGTAATATTATGCTTTGAACTGTGATTTTTACCATGTACGGAAATCTGATCTGGAACAGAATTTGTTGATGGCTCAACCCTGGTATTTGGGATAATTAATAAGGGATTCCCAGGACGAAATGAAGAAATATCAAATTTATTTCTCAAGTTCGGTGAAATATTTCCAGCAAGATCATTATTGGACATGTTCAATCCAATCAGACTGGATGGAAGCTTGTCAGGGATTTTACCCTGAAATCTGTTGGCAGATAAATCAAGGTACTGCAAGTGGGTTAGTTTGCTCAATTGAATTGGCAGCTGTCCTGATAAGTTATTATTTGAAAGATTCAGTGATCTGAGATTGGCAAAGTTGCCTATGCCAGAAGGCAATATACCAGATAATGAATTTTGAGAGAGATCAAGAGACTCCATCAATGGATAAGAAGGTAAAACTAATAATTCCCCAGCACCTGAATCTTGAACTGGAATTGGCCCTGAAAACCGATTTCCTGAAAGATTCAGGTTCATCAAGGTCAATGAAGTAAAAAAACCACCTGGAATGGGCCCATTGAATTGATTTAAGCTGAGGTCAACTGAAGACGATGTTGAAAGGTCCCCCAATTGAGCAGGCAAATTGCCGTCTAGGGAGTTATTCCTAAGATTAAGTTCACTTAACCTCACAAACCAAGTCAAGTTTGGCAAGCTTCCAGATAACTGGTTTGAACTCAAATCAAGGACCTCTACACTGGCTCCCCATTGTTGCATGACAGACAGTGTTCCAGCTAATTTTCCTGCATCTCAATTTAAATGACCCAACCCAAAAAGCTTGTGATGCTAACTCAGATTCGACAGGTTACACTTCATTTAACAAGAAAACAGCATTCTACCAAAGCTCCTAGCATCCAAATCAAGAAAGCCACATTTTGCCTGTACCTCTAGAGTCCAAATCTACAAAGTCACCATTCGCACCTTGGACGTAGTTTTACTATTTTTGGAAACCCATACTTAGAAAACCCAGGCAAAAATATATGTAATTTCCGGAAAAAAAAAGGAAAGGAAAAAAAAGGGTCAAAATCCAGGTTACCAGCTAAATATTATGTCACAAGTAACCTCAGGTTTTAAGTGCTAAAATTGGATAAAAAAATCATCAGAATTATTACATACAGTTGACTATACACCCAAACAAATTTCCAACAAAAAGCAGAAAAATCCAAAAACATATCAAATAAAAATTACCAATAATAATCACAAAAAGAATAGTCAAGAATCACTAGACCTGTAAATCCATTGCCACTAAGATCCAGTTCTTCAATCGGTATCGACCCGTTGATCAATTCCTCGGGTATACCTCCAAAAAGCTGATTATTACCCAGCCTCAGGACCTTCAAATTCGTCAAAGACCCAAATGAAGGCAACTCTCCATTAATCACATTATCCCCCAAATCCAAAACCTCCAAATTCCTAAACAACGCAATTACCTCTGCTTTGAAAAACCCGCTATTCAGTCTATTCTTGCTCAAATTCACAAAATGCAATGTATTAGCCAAACCTGACACATTCTCTACACTTATCTCACTAAACCCACCAAAAAACTCATTATCACTCAAATCCACTCTTTCTGAATTAATCAATTCACTTAAAACCCCACTAATATCGCCCCAAAAACTATTAGAACTCAAATCCAAAACCCTCAATTGCTGCAAATTCCTAAACCCAACTGGTGACCCGACCGGAAACCTGCCTTCAAAACGATTCATTGACAAGTTCAAATACTTCAAATTCCATAACTCCGCGATCCGACCAGGGATCGGACCTGAAAAATTGTTATTAGACAGATCCAAGTACTGTAACGAGCTCATAGATCCCAATGCAGGTACAATCCGACCCGTAAAATTATTACCCGAGAGTGAAATATTCTGCAGTGACTTAAGTTCTAGTAAAGTAGAGAACTTTAAGTTGCCGGAGAGACTAAGGTGGTCAAGGGTTATAGCAATGACGGAATCTGAATGGGGGTCGCAGGAGATACCGGGCCATGAATTGGGGCAGGAATTAGGGTCGGGTATAGAAGAGGGGTCCCATTTAGAGAAGATTTTGTCAAGTGGGTCGTATAGAATACCTTTTTTGAATTCGAGTAAGGATCGGAGGTCCGACCCAGAAGTGGATAGAAAGAGTAGGGAGAGAGTAGAAAAGAGGGTGAACAGAGTCATTTTAAAGAGAAGGAGAGTCTGTGTTAGTAATTCATTTGGTTTGATTAGAGAGCTCGAAGCCCTAGCTGGAATGTGAATTCAAGGAGAGGAAAGGAATCTAGAGAGAGAGACGGAGGAGGGTTAAGGTTTTTTTTTTCTTTGTAAGAGAGGGAGGACTTAAAAATGGCGGTTTTAGGAGGTGGGCAGTGTTAGTTGGAGGGGGTGAGTTACTACAGACTGTAAAGGTCGTACATACCTTTTGTTTTCTTTCGGTTTTTTTTTTTCTCAATCTTCCTGGCTCCTTACCCGGGATATTTGGAATTATTATTTAGAATGTTTCTTAAAATACTTTTTATTTATAAATATATAAAAAAAATTATTTTTTATATTACTACTTCAAAATTATTATAAAATATTAAAAAAATATTACTTTAATATTTTGTTAATTTAAAGTATTTTAAAAAAACATTTAAAAATATAAATAAAAATATTAAACACCTTCTAAAGGATATTTAGTATTGAGGTTGGACCGTACTTTTAAAATTTTTGTAGCTTTAAATTAATTTTTTATATATTTTTAAATTATTTTGATATATTTATATTAAAAATGAATTTTTAAAAATAAAAAATATATATATTATTTTAATATATTTAAAAAAATAACACTTTAAAAAATAACACTACTATATTCTCAGACAAATACTTAATATAGCGCCTACTATTTCTATATTTGTGCATGTAGGTTTGTATGATAACAAAAAATCAATATAATAATCTTGAGGTTATTATTTGGGATTATAATTATATTTGTGGACCGTGCTCTAGAACATTATTTTATAAAATAAAAAAAATATTCAGATAATATAAATATATTTTAAAAGAAATAAAAAAATAACTCAAAGTATAGATTTATCTAAGCAAAATATTAGTATAATCTAATTGGATAATAAAATAATAAATGGACCAATTTAAACAAAAGATAATCACACAAACTTGAAAAAAAATGGTTATTAAAACAAAAGGGATAACGAATTTAAGATTTCAATTAGTTAAATGAAAAAAAATGTAAAGTTAATCAAATAAAAAAAATGATTTGAGTCAGCTTAAATGAGCATACTAAATGAGTAGGTTAGGTCATAAGATTGAGAAGAGCGAATACAAAAAAAGTCAAAGTCCAACTTCAAATAAAATCCAACGTAGAATGATAAAAAAAAATTAAAAACAAAACTAAAAAAACACTAGCAAATCAATCAAACTCCATGACTCAAATTATATAAATGAGATCATCCAATAAAAGACAAACTAAAAAAGATTGTAAAACTCAATTATAAGCAACTCAATGTTGAAGGACGAAATATAAAAAATATTAAATTTTAAAAAAAAATCTAAAACAAACTCGAGCTAAGACTAATTCGCCAAATTAATGGTCTAAATCATGAGACTAGAGTAATAAAATAAAAAAAATTATAGAAAATCATGAAGCCTAAAATCAAAAAAACTCTAAGCTTGAAAGATGGGACTGAGAAAAGAAAATTAATTCTCAGTCAATTTAATATTAAGGATAAAATAAAAAAATATCAATTTAAAAAATTTATCAAGTAAATTCAACAAAGAATGACAAATAAAAAGAATTGAAATGGCCCGAGTCATTTTCAAAATTAGTAAATAAATATATATAAATTAAATAAATAAAAATGATAGAGCATAATCTCCAATTGAATAGATGCTAAAAGACGAAACTAAAAAAACATAAACTTAAAAAAAAAAAAAACTAGATGAACCTTTTAAACTTAGATTAATATCAAAAACTTGCTAGTTGTGAAATTCTAGACTCAAACTTAGTCAAAAAGATTAATTCTAGAGCAACATAATATTGAAGGATAAATCAAAGAAAAAATATCAATTAATTTTTTTTTATCAATGTAAACATAAAAAATAGCAATCAAAAGAATGAAGTTTAAATTTAATCGAAAAAAATTAAAGGATGGTAAAATTGAAATTTTTTTTGAAAAAAATGAAGTTTAAATTTAATCGAAAAAAATTGAAGGATGGTAAAATTGAAAAAACAATTGAAAAGGTATCTCAAATAAAACAAATTGCAATAAAAAAATAAGGATCAAATCTGATTTTTTTTTTTTTTAAAAAAAAGAGGGATGAAATTAAATAGGAATTCCAATTTTATAAATTAATCTAATAAAAAATAGTAATTAAAATAACCATGACCAAATCTAATGAAATTACAAGTTAAAGTGCTACTTTGAAATTTTGAAAAGGAAACAATGAAAATTGAGGTAGAAAGTGAAAAGAAAAAAAAAATTGAGTTTGAAAATTGTGGTTTTTTAGATGAGGTGTTTCCGATTTAATCATTAGTTAGGATCATGAGTTTGAAAAGTTAATATATGCTGATATCTTTTTTTGTTCTCTAATTACATTCTTCTAAGTTGTTCATTTGAAAAAATAAACTTTGTTATTTTCTTTGATTTCCTTTTAATAAGAATATCTCCATCTCATTCTAAGTTTGGCTTGGTGGCCAAATATTTTTTGAGGTTGCTCTTTGTTATCTTTTTTAGTTTTATTATTTAAAATTCAATTTTTTTAAAAATTAAGATTTGTCTTTTTTTTTCTATTTTATTTTTTATTAAGTTAACTCGTTTGTATGATTGTGCTTGTGAATTTTAACAACCTCATCTAGAATTACAGGTTCTTTATTTTTTTAGACTTTTTTTTATTTATTGATTTTTTTTCAATTTCATTAGTCTACATTTATATTTGTAGGGATTAGAGTTATTTTTTTAATTTCTATTATTTTAAGTTGCAGATTTTTCTTCTCTTCTTTAAAACACACTTGCATTACTTACACATCACTTTTATGTGTTACAAAAAATTCAGCCAAGCTCTACCTATTTATACCATAACTAAAAATTTAAATATATTGTTGTGATTAAGAAATAATTTTTTTTTAAAAATAATTTATATTGTACTGGTCTCAATACCTGCACTTTGCTACGAGGCCATACTATTTGTTTAGCGCAAAAAATAATATTCAAGTATTATAAGCATTTTTTTAAAATATATATTACTCGGGTCATATATCTGACTCGGTTGAATAAGTTGATTTTATTTTAATTAAAAAAAATTAACAATCTGTCACACATGATTTTTTTTTTTAATTTTCATCAAAAAGTTTTAAGAAAATCGGACAATAAATAAAAACCAGGTAGCTCTCTGCCCTTCTTATAAACACGAAACAAAAAAAAGTTTTTCCCCCTTCATTTAAAAAAATAAAAATCTAGTCTCATCTATCCGATCTACTTGAAGTATTTAATCATGACATGAAGCACGATTTAGGCTCTACAAAATTTTAGAAGCAGTCTCTCTCAATGACAAGGAAAGTTTTTTTTTTTTAAAAAAAAAGAAGTCAAAGGTTTTAGGTATATAATTGCAAAATATCTTTACAAGGCAACAAATAAAATTTTTATAATGTGGAAATCCGATACCTGCTTCACCCATACAATGAACAGTCGGAGACCAGGTCTCTTTCAGATAAATATGTTTGTCTTCTGGGAAAGTAATTAATGAGATTAAAGAATCCGATGGGAAACCACTCCCCCTAGTTTGGTAGAAATCTTAACTTCCAATGTCTTATGAATATTTTGGAGCTAAGTATAGACTTTGGAAAGTGTTCTTGGTTGCTATCTAAATTATTTCCAAATCAGAATAATTACCCATAATTATCATTTCTTAGATTTTCACAGAGGATGTCACTAAGTGACTGTTTGAAAAAAATTAAATTTTTTTTAATCTTTTTAATTTTAAATTAATATTTCTTAATGTTTTCACATTATTTTAATATGCTGATTTTAAAATGTAATTATTACCGTACTCATAAATATTAATAAAAAAAACTATAGAATAGCATGGAAGATAATGCTAGCAAACTTTTTTTAATAATGCAAAAACAGAGAAAGATATTGTTGGATGTGTCAGACAGCTGGATATCAACCCAAATGATAAAGTTTGTATATCTTATATTCCTATTTGTTTTTGTAAGATAACATATTTATATATTCATAATCTTTGTGTTTCCCTTTGGATTCCATTCTAACGTGCTACAATAAGTCAATATCGTCCTTAAAAAATGCAAGATGGGCCTGTCTTAACACTATACATATTGCTATTTTTTTAATCTAAAATATCTGGATGAAGTTATATATATCATAATTAATCTTTAAATTTATTAAATATTTTATAAATTTAATAGATAAACAAAATATGACGGAAATAATACACGTATATATAAAAAGTCGAATCCAGATACTAAACAAAAAAACAAATTCCTTCTATAACAACTAGAGCATAAATTTAAACGTAAAAAATTGCTACTTTTAATAAGGGATAAGTGTTGTCTTAAATAAATTAGGATCCAAATAACTATAATTTTAAAAGGATGATATATGTCTGTCCAGCCGGTTAATATTAGTAAATTTAATTACATGAAATTTATAATTTTAGTTTAGCATTGTTTTTTTTTTCAATGAACTCATAAAAAAAAATGAACATTAATGTTGAGATACGACTAGTAATTCATCTTATTTAATGGTAATGTTCGGGAGAGTTTCAATTTATTTTTATTAAAATTGAATTTTTTTATTTTAAATTAATTTTTTAATATTTTTAAATTATTTTCATGTGTATAAATAAATTTTAAAACAAAAAATTATTTTAATATTTTTTAAAAATAAATATTTTAAAAAATAATCATTATCATATTCTCTATAACTTATATTGTAGGCAGGTTAGATTTTAAATTATACATAAATCTAATCTCACCCACCCTCTTTGAGTGTTTGAATAAAAATCACTATGATTTTATTAAATGGGATGACTTGTGACATTGTTTATTAGAGTTGAAAAACTACTCCCCTTAAGAAAAATAAACTCATGATGAAATCCCAATGTAAAAAAATAGAAACCGTATTGGATGACATTCAAGAGGAAATAGTAAAGTAAATTAATATTTATTTTTTTTATGGCTAGAAAGTGATTTTTTTTTTTTGTAAAATTTTTAATTTTTTTTTCTGGTTAGAAAGCATTTTTATAAAATTTTGATAAAAAAACTCCCCTGAAAAAAATAAACTCATGATGGAATTCCTATATATAAAAAAAAGAAAACAAGATGAAATTAGGAGGAAAAAATAAAGTAAATTTTTGTTTATGCATATGAACTTTTTTTAATATTTCTAAATTTCTTTTTTTTATATATACACATATTAAAAATAAATTTTAAAAAATAAAAAAATAATATTTCGATTTAATTTTAAATGTAAGGCACGTCACCGTTATCGCAACGCTAGTGCTCTGAGAACCGAAAACGAAATGGTGTTCGCAGCCTGGCCCCAGAAACAGTCGGGCATGCAGTCCTTTTTGCGAGCTTTTGTCAGTAAAAAGTGGGTTTCGGACGGCTCAGATTTGCTGTCACAGAGAAGTCAAACAAAACAGACGAAGTCAAATAGTGGGTGTACACGAAGTGTCCATGTTAACTGATGATGATAATGGTGAGGGTTCGGTTTCTATACTTCCATTGGATTTGGCAAAGTCACCTTTTCAATCCCTTTTTGCATAATAAACTATTCAGATAACATGGAGATTCAGTCTTGTCCTTGTCACTTCCCTCCCACTACAGTTGCTGCATACTATAAATAATAAAAATAATAATAATAATAAATGAAAATTGATGTCATCTGATTTTAGTGGTGATACGGTGGAAAATTGAGATTTTTTTTTTTTTACATTTAATTGTCACAATAGACAAATTTATTTTTTAAACTATTATATTTAAGAAAATCATTTTCATTCTAGCACAAAAATAATATTCACACATATAAGGCATGCACTTTAACATTCCTATCATCATGAATCCATATATCAATTATGTAAAGGAAGAATCATGGAGGAATTTTTTTTAAAATTAAATATTGATTTAGTATATATGCTTTATGGCTAATTAATTGATTATACATATATTGAGTTTATTCATGTAAATATATTTAATCTTAATAAAGATTTTATTTATTTTTGATTTTTATAAAATATTTAATTAATTAATTCAATATTTGATTAATAAATCTAAGGTAAAGATAGAGTTTTTGAGACAAAAATACTTTGTAAAGAAAATTATAAAGTTATTATAAATATTTAATAAATTAACACAAATGAAAGTTATTGGAAGTGATATATATTATGAATTAAAAATTTGATGAATAGTTTATGAATTAATATTTTATGATTGAAAATTTTTCTTTACAAATTTATAATTATAAAATTTATATTACATTAAATCATTATTTCTATATATAATTGTGTTTGCGGATTTAAGAAAACTATGCAATTTCAACCATATTGAAGCTAAACTCATAGAAATAGGGATTAGAACTCCTTACTTGGAAGAAATCTAAGCTTTACTTCTTAATAATTTAGAAAATCTTGGCTCCCTTCTCATTGCATGTAGCCGACCACTCACCCCTCTTTTCTTCACAATTTCCACACTTGTTTCTTGTAATTTCTCTTGTCTAAATGATATTTTTCTCCTATAGACTTGTTTAGGACTTGTAACTTGGTTAAACTTTGATGTTTTCTCTCTTGAATTTGAATGTAAAATTTGAAAATCTCCTCCTTTTTTGATGTGTTTGCTGGCGGCTTTATGAGGGGAAGAAATAGGCTATTTATAGTTTCATTTCTTCTTAATTACATTTTGATCCCATTTCCTCCCCTCCCCCCAATAATTTAGGCCTCCCCTTTATGACTTTCATACTTGTTTTTTTTTCTTGTATTTGTTTTATTTTTGTATTTATTAAAATTAAAATTTTAACAAATTTTTCTTTGTATAAATTTGTTTTTGGGGTTTTGCACATGCGCCGTATTAAAATACCACCCGACTGCATATCTCAACTCCAGCTCTTGGTCTAACAAAAATACAAACTCCAGCTCTTGGTCTAACAAAAATATAGTTTCAAAGACAATAGAATCACAAAAAAAAAAAAAAACAATAGTTATAACTCATGCCAACAAAAACACCTAATTTTCATAGCATAAAAATTCATAATTAGAAAAACTTAATCTTAAAACCAAAGCAATTCATTACAATAAACAATATCAATTCAATTACAAAATAATTAAATTACATAGTTAAACTTCTAACATATTAACCTGTTGATGGGTCTATACCATCAAAACCACGACCATATCGTCTCGTGGATTATAAACAACTTCATCCTCTTATATTGCATTGTCCAAATGTCAAGCCTCCCCAACCTCGTCAAGTGAAGAATGGCATAACAAGAACCAAGTGTCGAAAATGTCATGCATATCATCATAGGTAGCTTCACGAACTATGGTCATAACTCTTTGACTTTTGTCTATTAAAAATTTCACCCAATATATAAGAAAAAAATATTATGTTATCATTTATAAAATACATAATAAAAATTCTTTTTGTAATTAGCATCATGTATCTCGGCCCAAGTCTCTTCTCAAAAAAATTAAAAAATAAAATAAAGGCTGACATGTGAAAAAAAAAACAGATTAAGGTGGGCTACAAAAAAAGGAAAAAATCAAGCTACAATATTTTAAGAAAATTCAGGGCCTAATTGTACCCTATTATGTCCAAAAATAAATAAAAATACAAATTCAAGGTCAAATTGAATGATTATTGAGCGAATTTGTGTAAAAATTGAGTCCAATGATATAATTAAATTTTTAATAAACCAATTTGATTTAATCATGAGCCAAATTAAATTTTACTTATGTTTAAGAATTAATTTAGGTTCAATTGAAGGATTTAATTAAGTGCAAGAACTTAATTATACTTTAAATGGGTCAAATTAATTTTATTTTAGACTTAATTGATGAAAATTTAAGTTTGGGAGCTTAATTTTGGCTTAATTGAGAATATTGAAATTTTAAGAGACCGAATTTATTGATTGAAATTAGGGGTTTAATTACATTAAATAAAAAAGTTTAGGGTCAATTAGGGTTCAATTGAAAGTAATTGAAAGAGGGAGGACTGAAATGAACTTTGGCAAAAACAGGACTCAGCACTGTTCATTATCTTTTTTTTCCTCTCTGAAAATGTTGATCCAGTTACCTACTTTGCAGCTATATTTAATGTACCTAACATCCATCAAATTTGACAAATTTTATACAAAAAGGATCCTCTGCACTTTATCTACAACCTTATGTGATCAGTTCAGGCTAAATGACAATACATTATCTTTGATGACAACATAAAGAGGTCAACTCAGTTAGCTTTTGTCTGTAAATTTGCAACTCATGATACCTATTTTGAGCTGATGATTACGATCCTTCTCAACTGAATCAAGGACTAAAATTTTTATCCAATATAAACAAGACTACCCTCTTCCACTGTCTATAAATAGAGGTGGATTTCATGATCTGAGGGAGGAGAAATTTAGGTCCAAAGTCAACCAAAAAACCATTCTTTACCGGTTTATGCACATTTCTTCTTTCTTTCTCTCTCCACCATGACCTTCAACCACCACTATCACTATCATCGGTCTTCCCACTCTCAGCTCCATCACAGGAAGCCAACACAACCACTAGCAGACCACCAAGAGTCACCATAGGTTTCTCTCTCCTCGCTGTAGCCCCCCTCCTCCCTTGTGCGTTTTTTTCCTTCTTATTTTGCTTCCTCTGTTGCCAGCCACCAGCTCTTTAACCTTCCTCAGCTAGACCAGTGACAGCCGCTGCCGCCACCACGCCAGGTTTTCCACTCTCTCTCCCCTTCTCCTCCTCCTCCTCCTCCTCCTTCTTCCTTCCTTCCTTCACTACTGTTCATTGCATGAACAGTAGGCGTGAAATATAATTCACGTCCTACTATTCATGTAGGACATGTGTGTGTGTGTGTTATAATATTTTTAAAAAATAAAAAATAAAAAATTACAAAATCTTTTAAAAAAATATGATTTTCTCGCATATTTTTCTACCAATTTTGCATAGTATCAAGTTGTATATTTAAACTGTAAAATACAAATTCAATATTAAAATACCTAATTTTCTCTAAAATATTTCAAAAGATGAAAAAAATTTCAAAACATTTTTTTTTTAAAAAATTTTGGTTCCATATGGCTAAATCCTGAAATTTTTCCAAGCATATCTTTTATTAAAAAAAATGGCATCTTTTTCATGTTAAAAAAAAACTAAAAATGGATATCGTAATCAGTTTATGATTATCTATTAGGATTTGACCAATATATCAAAAATCTTTTTCCAAATTTTTTATAATCCAGATGTAGACTTTAATATTTGTGAGTTATAAAGCTACACGATAAAGTATACCCTCAAGTATTAAAAATATAAGGTGTAAATAAATGCGATGCTAAAATTCAGCTTTAAAATGGTTAGGATTTAATCCAATAAGATAGAGACTTTCTCATGAAAAGAGATTTGCCTTAAGCCTTATAATAGACCAACAAAAACCTGACTAAAAAAACAATCAAACAACAATACAACTTACCTTAGGTAGGGTGCACTAGGGGTGATGCATCTTTTCTTTGCACAACCAGTCCCTTACTTAGACTCTCGCAAACCATATATTCCTAGTGATCATAATACTAGGTGACAACTCCTTTTATGATTAAATCCAAAATCCTTTCTAAAACACATCACCTTATATAGAAAGTACGACAAAAGCCTTTGTCGTCACCAAACGATATCACACTACCTCGCACCTCGTGACAATGGTCATATATATAATAAAAAGCACAACCAATAGGCTACACATTTATTATATGTGCGACTAGTGATTACATATGTAATACATGCAGAACTTATAAGTCATGAATATAGTACATGCACAACTTGTGGATGTGCATGTAGCAAATGCGTGTCTATAGGTTGCCTATATAATATATAATATATGCACAATTATTATTTCTATATTAGAATGAGAATTATTTTCCCAATTGTGCTAATTTAAAAAAGAAGTTTGGCCACGTACTAATGTGAGAAAATAATTAGAAAATTGATTGGACCTCAAAATCCAGATACCATAGTTGTGATTTTACCCGTATGATCTCTCAACAAGCTTGACTTCTCTTCCACTTCATTTGCAGGTAATATATACCACCAGCCGAACAACTTATAGTAAGCACTTCAATTATTCTATATGAGATTTTGGAACCAACCCATCTTGTTAAATAAACTCAGCCGAACAACAAGTAAGGTTCTAGCCCAGCGGTGGGAGGGACTTGTCCCCTTCCTCCGCACCTGGGTTTGACCCTTACCATGCATGCTTGTCACCCCCGCGGTGCCTTACCTGCTCACTAGGCTTGCAGGATGTTCAGTGGACCGTGGGGATTAGTCGTGGTGCGCGTAAGCTGACCTGGACACCCCACGTCAATCAAAAAAATAAAAAAATAAAATAAAGCCAACAACCCTTCAAGGTTATCAAATAATTGTTAAGTTCAAAAGTTTTGAATTTTTGATAACTTAATAATAATAATAATCACTCCACCCAAAACTTAATTTTATATAAATTATTTCCTTGGATTTGAGTTTTTTTTTAAATTATGAAATGAATTTTTTTATGAATGTATTAATCCTCTAATGGACGAGTCAGGAAAACCCAACTATTAATTAATAAACTTTAGTCTTGATAAGAAAAGCTGGGCCAAGCTTTCACGGAAACAAACAAAAGAAAGATCAAACAAAGAAAGTAAATACAGACAAACATCAAGGAATGTAAACAAATGATTAACGTATACGTTTCTAACGAAGAACTCGTCGTGTAGGATTAATGGAAGTCAATCTTCTTTGGAATTCTCATATGACATGTACGCGCAGAGAATGTGTGAGGTGCTTGCAATGGGAGACTCACGAGCAAAGGAGGAAAGAATGTCTTCAACTTATCACTACTTTTCTATTTATTTAAACACAAAGTTGTTCACTATATATAGTTTGTGATGATGTGCTAGGGATGCTTTATTTTTTTTAATATAAAAAATATATTAAAAAAATTTAATTATCAACTTGATTGTGTTTACTAAACTCAATTAATTTAAATAACATGAACAAAAAAAAATGCAACGACAATAAATAAAAAAAATTGACAACATAAAAAGGATAAAAAAATTCTAATTAATTTTATTCAGGTTAACATGTCAAATTTATAATCTTATTATAATAAATGGTAACCCCATTAAAAGCAAATTAAATACAATTAAGAAACTCAATTATCAAACAACCTAATATTAAAGGGAAAAACTAATTAATTTTTTTTGAATCAAATCAGGTTAACTTTTAACACCATGATTATAGACACAAGATTGAGATAACTATTTAGAAAAAGATTAAAAAAAGAATCATGAAAACTAATTCTCAACAAATCAAATATTTAATTATGTAATTGAAAAAAATTAATTTTTTTTAGAAAAAAATCAAAATCAATCTATGTTAACTTTCATATAATCTTGGTCATAAGTCCAAGACTAACAATATAGAAGATAAATCCTAAAAACTAACGAAAATAAAATTTCAAATCATCAAAATGCTAAGAGATTAATGGGGAAAAAAAATACAATAAAGAAAATCCAAAATAAAAAAATAACAATTAAAAGAATGAGACTAAATTTAATAAAAAATAATTTAAAATTAAATTCCGAACACAAAATTAAAAACAAAATTTAATTAAGAAAATAATTAAAAATAAAAAAATAAAAAAAAATATAAATATTAAATTTGATATAAAAGCCCAAATAAATACACAGTGACTTCTCCATGAATTCTCTATAGATTTTAAGTTTTTATGTGATATAGAGAACACACAACAAATACATTAAATCTGCCAGAAGGATACCGCCCCTTGTGATGAAGAGTTGAATCCAAAAAAATAATAAAAAAGCACGTTACATTTTAGAAAATGCAGCAAAGCAAGCAACTTTAAATTATTATTCCATATACCTCCGAGGATTATATGGTGCAACCAACAAGTCATCCATATTACTATTATTTTATCAAGAAAATTATAGGTTCTAACATGTTATTCTTCATGTTCATAGTCAATGCTATTAATATAACAATACAATGGATGAAATACAGCTTAATCCTAAACCGAAATACCACAAGTTTTCTCTTCATTATGTAGTCAAATTTAAAGTTACAATTATATATACATATTGCATGGGTGTCAATGAATCAATAGTTATGGAATAATTTTATAAGATCTCAAATTATTTTTTTTAGATCAAGATTTATTAGTAGTTTTCAAAACAAAATTTTTTGTTGTTCCACGCATAATTTAATGGGCCTAAAAACCTTCTAAAGATCTAAAAATCTAAGCATCTATACAACGTGCTTAGACCCAACTGCCCATTGGCTTGGGTTCATTTTAGATGCCTATCAGGCTCAAATGAATGACCCAAGCCTAACCCTTTAAGCTTGATTTTTGAACCCCACGTAGATCCCTCAAGATTTTTATTGATCTAGTATATTTTATTTTGGATCATACTCCCCTTACACCTTAGATGTACAAAAATTTATTATGGTCTAATATATTTTTATCTCATTAATATATTTGAGTGGAATACATCTCATGACTAACAATATTAATTTATAAGTATAAAATTACTCTTCATCCCATCCACTTGAGCAAAATGACAAGATTTATAGGCTATAAATACTTTATGAATTACTAGATAAATAGTTACTAATCTTCTATTCTCTATACATTTCCAGAGTCTTTCTCTCTAAAATATTATTGCACTCTCTCTCAATAAATATTTTTACCTAAACATTTAAGAGCCCCTAAATTTATTGAAAGGGATCTTTTGTAGGTATTTAGTTTTTCATACCAAACAATCACCCACGTTGGTTTCCCACACCAAGCTACCACCTACCTTAGCTTCCCATATCTAGCTACCACCCATTTAACTAAAAAGAATGAATCATATTGCAATAATTAAGTGATTAAACTATAATTAAGCCATATAAGCCTTATCCTAAGCATTTTGGATATTGGTTCATCATCAATTAACATCATCTATGAGAAACTAATAAAAAAAAACCTTTAGTTTCTTTCTAAAACTTGTTTTTGATATTCTGAGATCATTCCATGATAAACAACCAAGACACACCTGAGTTATGATGCATGACGAATGTACCCGTTACCACCATTATGAGCACTTTTACCTAATATAATTTTCAATAATTCATCAATTAGGTGCAAATCCTTGCTTAAGCCATGCTAGCAACCTAAAGGAAAAATTAATCATTTCTACTCCAGTAAATTTTGAAACTTTTAGCAACACGTAATGTTAACATAATTGTCACATCTAGCTACCACATGCCTTAGCTTCCCACGCAAAGCCATCACCTACCTTGATTTTTAACATTAAACTACCACCCACCTTGGCTAATGCGAATGAATCCGATTACAATAAATAAATATTTAACGTATTATCTAGTCTTATAAGCTTTAAAGCATCTTGAATTTTAAAATATTATTTATCGACATTGTTTATAGAAAATTAATAAAAAAAAAGCCAATAGTTTTTTTCTAAAACTTGTTTTTGACTTTCCAGGCCATTCCACGATAGACAATTAAGACACACTTGGACTAGGATGTGTGATAAATCTATCCATTATCGCTACTGCGTGCATTTCTACCTATCCAAACTTTTAAGAACTTATTAATGAAGTGCAAGTTCTTTCTTAGGCTGTGTTGGCAACCTAAGGACAAAATCAGGCATTAATACCTTAGCAGGTCTTAGCACTTTCAGGAACACACAACACCTTAGCACTATTGTCATTGCCCATATACAATTGCACTACCTTAAAGAGTATTCTGCCTTGGTGCTCGCTAAGTCCCTTAAAATGTCGTTCATGTCATTGCGATGCTTTCATACAAAATAGAAAATACAAATGCGTCTCTTTAACAATCATAGAATGAATATCAGTTACCAATCCTACCATTCTACACCATACAATACGGGCTTTCCAAAGCCTAGTAGATATAAGATTGAGATATTATTGATATTTAAACATCCTTAAAAGAATGTTTACAACCCCCAATAAGTGTGGGGCTCTCCATTGTTTAAAGAAGCTTTGAACACTTAAACCCACATGGACTATATTTCTACAAAAATAAATTTAGAAAAATGATAGTGTTGTTGACCTAAGGGATCATATGTGAAACCTACGTAATAGCTTAAAACTAGTCTTCTAGGATAACATTGTGATGTGTAAGATCTTCTCCGTAACCTTCAGAAGGTCTGCACATGTTTAGTATAATAATTTAGAGTCAAAATCTATTATAACCTTTAATGACCTCTATGCCAAATTAGTGGTGTCGTTCAACACAATATACCCATTAAAAAAGATTTGTAAAGCTATTTGGTGTTACCTAGTTAGAGGGCAAGTCCACACAGACATTTGAAGAGTTTTAATGAGGAGATGCTCAAGATGCCTTAGAGGCCTTAATTATTAGGTAAAAAGAGTATGATATATGGAAAAAGCTTTATGCCTTGTTAGACATAAGTTTGCTTATAGTGAAACAAATCTTGAAAAATCATATATAAGTGGAAGATGCAAGTGTGCTATGACATAAGCCTTTCTACTTTAATAAGGACAACCATTGAATTAAAATGGGATGACCTATTCAAAGTTATCAGGATAGTGAAAACAAAACACCTACTACCCTATGATATGAAGGAAAAAAATCTCCTTTATGCTTGGTATTCAAATCACCTCAAGATGCATTATCCTTGATAGAAATGTAAGTTTATTTATAAAATAAAAATATTATATCTTTGATATATATTTTCTATGCATTACTCTCCAATGTAGTCTTAGACAATCACAACTCTCTAGTGGGGCTCTCGGCCACACATTATCTCCAGTAATTGATCGCTGATCTCCTGTTTTCTATTGCGATCTCGGACTTATATGAATCTCCAGCGGGGCTCCCGAGCCTCATGCTATCTCTAGGGATTTATCTTAGATCTCCTGCATTCTAGTGCAATCTTGTACTAGTACGATTTTTAATTGAAGGGCTTTATAGCCTTATGCCATCTATTAAGAGGCTATGAGCCTCCTATTTTTTTGGCATGATTTATGATTAGAAAACTCCTTAATGAGGGGCTCCCAAGCCTTATACCATTGTTTGAAGACCATGAGCCTCATTCTATCATTAAAGACAACTCCTCAATAAGTTCCCTTAAATTGTTTTTGAAGTATATGTTTTTTTTATGAGTTTTAACCTCTCAAATGTTTTCTAACTATAGGTTCCTCCATGAGTTCTCCTCCATCATTTAGAAAATTTTTCTATGTATGAGTTCCTCCATGATTCCCCTCAACTTCTTAAAATCTTTTCTAAGTATCGGCTCTTCCATAGGTTCCTCTCAACCTCATAAAAAGTTTTATAAGTATGACTTCTTTAATGAAATAGAATGGGCTCCTTTATAGGTTCCCCTAAACCTGAAATTTTTATAAGTATGACTTCTTTTATGGGTTTCCCTCAATCTTGTAGAAAAACTTTTTACATATGTGTTCCTCTTAACCTATTTTTTTAATTATGGGTTCCTCTAATCGATTCCTTTCAACCTTCTAAAAAAGTTTTCTAATTATAGGTTCCTCTTAGCCTTTTAAAAGTTTTTCAAAGTATAGGTTCTTTCATGATTTCCCTTTATATTCTTAAAAATTCTTTTAAGTTTGGATCATCTTCAAGTATTCTCATATGATGGAAGAACTTTTTCAATTGTGGTGTACACTCTTATACATGAATTGTCTGGTAAATGACCTTAAAGTTTCCACCTCTCTTCTCATACAAAGAAAAACCAATGATCTCATCAAATTAACCAGGTGCTTTTATAAGATTTTGCATATCAATATAACAAAGACTTAAAGAGCTACTAATGAATCAAGATTTATTAGTAGTTTTAAAAATAAAAGTTCTTATTGTTTCGAGCCCAATTTAATAGGCCTAAAAACCCTTGAAGACCAAAAAACACGACCCTAGACAACATGCCTAGGCCTAAATGACCATGGGCTCGGATGTTGTGTCTGTGACTAGAACTAATGGGTCTAAGCAACATGCCTAGATCCAATTTAAACCTCTATTGGGCCTAACAAGCAACTTGAGCCCAGCTCTCCAAGCTGAATTTTTTTAGATCCCACACAGGACTTTAGAGATTTTTACTAACTTGGTATATTTTATTTTGGATTTTACTCTCCTTACACCCATAGGTGTATAAAAATATATTATGACCTACCACCTCTCCGGCTCATCAATGCATTTGAGTGGAATACATCTCATGACTAAAAATATTAATTTATAAAGATAAAATTATTCTTCAGCCCCTCCACTCAAGTAAAATAACAAGATTAATAAGTTATAAATACTCTATGAATTATCAAGGTAAAGAGTTCATAATCTCTCAATTCTCTACATATTTTTACGCACAAATTTTTAAAGTTTCTGTTTCTAAAATATTATTACACTCTCTCTACAAAAACACTTACTTAAGCATCTAAAAACCTTTAAATCTATCCAAAAAAAATTCTTTTATAGGTATTTGACTTCTCACACCAAGCTACCACTCGCAGTGGCTTCCCAAATCAAGCTATAATCTACCTTAACTAAAAAAAATAAATTAGATTTCAAGAACTATATGATTAACATATTATCAAACTACATACATTTTATTTCTAACCATTTTGAATTTGGAGTCATCATCACGTTTTAAGCTACCATTAATGTCAAATTCCCTTTCATATTTTCAGAAAATTTATTGAAACTAGATAAATAGATAGGAACACCAGCTAAGACGAGCTGAAGATAAAGACTCGTACCTTGTGGGCTGGTCGGGGCTAATACAGATGCTTTGGCAGAATCGGACAAGGCTTGACATGGAAGGATTGGAAGTAGTAAATGATGGATAATACAATTTCTAAAATAGGAAGCAACAAAAATTTAATGCCTTTGTCCCACTCGGAGGAGGAATAAATGGGGATATGGATGATCTTAGCCATCAGCAAAAGCAGATCTAATGCGGTGGCGTCTCGAAATCAAGATAAAAACGAATAAAGTTTTCAATTATGAGAAAAGATTTAAATGAGTTAGGCAATAAGTCAGCAATTTAAATTGTTAAAAATTGTGAGCAATCTTCAATTATTGGTGAAAGTATAAGTAGTCTTATCTAATTTATTCAGCACAAATTGTCCCCAACGAAAAAATTAGTTCTTATGTTAAATTAGGTTAAGTTTTCATCAGTCTTAAGGTTAGAATGTGTCACTATGACTGACTGTAGATAACCCTAAACAAGTGATTTTATATGAATTTTTGCATTATGCCAGTCATTTATTTGTTTTTGTATTTTAAAAATATTTTAAAAAAAATTATTTTTTTTATTTTTTTACTTTAAATTAATATTTTTTTATATATTTTTAAATCATTTTGATGTGCTAATGTCAAAAATAATTTTTAAAAAATAAATAAAATATTATTTTGATGTATTTCCAAGTAAAAAATACTTTAAAAAACAATTATAATTACACTTTCAAATAAAAGGATTAATTCTCATCCTTATTTTATTTTTAATGACAAGTTTTTATAGATAAATTAGATAAGAAATATTTACACCTACATCAATATTTCAAAAGCTCTGCACATTTTACCCTAATTTAAAAGATCCACAATTTTAGGCTGAGATAAAACCTGCGAGAGGACTTGAATCCGAAATTATCTCTTAAAATTGATAAAATATTTTGTTTCAAGTTATACAGAAAATTGAATTATAGGGCTAGGACGACACATAGATTTCTCATCAGATTAAAAGTAACGGTCAAACATATTAATGCCTATTAATTAACAGATATTTTACTTTCTGTTACAATATATTCTTCCATTTTATAACTGGTTTTGAGATTTTGTTGTTATTTTAGTAAAGAGTAATTAGTAATATTTTATTGATTACTTATAATAAAAAAAATACAACTATAGTAAGCAATCCTAAATCAAGATAATCTTATATATTACCATGCCTTAGCTACAATAGATTCACCGGGGTTATAGCAAACAAAAAACACTCTTTCTCGTAATTAAAAACACAAAAATATATTATCGCAATAAAACCATAGTATTTATCAACTAATAGGAACCTTTGAATTGAATGCAATTAAGAGCTTTTAATGAAATTTTATATTTAGAATCCTCTGTAAGTGTTAAGAATTAAAATTTAAATAGAATTTAATTTTTAAAAAGGTTATAAAAGTAAATCAGAGATCAACCTCTCTGATGTACATTTCAAAAAAATATTAAAAATAATTTTTTAAAATATTTATCTAGCTTTTTTTATTTAAAAAATAAAATGAAAATAACAAAGGTAATATAAAAAATTTCATATGATAATTAATTACAAGTATAAAAATCTCGCTACCACCACCTTATTGATAAAATGTTTGTGTGATATTTACTAACAATTCGAGTAAATGACATTTTCTTTCAACATAACATTCTCACAATTGAGACTCTCCCTTCTGCCTTTATCATTTATCAACAAGCTTGAAAGAAGGTAAGGTCCCTACATTTGTCTTCGGCTATAGAATAACAAATCCATGTTTAATTTACTATGTAAGCTAGCTAGAAAGGAAACTTCATGTTATTGTTCGATCCTTCCTATGTCATTATATTGACATATATATATCATAATTAAACTAATTATTATGAAATCAAAACAGAAAATTCTATGCTCTTAGGAGGCATCTTCACCTCCATTCAAGTCTTGCAGGTCTCATTTTGCAGGTCAGAATACCAGCACCCAACATGTATTGTCTGCCTGATACGTGTTGGAAGATTAATGGACTCAATATAATTTTGTAGCTGGGGCCTGAGCCATTAATAGGGAGGAAAAGGGCAAAAAAAAAAAAAAAATCATGTTTGAGTGTGAATGCTTGCTTCTTCCTATTTCATGTTTCAACGGCGCAAAAGATCTAGTACGAAAAATTGTAAGATTCTGAGTTATAATATTAATTGAAAAAAAAATAAATCTAGTATCGTAAGATTCTGAGTTATAATATTAATTGAAAAAAAAAAAAATCTAGTATCTAGGTATAAGATAGGTATAAGTTATCTTGAAACCTTTTATATACAACTAATTTGATAGATTAAGCTACATTATTGATAAATTTATTTTTTCTAACATAATAAAATGTTCAAATATATTTTAAAAAAGTACAAAATTTTTTTGTAACTCAGTTAGTAGACCAATTAAATCAAATAAGTTGATATTAGTTAGTTAGTTGAATAAAATAATTTGATTTTTAAGTAATTTTTGTATTATTAGTATTGATTAATCTTAAGGAGTGTTGATAAACTAAAAAATAATTAATTTTACAGCAATTCTTTAAATATGATAATTCATGTTACTATATGTCATTTGCCTATAATAAGATTAGCTCATTCAAGAATCCACTTAACTTGAGGTCAAATTCTTAAGGTTAAATCTTGAATAGGATGAGCTATTAATATAACATTGTTATTAAACTCAATTTTAATTATGGATTGAGGGGCTAAGTTATTAATCATATATAAGTATTGCAATAATAAATATGATAACCTTTCAAATATTGTCATGTTTACCATCAAGTTTGCCTAGATATTGTAGTTTTTAGTAGCTTATAACCTTTAAACTTTGTTATAGAAAAGAATACATGGTAAATGTGCGTTTGTTTGATTTGTGGGTGATGATTTGTTTTGTTGTATTTAGTTGTTTCCATTTTTTCCCTTAATTTTGGCTAGGACTTCTACAGGAGAGGTTCTACCAAAATTTCTTTTATATGGATAGATGCACAAAAAAAAAAAAAACTATAAACTGTAAATTGAGAATTTAATTGAATATTATTAATTATTTAGATGTTGAGAAAAAGTTTAGAGTCAAAATAGAGTGGTTATGTATTTTCTAGCAGCAATGTTCCTAAGTCCATGGTGCATTTAGGTTTTGATTGTCATATCCTATTTTTGAGTTTTTTCTAAAGTTGTCTTTTTTTTTTAAATCTAATAATAAATAAATAAATAAAAATGAATGAGGATCAACAATTTGATTGGAAAAAAGATAGGCCAGAGAGGAATTTAATTGCAAAATTGAAAGCATAATTGTATCCTTGAAGGACCCAAATGTGAGGAAAAATACATATTCAAAGTTAACTTGAGTGAATATTAGATGAATTTGCATAAAAATTAAGTTTGAGAACTTAATTAGACTTTTAATAGGCCACTTTAATTTAATTATAGGCCTAATAAAACATCTAATTAATTTTAAGAATTAATTTAGCCCATAATTAAAAGATTTAATTAAGTGCAAGGACTTAATTAGACTTTTAGTGAGTCAAATTAATTTTTTAAGTACTTAATTGGTGAAAAATTCAACTTGAAAGCCTAATTTGGACTTAATTGAGAAGATTCGAATTCTAGAGGATCAAATTTGTTTTTTACAAACTTATTTAGATAAAATCAAGGAAAATTTTACAAGAAAATCATAGTGTGAAGGTCAATTAAGGATTAAATTGAAGAATTTGAAGACCGATGACCACTTTGTAAAAAGCTCAGAAATTTAAAGGTCCAATTGAAGAAGGCTAAGGGTAAGATTGTAAGAACTAGAAGTTTTAAGGATCAATTTTGAAGTTTTATAAATTATTTGGCTTAATCAAAGGTGAAATTGAATGGATTACCAAAGATTAGGTCCAATTAAGGATTTTATCGAAAAGTTTCAAAGGTTTAGGGACCAAAAAACCCTAATTTCTTTCTAATGGATGACAAGTTTTTAATTTGTCAGCCTGGACCCTGAATGACATGTCATTCAAGTACTACTCATTGTCTTTTTTTCAAAAGACAAAAGAAAAGAATGCTTAAATACCCATTTTTTAGACATAATTTATCCATCACCTCAGCATCACACCATGTAAATCTAATTCCAACACATATTCTAGTACTTGTAATTCAATCTAAGATAAAATCCCAACTCTGATTGAACAATAAATACATACAGATTCTTTCCCAAAAACACTACCTAGAACTGCTTCACTTATAAAAACAACCTTTTGTTCCCTCATTGCCACTTGTAGAGCAAAAGGCTTCAATAAATGGCCGAGATCTATTTTTCAACATCAAGGGTCAATATAACATCAATCCATAGGCCATATAACCTCCATATTTATTCTATAAAGACATTACAAAACCCTCACCTAAGTAGCCTCGAGAGGGAGGAACACTACCATTTATATTGTCTCCCAACCAAGACTACAACAAATATGAAGACTCTAACCAAAACATCTTAAAATAAACCCCAAACCATACAAAGCTTGAACCACTAAAAGACTATCCAAACAACCATTTTTCATAATAGAAAAGTCTATCTTCAAGTCACCTTAAAACAACCCTAAAATCATCACAAAAGAGCCCTTATAAGTAGTGGCGATAGCAATTAACTATGAAGACAAAACAAGAGCATACATCAAACTTTAATGTAATAGAGCTCTTTCTATAAAAATTCGATTGTGGCACTGTTATTGGGTAATCCAAAAAGGAATGTAGTAGTTTCAGACTTTGTAAAATTTTATCCCATCAGTAGTAGCACTAAAACACAGTAGTAGAGAGAAAAGATAAATCTGGGTTGAAAAATAAAAACAAACATCGTACTTTAATGTAGCAAACATACCTCTATAGAGATCCATTTGAGGCATTAATAGCAGGGAAACCAATTGGGGATGTAGTATTTTTAGACCTTATAAATTTTTCTCTCACTAGTAGCAGTATTAAAACATAACAGTAGGAAGAAAAGACAAATCTAGGTTGAATAACATGAGCAAACATAGACTTTCAACGTAGCAGACCCCCCCTCTAAAGAGATCTATTGATGGCTCAACAGTGGTGAATCTAAGAGGGATGTATTAGTTGTAGACATAATAACCAAAGAACCCAAGAACAACTACCCCCGTTGCTATTCCCTTGAGCGAAATATACCAAAAACTATTAAGCATTAGACATGTGGCTTTAATAACACTCTCATCGCTACAACCTCCTTATTTTAGTTGTTATAAACTGAAGCTCAAATGTGAATATTATGTCACCACACTAGTACACAACATTAACACCTGTAATGTATTAGAAAACAAACTCTTATAGTTGATCAAAGCCGAATGGATAATATTTGAGAAGACTCCAAATATGAATACAAATTAATCTAGTACCTAATCATGCTACGATTAGCAGATCCATAAACATTCTAGAGACTAAAAGCCTAAGGAGCTTAAATGTGTCTCTAGATAGTTTTTATAAAATGTTGGTGGAAACTAGATACAAAAAGGATAGTTATGAAGACGGGTTGACAAACAGGGATTTCTATAAGTATCACTAAGAAAAAGACTATATGATCAACCAATGCAAAGATTTTCGCAATTAGGTGATACAAATATTGACTCAATGAAGTCTTATAATTAAAGGGGCAACAAATAGAGAGATGTTCATGGTAGATGAACCTAGTAGGAACAAGGAAGTCTGCCAGACATAATTTACTGTAGATAGGTTGTGTAAATTAATTTTGTCTAAACCTATAATGGCAGGTAAGAGAAATTACAATGTCTTGTCATATAACTATAGGTATTTCTTTCATAGAATGAAACCAATAGTCGTTTTTCAAGCAAAAGTTAGAGGCCTGACTTGAAATTGGAGGTGATTTACCCTATAAGAACTTCAAAACAAAGAAAAACTAAGGGGAAAAAGGTAGTTGACCTGTTAGAGGAAGTAAATAAACTTGTCATCGAGGAAGAGACCAATGAGTTCCTATAGTTGATGAAACACAGTGAATACAATGTCATTGAGTAACTTAAGAAAAATCCAACTAGAATACTATTGCTATCATTGGTTTTGAACTCTGAACCACATAAGAAAGCTTTATAGAAAGTGCTAAATGAGGCTTATATACCTCAAGATATCAGCCAAGAAACAATGGAGCACTTGATGGGTAGAATCTAGAGCTTAAATTATCTATACTTCATTGAAGATGAATTGGATTCCGATAGTACTGGGTATAACAAACTATTGCACATCACAATGTAATGAAGAGATGCCCTATTAGGTAATGTATTGATCGACGATGGCTCAATATTGAACATGTTGCCAAGACACATGCTGAGGGAAATATTTGTCGATGAATCATATATAAGGCCAAGTACCATGATGGCAAGGATGTGTGATGGCTCACCAAGACAGATAATCAGGATCCTAGAAGTGGAACTATATATGGGATCACAAGTGTTCTTGGTGACATTGTAAGTGATGGACATTCATCCTTTTTATAGTATGTTGTTAAGAAGACAATGGATCCACTTAACTGGAGTAATAGCTTTCTCATTGTATCAGTGCTTGAAATACATCATGAATGAGATGCTGGTGACTATTAAGGCTGAAAAAATAGTTTTCATAACAAGGAACATGGTTGTACCATTCATCAAGGTAGAAGACTGTAGGGATATAAATATTCATGTTTTTGAAATCATGAACACTAAGTGGGTTTTTAATAATATAGTGGTAAGAAGGACAAAGATTTCAGAAGAAGCAAGAATGAAATTAATTGTTTCCTAAAACATGAGATTCCTTTTCAATTTGATCTCGACATTAGAATGCCAAAACAAGTTAATTTAATGAAACTAAAATGTCTTAAAGGAAACCAATGAACAAATTAAGGAGATGAAGGTTGAGATGACTATAGCCGAGTTGCTAAGATCACTAAAGAAGCAAGAATGATGAAAATTTAAGGAAATGAACAAGAAAAAGAAGAGTTGGCTATCCTACCATGTTTTTTTTTTCTCGATTTCAATCTTCAACGTTATATTTTTTTGAAGTGGGGCTTACTATTTTTTTTATTAGATCACGAGTTTAACAAGTTAACTTGGATTGGCTCGGGTTGTTTTTTTGGCAACCATTCTCTAATTGAATGGTTGATTGTGAGTTTGATAGAGTATTTTTTTTATTTTTTCTAAGAGATTATCTCAATTTCATGATCTTGATTGTGAGTTTGATAGATTAATCAATGTTGACTCTGTTCATTTTTTTTTGCTATGTTTTTAATCAAATGTTTTTTTTTATAATTGGGATTTGTAATTTTTTTTCTTTCTATAAGGTTATGTGTTATGTCAACCACATGACCTGGGTCACGTTTGACAAATTGACTTGATTCATATTTTTTAGGTTTTGTTTTAATTGAATATATATATATATATATATATATAATTTCACCCTCTAACAAATCAATTTTTTTATTTAGTTTTTTTTTTAATTTTAATTTAATATCAGTTGTTTGAGAATTTAGTTTTATAATTTTTTTAATTTGCTTAATAATTTAGTTTCATAATTTTTACTTTTTATGAAGTTTGGTCTTATAGCTATGTCACATATTTAACATGTTAGCTCAGGTTGACTTAGGTTTTTTTTTTGTCATTTTTTAATTAATTTTTTTATTTCATCCCTCAATATTGAATTGATTAGAAATTGAACTTTATAAAGTTTTTTTATTTGTATTATTTGAGATTATCCTAGTCTCATGACTTGGGTTATATGTTTGGCAGGTAATTTAAGTAGTTTTTTTTCATCATTTTCCAATTTAATATTTTTTTTAATTTTATTCTTCAATATTGAGTTAATTAGAAATTGAAATTTATAATTTATTTTGATTTGGTTTACTTTTAATAGGATTATTACGGTTTCATAACTCAGTTGTAGATTTGTTAGGTTAACTTGGATTAATCAAATATATAATTATCTTAATATTTAAAAACAAATATCATCAAATATAGAGCCATATAAATATTTAAAAAACATGTTAATGATTAATATTTTGAGTTCATTATTAATTTTTCTTTATTAAAAAACATGTTAATAATGCTAATATTTTTCTATGTTAAAAATAATATGATCCGCAGCGCAACATGTTCCAATAATATGATGGAAGCTGTAAAACAATAAAGCAACACTAGGCAAGTGCTATTTTACCTAAATGTCCATAGAAACATGGGTTGATGCATGTTGGTTCTCTATGTGAATTACATTTTTATTTTTTTTTAATGTCGCATTTTCATCAATTATAATGAACAGCCAAAGATACTGCAGCGGGGAAGACTTCACAAGCCAACGATACTATTCGGGTAGGGGCTCGAAAAACATCTCAACAGATTGCAGAGAAGACGTCTTATGTGAAGGGCACTATCCTTGAAGGTGCTCAGAAAGTTGTAGAGAAGGGAGCAAATGCAAAAGATACTGTAGTTGAAGGGCCTAAAAAATCCACGCAATATGCTACAGAGAAGGGAATACAAGCAAAGGACACTGTTGCTGAAGGGACTTGATAAAAAACTACGCTTTATCTTGCAGAGAAAGGAGCACATGTAAAGGACACTCTAGTTGAAGGAGCTAAGAAATCTACCCAGTATGTAACAGAGAAGGGAGCACAGGCAAAAGACACCATTGTAGAAGGGGCTAAGAAAACTTCAGTGTATGTTGCAGAGAAGGCAGTAACAACTAAAGATGTGACAGTGGAACATTTCATCAAATCTCGTCTGACACCAATGCTATTAGATCAGCATCCGTAACTCTCTGGAACATCAGTAATTTAGATTAGAGTCAGCTAATAATTAAAGAATTCAATCCCACAAAGGTTTTTCTTTCTCTTTTCAGAAAGCATGATTAGACTTCACTTTCAGTAAAGGTTTCTGATGCTGACGTCCAGTAAACATGACAACCATGACAAATTGGCAGAGCAATCACTGAAGTCTCTGCTCGATGCAAGGCAGAGAATCTTCAATTTAATGCAACTATCTTTTAACATAACATACTCATCAATCTAATCCCCATTGTTTTACCTAATCCTTCCTTTTAGCAACAAAATGCTTGGGCTATGTTTGCTTCTAGGGCGAAGGTGAGGAAAGGGGGAGAATGAGGGGAAAGTAAAAGACAAACAGCAAAAAGGAAAATAAAGTAATGTGATTGTTTGAATTTCTTGGGAAAACCTGTGGAAATATATAGGCTCTACTGTTCTTCAAGTCACACTCCAACCAGAAGTGTCTTATGGTCAAACATACAGACAATTTGATGTTTCAGAGACAGGATTCGTATCCCTAGCTACGAAGTTTTCTCCTGATTTTCCTCTAGGTTGTCTTAATTCTGAACATTCTGGGCAGAGAATGGGAGAAGCCACAACCGGCACCATCTTTTCTTCTTGTATTTTCCATCCCACACATAAAAACGCAATAAGATGCTTGCTTTTGCAAGACCACAGAAATCATCCAAAAAGCTGTTCAAGATGGAGGAGAATATGAGAAGTCATCCACGGAAAAAAATCCTCAACAGTACGTAAACTTAATGGCATGGCACAAGGTTAGTAGGATATCATCAGCAGTTCACCTTCACCTTTTCTGTTTCGGCTACACCCAGTTACAGTACCGTGTATAAAAACTAAAAAAACTTAGAATTTAGTAACACGTATAAAAACTTAGAACAAAGCAAGCCTGATATGATGACGCGGAAACAAAATGTGGGAAAAACAATAATGCTTTTAAGCCTCTTATTTAGACATTTCCAGAATTTAGTAACATGCACATTGCTTTGCAAGTTTCATTCCTAGCTAATCCTCGCTGAGAACAAAATTCTACAGGAGAACTAATTATAACTGCACTTTTGCATATGTGAACAAGCACTAAATAACATGTAATGGCAACACAAACACCGGTAAGGTAAGTTAAAAGCAAACTGACAAACACGGCATCCTTGTTTATTGAAAGTGCCATAATGCCAACCTGATGTATGCCACTCTCATGAGCAAAAGCATTACCTCTAACAAGTGATGCAGGTGAAAACACAAACAATAGGACAATATCAAGATAAAACTGACTGAAATAAGGTCCAATATAAAAAACTTTAATTTATAATTTTATTTCTTGAAGAAAAAACTCCTTTTTATTTAAGAGATTTACAACTTCTTAAATAAACCTAGAAACCGTTCTAAATAAACTAGAAAATCTAAAAATAATAAAAATCCTAAACAAACTAGAAATATAAATTTCCGATCTAAATACTTGATTTTCTAAACTAATAGAAAAAAGAATCATTACAAGAAAATACATTTTTTCCTAAACTATATAGGAAATAACAATAATAATAATAAATAAATAAATAAATAAAACATTTTTTTCTAAAAATCCTCCTCCATTAGTTTTCCCAAATTGGAAAGAATTCTTCCTCAAGTTCTAATCATCATGTTGCTTTTGTGATAACCACTAAAAATGATATTCTTGCCCTTATGCTCTTTTATTCCACATTGACTTAGATAAGATAGGCTAAGAATCAATTCTTAAAACACCTTTAATCTTAAGAGAATCATTACTAATCATCAATGATGCATGATGCATGATGCATGGTATCTTTACTCACATTATTTGGACTCTCCATCTCCTTATCTTTTTTTTTTTTTCATTTTCCATGATTTTGAATAAAAACAATATATCTTTACTCATACTTTCAACAACCTCCTTCCTCGTGTTGGCATGACTTACCTAATAGTAGATGACATGTATCCATGGCTACAACATCATATCAAACACTATTAAAATATTGTTTGCTTATAGAAAACAAAACTAGTTAATGCCTAACAATAATTACTTTAGTGTCTTTATTTAGCTAAGTCAGCTTGTAGGGCTTAGGGTGGTTCTTGATTTTCACTTGAAGCTTCCATATTGCTTTTATAGACACTATATTTTTTCAGCCACCATCAATCTTCTTTATCTTTTAAGTTGCAGACTTTATCTTTTATACTACACGTTGAGTGGAAGATGCTAGTACACCACTAATCTTCTTTTGAATCATCGAGTTAACTAACTCTTTCAGATTACTATGTTAACACCACCATCTTCATATAGACTCTCCACTTTGCTATCTAAGTCATTATAAACAAGATTAGCCACATCATCCACAAAATCTTCTATCAACCAACATATTCTTACTTGAGTGATTTTCTTGTTTTGCTGTACTTAGCTCGATCCCCTAATTCATCACATTTATAACCATAAATTCAAAAGGTTAAATCAGAACCTAATCTTGTTATTTGACATGTTATCTTCTGAGTTTGCTAAGTAGGTATAGCTTAAGGGGTGGTTGGAGTTTGATTATTGTTAGGTCCTTCTCTATTGTATTGATTTGTTCGAAAACTTCTAATAACTACTATAGCAACATGTTATTTCTTAATTGTCAAAACCTTTTGATATGTCTCCAAAATTGTCCATCAATACTACAAGCATAACATGTCCTAAATGGATCTTTGTAAACTCTTTATATATCTAGCCACCATTTGCTATTTTGTGCCAAGTCATTTCTGACCATTAATTGATAAAACATATTGGTATAATCATTGACAAATTTACCTCTTTGTCTTACCGTGTGGAGTTATTGGTATAAGATTTATGCATAGCTAAAAGGAAGGAAGTGCTCCTTCATCATATCCCAATTACTAATTGCAATTAGTTTCACCCTCATATGCTCTGGAAAATCTTTCTACTAAAAAAATTGATCATCTCACTAATGAACTTATCTATTTGTAAAGTTCCTATGAAATTAGAAAGTTGAATTCAAAAACAAAATCTTCATAATGTTCTTCCCTATTAAGAATCTACCTCCATTGCATCTGCCTCTAGAATGGGTTTAAGTAGTGGTTGGAGACCTTTGGTTAATCTCTTCTTCCTCTCATTAGGGCTTTTCTACCAACCATCAAATAAGCTCTACAATCTGCCTTATATATGTTCTCTATCACGAACTCCTGAACATTTCTCCCCTAAAGAGAAACCTTATCATCACCTACTACCTGAACAATTCTTACTTTGCGACCTTTTCATATCATGTTTTTTTTGCAACACACAGCAAAGTAAAAATAATTTGTGATTACCACAAATAACAAGCAATAAAACAGGTTGTTAGGTTATTATATGAACAGGCACACTCAAAAGCACAACCAATATGACAATAGCAAGATAAAATAAATTAATAGCCAAAATATGGTAGAACACAAGATCCATAATTCATAGTTTTATTGTCGAGGAGAAAGCTTTATTACGATTTATCTTTTTAAAAGTTCACAACTTTTTAAATATGCCCATGAATCATTCAAACAAATTAAAAAACCTAAAAATAAGGAAAAAATTTATAAAAGTTATAAATAAATTAGGAGAATAAAATCACTATTCTCAATACTTGATTTCCTAAACTAAATACAAAAAGAATAAAATCATGATAAAAAATATTTTATTAAACTAAATAATAACAATAATAATTGAAAAAAATTCCTAAAAATTCTCCAGCATCAACAATAGCCTTAGTGTGGCTGCACATGCAACCCTGTGTGCTCTTCTCTACCTAGGGCAAGAATTGACAACCTTATACAACAATCAAATGACAACCTAAAAACCTTTCATAGAAAACGTAAGAAAAATGGGGAAAGAAGGGGTTATAAATTGAGTCGGAAGGGGTTAAAAATTGAGTCACAACAAATGGACTTATCTATGTCATTGGACAACATGAATTCTTTCTAAAAAGGAAAGTATGTTTTTTGCAGATTTTGTTTTTTGTTTATATTTATTTAACTTAATTCTGACGCTTTGATTAAATTAAGGTTTCTCTTCTTATCTAAAATCCCGCCTCGTATAATGTCCTTCATAGCCGCCCGTTAAGTGAGTTAAAGCCTAAACTGATAGTTTGGGCAAGCGGAAGATGAAACCGTTGCACTAATCCTTTTAGCATCCACTCTGGTGCTTGTTCGTGGAGTATATACAATTCTTTTTATAGGAAATATCTTCAAATTATTTATATATGGGTTGAGATTAAATATTTTCTTAGTGATCTTAGGGTTGATGTTTTTATTTTAATCTAATGCATTTAAGGAATATATTTCTTTATATTTAACTTTTTGTTTCATACTAAAAAAAAAAATATTCATTTAATGCTTTAAATGAATGGAGTAATTTTACGTAAAATCATTGCAACTACTATCAATAATTAACAACTTAATGTGTTAGATTTTAGGAAGGGACCCTTAGAAGAAATTACATGACTGATCTTTTAAATAAAAAGATAACTATTTGTTCTAACTATCCTCTAATTAATAACCAAGAAGAAACATGAGGCGTCATGGAGCATTACAAAGACCATGGAAAGACAAGAAGGTATCATGATCAATACACGTTGAAGTAGATGTTCAATAATCAACACAACATCGCTAGCTTTTTCCCTCAAGGTTCATGACACGACTAAAAGATTGATGTCTTCTCTCAAGTGCAGGAGTGTCAAAATAATAAATAACCCGGCAAGACCGGGATCAAACCACAAGGAGGTTAATTATACAAATTATAAATAACAATAATACAACAACAATAACAATAACAATAACCACAACAACACCAACAACAATAATAGTAGTAGTAGTAGTAGTAGTAGTAGTAATAACAACAACAACAACAATAATAATAATAATAATAATAATAATAATAATAAAGAAAAAGAAGGAGAAGAAGATGATAAGAACTTTAAGATGGAATATTAATGTAAGGATTAAACAATGATAATAACAAATGTCAAGGTTAAAGGATCCACTAATGCTATGTCAAATAAGTATAGTATGAACTCTTATTATTCAATTGGAAACCACACACAAAGGAGGTTCCAATCTGATTATAAATTGTTAACATGATTACATTAATTATCTTATTCGATTAATATTAATACTTGTAAATCTCGTCAAGCATTCATGATTATAACTTATATTAACAACAAATCAAGTTCCTTTCATAGCTCAGGTGTTAGTTATACCTTACAGTATGGGCAATGAAAGTGCCAAGCATTTGTTGTACCAAGTGTTATACAACATAAATCAAGATTAGTCATTTAACAAGCAAAGTATTAAAGAGTGAACAAGATAACAAATACAAAACATGTTAGTATCAAACATTAAAGTCCATATTAAGTTTACACTATACTTATTCTTACACCATTAGCATAACCTTTTCGCCTTGACATAATAAACTTAGCTAGACATAATGAAAGAAAGAAAAATAAATAAACAAAATAAAAACATAAATAAGATAAAAGTTAACTAAGTAAATGAAAGGAAATGAAAGGCATAAACTTGATATTAATGGAAGCAAAGCATAAACATTACAAAAAATACAAAGAGAGAAAGCAAGAACATGATCTTGATCTGAAAACCAAGATGCCTAAATACATGGCAAATGCCTCCTTTTATAGGCCAAAATTAGGAACTATTGATTTGATGACTAATTGATGAGTGGGTGACCAACTCTTGACTTGGTGACAATTCTTATCTTCTCTTGTCTGCCCACAACGTCATTGATAATGTCAAAATTGGAGCCACTTGAAAACATGAAAGTTGTAGGAAATTGTCTCAGCTTTCTTGTGTAAAACATTCAGCTCATTTGGACTTCTAGAACTTCAGATATGGGCCAAATACTGAACAGTGCTAGGGCTGGAAAACAGATTCAGACTTCTTTGTTGTTGCTATAATTTGGACTAAAAATGGACTTTTTAGATCTTGGGCTCTATATGAAAGTTGTAGGCCTATGTCTTACCTTTCCATCGATATAAAGTAGACCTAAATCTGAGATCTACAGCTCCAGATATGACTCAATTATCGAACAGTGTTCCGGTTTGGATTGTACCGACATCTCTTTTCTAAGTTTAGCCATCTCTTTGTCCTTTTAATTTCAGTTCTTCAATTCATCAATTAATCCTTTCATTATGTGATAAGCCTACATTTAAAATGAACATTTACCATAAATTAAAGGTATCTTATATTATTAGATATATTATTATAAAACATGTTTTAGTTAAGGAGTTATTGATATTTTAAGTGCAAAATGATGATATAAAATCTTGATAAAAATACACTTTTAAATATCAATCATTTCAGCACATCTAAAGTTTGTTTAGGTAATGGTTATAGACTAGTTTGGTCATTTCGTAAGCTCACAAAAGATCCTCTGGTATTGAAAACTTCATGTTTGGAGGGAGATCTAGGGTTACAAGTTTCCTTTTTGATCTTTAAGTTGTAGTCTTGCTTTCATTACTTGACTGGTGTTTGATTCTAGAATTATTAGGATCATCAATACATGTTTTAACTTCATTAAGGCCTAGAGAGTATAAATTAGTAGTTTAAAATGATCATCATTATTAATAATTACCCTTAGCATGTATGGGCTTTAATTAGTGGGAGTGGACAATCGAGGCAAACATAGAAGAACCCTTATGTTAGATAGATATAAAATGATTTAGTCAAGAGTGGTTGGAAAATATGATCCAACTAATCATATATTGCAAACATGTTGAATTTAAACAAATCAATATTAAATTATAAGTGTTTTTATCATAATTTTCTTTCTATATATTTTTTTATTATTGTTATGAATGGAGAAGTAAAAACAAGAATCAAACTCGATGCTTATTTGGTGAAGGTATACTCTTATAGCATGTGATCGAATGTTTTAATATGCTTTTGGTCGATTTTAGTTAAGATTATTTGCTTTGAAAACTACTGGAAATAGGTGAAATTTGGGTTGTCCATGGTTGGAAAGCAAAAAACTGCAGTCAAAGCTCTCCTAAGATTATTTTTAGATGATAGATTTTTATATATACATTATTTCATAAAATAATAACTAACGAGACAGAATATGAGAATGAATGAAACTGTCAACTAAAAATAATACTTGACAAGAAAATCTATTTACACTAAGGAGGCATTTGTTTGCTCAGAAAGTGGTTTTTTATAAATTATTTTTTGAACTCTTCTGTATTTGTTTATCATTGTAAATTACTTTTTAAATTTTTTTGTGTTTATTTGTTATTAGAAAAGTTGGTTAATGAAAAATACTTTGCAGTCAAAGAAAAATTTGGCTTGATTTCCAGAAATATGTTTTTCTTTTATTTTGAACAGAAAATATTTTTTCAGAAGTTATGAAAAAATTAGGAATATTATATTACTTGCTAATTATATCAAATTTGATCCTCAAATTTTGTATGTATGTATATATATATTATTTTAATCTTTTTTTTTTAATTCCATCCTTTAAAATTTGATTTAATTTGATTTTTATATTAACTTTGGTTCTTATTTTTATGAATATTGTTATTTGAATTTCTCTTATTATTTTTTTATTGAAATTTTTTACCTATCAAATTTATTCCTCATTCTTTTGATTGTTACTTATTTTATTAGAAATAATTTATGAAATTATAATTATTATTATTTTAATTTCATCATCTTTTAATTTGTTTTATTTGATATATTTGATCTCCATTATTTTAAGTATTCTTTATTTTATTTGAGATAATCTATGAAATTAGATTTTTTTCAATTTCATTCTCATTCAACTTTTTAAATTGTAAGATTTGTTCCTTATTATTTTAATAAATTGAAAATAAAATAAAATATTAATAAGTTATTTTCTAACTTATTTTACATAACATAATCAAATACTAAAAAATATTTTTTAATTTATTTTCTATGAAACTATAAAATATCAAAAAATAATTTACTTTTTAGAAATTTACTTTTTAAAAAAATTACTTTTTTTATAAAAATTATTTTCAACAAACAAACAATATTTAAATTCAGGCATCTAATTATGGAAATCATGTGTTTTTCTCTAGAAGCACGTGATCGTAGCTAGGACTTCCACATGCTCTAAACTTTGGAACTAGAGGTACACTCTCCCTTGTTTCCCTGCAAAAACAAAACAAAGCACACAAGACTTTAAGAAGAAACTAGTGATTATTTGAAGAGAAAAATAAATAGAAATAGAAAAGAGAAATTTTAATTGAAAATATTTTTATTATTTTTTATAGATTATTTTTTTTATTTTCTCTCAATTTATTTCTTTATAGTTAATAAAAAAGTAACTAATACAATATTACTAGTATTTTTTGAAAAACTATCCACTGAGCCAGTATTTAATTGTTGTCTTTTTTTTCTTCAATTTTATAATTAACTTATTAATAGTGGATTCTCAAGTTACATAAACACATTGTTTGAAGTTTATTTATAAACAATTTTACTTATAATAGAAAAAAAAAAAACATAGTTTGTATATCGATATATTTTCTCATAACTTCGTTTATTTCTTTCAGCTATATATTAAGCAATGCTCCTGCAACACCTAGGGTAGTTCGATTTGATAGTTTGATAACTTATAAATAAATAGACGTGCTAAATATTGAAACTATATGCCACAATCTTCTTCAAAATTTATGGTTTGACATAGTTAGAAGCACATACGAAGACTTGGTCTAGAAATTCATAAAACAAATTCAGGAGAAGTCCTTAAGATCGTCAGTAGGTGGTATGCTATTCTATCGAGCGCTTCCAATATATCTTCGTGTTGGATGCCATATTGGGTATCATAGCATAAATTCTTGGCTTTTGAGAGTGGTCCTAGGATAAAAGAATATAATGTGAATAATTTTATCCTTAGGCTAGCAATTTTAAGGAGAGGAATGAAGCACATGTTGTCTATATATATGTTGTATAAATGTACGTGTGCTATATGTTTCTTTACATGTATTGTGTGTGTTTGTGTGTGTGTGTGTTATTGTTTGTAATTGAATGTAATATCATGATATGTCTATTTAATTAGTATATTTTATTGTTTGAGTGAGAGTTCATGGTTGATGGAAATCAAAGGATTTCTCATCTGGAACAGTGATTTTATATTGCTGGTTTGATATGATAATATATAGTTGTGTATTTGAATAAGAGATTAAGTGGGAAAATAATAAACTTTCATTTCTTTATTAAGTGCAAAGTGATTATTGTTTATTCTGAAATTAGCACAAAGCATCAAATATTTGTTGTGACGATATGGATGATGTGAAAATATTTTTACGTAGTTGATATTATCTGATCAGTTAAAATAAAGCATGATAAGATTGTGATTTAGAATCACAAAATTCAATATATCTCAAGGGATCATTGGACTTGATTGTCTGAACGTAGAATAACTCGTAATACGTTACAAAGGAATATGGTAAGCTATATCCTAGTTGAATTTGAGATGCATCAAATTTCTCATTAGATTTTATAATTGCTCGAGAATAAACGTAACTAGAATTTCTAAAACTTAGAAAGTTTAATAGATGATTACACAATAAACGGTGACCAAACCTCAATGTTATTCAACATGTCTAGGAGACGATGAAAACATTGAAATAGCTTGTAATTGATGAGTGAGTTAATTAAAGGGGAACACATGCAAAAAGGAAAGTGTAAAAAAAGAGAACATGTTCTAGTGAAAATTTCAACTTTCAAGTGTTAGGGCAATTTTGATTGTTCGTGGACTACAAGAAAAGAATTTATAGGCCTTGAATGTAAAGCTGACTAGAGATTAAGTATTGATTGTGATTGGTTATTGTTAATATAAATATGGTTTTGTTAGCTTAGATTAGTGAAGATCTTTTTATGATTGGAAAAAAAAAATTGTTTAAGATAGAAGTTTATTAGAATATTCTATATAATTATTTGATTAAGTTTAATTAATATAAAAGATAAGTCTTGATAAACAAAAAAAAAATTATTTAAAGATAACTTCATCACTATTTTTATAAAACACGTTAACCATCTGTTATCAACATGACAGACTAGGAAACTTGAAGATTATTCTTGCCTTTATCGCATAAAACATATATACAAGGAAAGTTAACTCTAAATAAAAGGTTGTGTGTAAGAGAAGAGTTTTAAAACGTACAAACATCAATTATATTGAAGCAATTATGCTAACCAGCTGATTTTTACACAGAATTTCGCAACACATACTTTTAACACATGAGAAGTGTGTAGAAATTTCTCAAAAAAAATTGGTCCCTGAAAAGTTGGAGAACCTATAGACTTTTAGGAAGAGTTCTTATTTGAATTGTTAATAATTAGATATTTTAGTTGGAATAATAGTTTGAAGATCATCAGGTATATTACTAGATATTTTAGTTGGAATGATAATAGTTTGAAGATCATCAGGTATATTAGCAAGTTATTATGGTAGAGACATAACATGGTTTATTATCTCAACAAGTAAGGTAATATAGATATAAAAGGTTTATGGTGATAGATATTATTTTTGTAATTTTTCAAACTAGTGAAAAATAGTTTATCCTAGGTTGGACTACTCTAAGAGGATTTTTATTTTTATTTTTATTTTTAAAGAGTTCTTTAAAAAAAATTTCTTTGTAACTTGAGCATTTAAGTTTTTTATATTTTTTATTTATCTTGTTATTAATAAGTGTTTGCAAATTCTTAACAAATCAATGATAAAATATAATTTATGATGACATTTAGATTATTGATGGTTGTATAAACAATTTATTACTTTAAAGTGATGAATAAAAGAATGTTTTGATACTATACCATTTCCAAAATCTGGCAATAAAATAGTGTTGACAAGAAAGGGGATGTGATACTGTCATCTGTTTTATTATTCTTTCATGTCGATGGTCATTGATGGTTGCATATATTACAAAATCTAAATATTTTGTTTTCATAAAATACATTATTGACCATGACTTTAGATTAGATCATAATTCAAATAATCATAGAAGTATATATTCTAGTTGTCAGTATGTTGTAATCTTCACCCTATGTTCAAAAATGAAATTAAAAAATATTTTTTCAATCCAATTCGGCTAATTCTTGACCATTTCATGATTTTTACCCTTTTGACTCTTGTTTTGGTCATATTTCTAATAATTTTGTTTTAAAATAAAAAAATTATAAAAATACAAAGATTTCCAGGGAAATGCATTACCAATACAATTCATGTTCATTTCCTAATTTTTAAACTTTCAACGAGTTTTCACAAAACTTGATTTTGACCCTAGTCTTTTGTAGCTCTTTTTATAATTTTGTTTTAAAATCAAGAAATTGCAAAAAAATACAAAGATTTCTAAGAAATGCATTTTTAATGTCATTTGGCTAATTTTTGATCATTTCTTGATTTTTAACCATTTCAAGGAAAACCAAAAATTTAAGATAATCATACAAAAAATGTCTTCCTATCGTATGGTTGCGCTAAGTCTTTGTAGATTTAAGGTCGTGTTTGGCGATATAAAATTTACCAAAGAACAAATTTGTTTATACAAAAATCACTCAATCATAGACTGTTGTCCAATCACAAACCATGAGTAAATCATTTGATCATAGACTACAAACAAGTTACCAAAACATAACCTATAAGCATGTCACTTGATTAGATACCTTGATTAGATACCATGGGCAGGTTAACTAACTATAAGCATGTCACTTGATTAGATACCATGGGCAGGTTAACTAAACACAAGCTACAAGTAGGTCACTCAATTAAAAACTACAGAAAGATTACCCGATCATAGTCCATGAATAGGTTACACAAGGCAAGTCATGACCTGAATACATATCATTCATGAAAAATCTTAGATATTTTTCACACAACAAGCAATTGCTTGAATATTAACACTGTTTTGATTTGTTAATTTAAAAACTCCTCAATGTCTTTTTTTCCTCCTAACTAAGGAATGATTTCACACCATTTTTTTTTTTACGGACTTACTTTCTAAAATCCCTTAAAAGACTATATATTATAAGTATTGTAAAGAGATGAGCAATTGTTGTAATCAAATTTTGTATCCCCTAAAATTCTTTTATAAAAATATATACATTCCTTTTTATTCAAAAATAACAAAAAAAAATTAAAATTTAAAATTCAAAAATATTTTTAGAACACAAGTAGATAAGATCTTAAGTTTTAACATATCAAAATGATAGAAGAATTGTCAAATTGAAATATTATTGACAAGATAGACCGAAGAAAGATTTAATGGAAAGAATATTAAGTTTAAAATTTGTTTTGACCAGAATTATAAGATTTAATTAAGTTCAAGAGCTTAATTAGATTTTTGTTCAATTTAATTAACTTAATTAAGAACTTAATTAAAACAAAATTAAGTTTGAAAGTCAATTTGATCAAAATCTAAAGAATTAAATAAGTTCAATGGCTTAATTAAACTATTAATGGGTTTATTTAACTTATTTAAGGACTTAATTTAAAGAAAATTAAGGTTGAAATTCAACTTGACCATAATTGGAAGACTTAATTAAGTTTTAAAGGATTAATTAAACTTAATTAATGAATTAATTGAAGCAAAAATTAATTTTATAAGTCAATTTCACCAAAACTAAAAGAATTAATTAAGTTTAATAAATTAATTAAACTTCTAATGGGTTGACTCAATTAGAGAGTTAATTAAAAAAAGAATAAGTTTAGAGGCTTAATTTAGATCAATTTGTAATAATTAGAAGATCAAGGACTGAATTGAGACTATGAAAAACCAAATTTTGTGCAATCAAGGTTTAATTAAAATAAATTTGTAGTTTGAAGGTTAATTAAGGGTTTAATTAAAAAATTCAAAGTTAAGGATCAAAATAAAAAAAACACATGCATTTAGATACTAAAATTGATTAAACCAGGATTTAGTTTAAGACAAGTTGGAAGTTTGATAATTAATAAAGGTCAAATTGTATAATCTAAAAACTCGAGACTAATTTATAAGAGGCATGCAAATTAAGGGTTTCCAATCAATATTTTCAAGGATGTGATTGTAAGAATTGAGAAGTTTTCAAGTTAATTAAGGATGTTTACACTAAAATTAAAAGTATAGGGAATAAATTGAAAATTCTCAAAAATATAATTAAAAATCTTAATTTTTTTAGGGTTTATAATAGAAAACTTATCACTCAGATTTTAATATATATAAAAATAATGATGCATCATTTGATCGCTATTTTTCTTTTTCTTCAGCTTAGAAGACCGATCAAGAAGCCACCTCATAAAATTTCTCGTCAAGCAACCTCTAACCTATATAAAAATTTGGTGGTGGGATTACATGGTCAAAAAAAATTTACATGGTTATTAATTTTAAAATTCATGAAATTAATTGTAATACGTAGAAGTTGATTTGAATTAATTTTAAAAAAAATTAATTAGTTAGTTAGTTGATTCTAATTTCATGAATTCTAATTAACTTTAGAATTTATAAAATTAGTTAGTTGTAATATGTACAAGTTGACCGATCATTCACATTAATTTTTTTTAAAAAATTTAGACCCAGAATAGTTCATTTCTCATTGTCGATGAAAATCTCATTGCAACAATCAGCGAGCGGAAAGAAAACTAATTCAGTTGACAACGGTGTACGGTCATATGAACCCCGTGTGTGTATGTTTGTGTGTGTGTACGAGCAAGGATCAAATAAAGTTGACATTGGTGTATAGAGCTGTAAGGATCTGATTATTATACATTTACAACTGAAGAATCTTGGAGACCAAACAGGCCAGCGAGCAACAACTCCCCTGCTCTCACCCCTCTCTCTCTGTCTTTCTCTTTCTCGAGATTTATATTTTAGTGAGAAGGCACCAAAATAGCCAGCCCACGGGTCTTGAAGGTCGAGCTTATGCTGGGGAATCAGAAGACAGGTCAAAAGAATATGAAAACTAACAGCCTTGATACATAGATAAGATTAGTCCTCCTTGGTTAGTATTATACAGGCTTCATTCAAGATCTCTCGGTCGGTGCTGTCTTTTTCTTTTCTTAAAGGTTTCGGTCGGTGCTGTCTTTTTCTTTTCTTAAAGGTTTTCTTCTTCATGTACGTACTACCTATATAATATTGCTTGAACTTTGATATAGCTAGCACTTACATATCTCAAGTTAGTACACCGAGTTCGAGAACATGGTCAAGTTTACAACTCTCACTGTCTGTGTTTCTGTGCTTTTCTTCCTCCATTTGGTGTTTCTTGTTCGCGGGAAAGATGATACCAATCAACTGCTGGTGGGCAATGGAGACTCTGCTCATATGGTCAGTGCTTGATATTTCATTATTATTTTCTTCTGCCAAACCTAGCCCTTAATGTTTTTTTTCCTTTGTTTTATACCACCCGATTGTATCCATTATTCATACGAGGTCTTATTTCTTATTTGAATTAGCAAAAGCTTAATTTTCAGATTTGTGTGGTTTGCTTTAATTAATTTGAAATGATGATACAGGGAAGAGCAGATCATGAGTGTAGAGGCAAGGAAAGGGGAAAGTGCAAGAAATTAGGAGATGAAGAGTCAGAAGAGACTCTTTACGAGAACGAGGACTACATATACACTCAATCTAATCCTTAGATCATAGTTATTCTCTTTCATGTAATATTGTAATTTGTGAATTTTCTGTTAATTCAATTAATAATGAAGCCTTGGTATTAAGCTAGCTAGAGTATGATCGAATATAAAATATTTGAGTCTTTTCATTAGCAAATGTCTTTCATTCTATCCTTTCTGTTTATTCGTTAGCAAATCTCTTGAGCGGATAATGCCCTATGCAGAACTATTTTCCAATTTGGTTCAACTAGGTATTAGTATTTCCATTTCTTTAGAAAGCTAACTTCGAATCTCCTTTTGTAATATATAAAAAAAAATGAATTTATAATTCCAAGATTGAGATTAATTTCCTGGTTCTCCTTTTTTCTTTTTTATATTTAGGCTTTGCAAATATCCTGTTTTTTCTTTGGGAGATTTTACTGAATATTTTGATGTTAAGTGAAAAAGCTTAAATCCATAACAGGATAATAACCAAGTAAATATAGATCTAATAAGTTATCAAACTCAATATATTTAAATTCAGTTATATGTTAAGCCCAAGTTAACATGAGTATAAAAAGTTGTTAGACTCAAAATATTTCAATTCAACTATGTTCTGAGTTCAAGTTAACGAGAATCTGACAAGTTATCAAACTCAACATACTTGAATTTAACTATGTGATGTGCTAAAAACAACTTGGATCTAGCAACTTACTAGATCCAATATCATTAAGCTCAATTATGTGCTGGGCATATTAAACCTAAAAGAATATGGATCTGCCAAGTTTTCATACTCAACATACTTGTATTCATTATGTACTAAGCTTAAAGCAATATGAGTTTAGAAACTACTATACTAGTTTCTCGTAGACTTAGCTACACACCAAAATCAAATGGTTTAAATGTCATTAAAGATCCATATTGAAACTATAAGATTATGTCTTAAGATTATTAACATAAACTATTCATATTAGGAATAATCATTTCCCTGCATCTATAAATATATAAAAAGTCTCTTGATTAGAAGACTATCATATTTTTATCTCATTAATGATATATAAGAAATATTTATTCCTCATTAATACTACGAAAAAAATAATTGGTCTCTCCAGTCTATCAAAACAACAGGTTCAATAATTATAAATACTCCTTGAACCATCATGTAAAGGGTTCACATTTTTTACTTTGTAAGTATTCATATCTTAACTCTTAGAATATTAATCATGCAAAAACAAGCACTCTTGTTCTTAGAATTTAAAGTTTTTTTTATTTATTATCTTCTTCCCTTTAAATCACTAACTTTATCATTAAATAATCTCTAAACTAACCAAAAAAAACTGTTTTGAAGGAGTTATGATTTCTACCATTTATCATATACTTCTTGGACTATGGAGAAGGAAATATTGATACGAAGACGTGATTAACTAATATTTAAATATCAATAACATTAATTATAAGCATACCAGATTTTGTTACATCATCATCAACGATAATATAGAATATAATATTAAAGCAAATGATCATAGGTAAGAAAACATGTCCATGGCTGGGGAATGTAAATAGCTAAATAATGTTTTGAACATGGAATCCATACTTCTAAAGAAGTCATTTTGCAAAAGGTTCATTGAATCTATAGCTAGAAGGAGCTTTTCCTGGCTTATGTTACTAACTAGCAAGAGAATATATAGAAAAATTGGATGATTCCTAATATAGTATTGGAGCTATAGTCAAATCCTAGCTAGGAAGCAAATAATAAAATACTTGAATTAAAAATGGAAAAAAACCATCCTAGAGGAGACCAAAGCACCAATACATAACGTAAATTACTTGGTGCAGAGATGTGAACAAACATCAAACTTTTAGGGTTCAAACATATTTTTTAAAAGGCACTTTCCAACGCATTATGAAACACCGTTTAAAATCTCTAGTAATCATCAATGTCGTCGGAGCTCAACCTAGGGCATTACAAGCGACTACATGTCCTTTCGAGACATTGATCATCATCACTTGTACAATTGTACTCTCCACTCTACAAAAGGTAGCCGTTGCTGTTAACTTAGGGTTATCTTTTGTTGTTGCATCGATTGACAACGAACACTCAACTCTTTGTCAAGCCTCAAATCTGGGGCGAAGCATTTGCACAATCTAAAACAACTGTGAGGCAATGCAATAACGAGTTAGGCTTTTGCAATATATATTCCTTATTGCCCGTAGGTAGTTAAACCATTACTTAAATCTCATTCGAATTTTTCGTAACTCAATGTAATATGCTAGCACAAATAATATTGGAAATAGAGTATTAAAACAAAAGCTGAAAGATATCGGGTAATCAATATACAAATAAAATGATCATTTTTCAAATAATATTGTAATTTCATTTTGGTATTTTGTAATTAGCAAGTAGACTAGAGGGCAACTTAGTGTTTTAAAATGTTAAAATTTATTAAAAAAATAAGTTGTTGCCAAGTATGTGACATGCATCATTTATGAGGCACCATGTTTTTCAGCCAATAATTATTACATCTCCCGATAATCACAATAGCCAACTGTTATGTCATTCGAAGTGTCTGAGTAGTGAGGCATCTAATAGGGTGGCATGTGTTAGTAGTTTGTAGTGGTTTCATGATGATTGATTTTTTTCGTTTTTTTTTTCTTTTTTTCTTTTTTTTTAAGATACATATTACCTCAATCATAGTTTTGAAATCTAACTCAGTCAAGTAATCATGTCACAAGTCAGATGAGTTGACCCGGGCTAAGTGGGGTCAACTTTAAAAAATATATAATTAGTTACAATGCAACACTTACATAAATTAAATTTAAATTTTAAACCAACAACATAAATTTAATTCAATATCTAAAACACAAACTAAATATAAATTCTAAAATATTTAAAACAAAACAACCAATAACATAAATTCTAAAATATTTAAAACAAAACTTCCAACAATATAAATTCTAAATCAATAACATGTTCATTGTTGTTGAATGAACACATTAAGTTCTTTTGTGTCCATAAGAGCAAAATTTGGATCAAATGTCGATGGAATTGAGTCAATCTCATCAATACCTAATACATCATCAACATGCTCCTTTGAAACTTCATCATCATAGTTATCTCAAATGTTATGAACATTTATAACATCTATATTTCAAACACAATTAAGAAATAAATATTATGTGTTAAACAATACTTTATTTTAAATAATATTTATCATTCAATAATCAATCATTAATTACTATCATTTAAAGTATCTTATATAGTCATAGTTGATAGAGTTTGGTAAAAACTCTCTGCTTCTTCAATCGTCAAAATTGGCAGGTCATTTTCTACTACCCAATTTTCAATGTCACAAATTGTCTCATCATTAATTGGATCATAATTTCATCCTTTCCAATAATTCCTATATATTAAAAGTGAAGGTAAACACAATATAAGTACTAATAATGCTATTAAATAAGATAAACTAATATTTAAGGATTACAGAAAAGAAAAATACTTTTGTTTCAATCTTAGATTATAGTGGATGTAAATAAGGTTATTAAGCCTTTGGTGCTCCAATCTATCTCTTTTTGGAGTGAATGTGTTTAAATATACTATAATTTCTCTCATATATCGAAGAACTATAAGTTTGACTTAGCATTCGTATGATTAACTGTTGTAGATTTGAAGTACTGGTTTCATATGTCCACCATTCATCTATATAAAAATATAATGAGTATAAGAGTATGTAAAATAATGTTTTTAAATATAAAAATTATATACATGGAGACATAAAGGTGTGATTATTTATTGCAGATGCTCGACCAAAGTCATGTTCAGCATTCCTAAACAACTTCATCTCACTTGTAATCTTACTTTACAATGGTAGATTTTCATGTGCATACTTCTCAAGAACATCTAGAAGTCTAGAAATAGTGCTCATATGTTTATCCATTATCTTTGCATCATATTGAAATTGAGGATTCAACTAAAATGTCGTTGCATAAAGATTTTTATATAGTTTCCCACCGATTATTGATAATGTCTATGGAAGATTTCACTCTAGCCTTTCTATTTTGAAATCTCCTCATCATTTTTTATTTTGCGTTATAAATAGCATCATACAAATATCTCATCAAAGGTCTATCATCACTATTAATCATTTGTAGAACTCGAACTAAAGGTTCACTCATTCGCACAATTATTGCATATTCTTCTCAAAATAGAGAGTCTAGCACACTCTTAACAACTTTTTTCCTTTACTATCTTTAGCATAAGCAGATGAGACTCATTCCTTAGATGTCATCGTATATCTCAACTCATCTTTATGAGCTAAAATTCTTTAATTTGCAAAAGTAGAACAAACAAACAAACACACTCTACAACTTGCAGGTTAGCATATCAAAATCTCTGCAACTTATGTTTGCTTAAATTTCTAGTCAACTATAAAACTAAACAAAACTAGTTTCCACATAAATATCACCTCACATGAGCATGGATTATCTATTTTTAGATGGATTATCTATTTTTAGCTGTTAACTAGCATAAACATTATTAGTCGAAAATTTTTAGCTTTTAATAATTCTTAGAACAGTTTCAATCTCTAGTTATAACAGTCCTTTGAACAAAACTAGGTCCTTAGAGCAAAAGGATTGACTCACATTACTATCTAAACTATCAATAGCTTTCTCTTCTCAATCAACATTATAGATTATCCTAGCTAGTTCCAGAAGCAAATCCATTGATTAAAACTAGTGCATTGAATAAAACTAGTTTCCTAATCCATTTTCTATATTTCCTAATAGCAAAGGATTTATTACGTTGTAGAAAAGAAAAGAACAGAGAAACATACTTGAGATTGAGATGATTGAGCTGTGAGTGAATCAATACGAGTGAATTAAAAAGCAACGAATCGAAGGCAGAACTACAAGTTCAAAAAACAGCCAAGAATAAAGAAAAGAAGAGTGAAAGAAGGAGATTCATGAACAAAAATAAGAGTCTAACCTTTTTCACATAGAAATAACAGTGATCAAGATGTCTTTTGCTTTTTTGCTCCATAGCAATTGAAATTGGTTTTTCGTTGATTAGGTATTGCTCTATGATCAATGTGTCCCCAATTATGCTTCGTTGTTCTTCATTGTTTTGGCCTTTTAAAAGGCCAAAACAATGTTGTTTAATGTCTATTAATATTAAAAAAAAAAAAAGGTTGGGTCTTAGCCAAGTTTGACTGAGTGGCCCGAGACCTAGGTTGAACAATATGGCCGACTAGGTTTCACTGGGCCAACTCCCAAGCATGTTTTTACCTCTACCTGAACCAGTCCTAGGCCTAGGTCAGTCGAGTCCTAGATCGACCTGCTGGGCCGGACCGGGTTTTAAAACTATAGCTGGTCGACCTGCCGGGCCGGACCGGGTTTTAAAACTATAGCTCTAACTACAATTAAAAGTTATCCTCCCATTTTGTTTTAATTTCAATTGTAATCCTCTTTCATGTAATTGATATTTATTTATTTTGAACCCTTTTTTATTTATTATTTTTCAATTGCATCCCTTAACATTTGGTCCTATTTGATTTTTATATCAAATTTGGTTTTTATTCTTTTTATTGCTCTTATATATATATATATATATATATCCATTTCTTGATTGAAACTTTTTTTTAATTTCATCCCTCATCATATTATTTCTCTTTATTTTTATGTCAAATTTGGTTCTTATTTTTTAATATTTTTTTCTACTTTGGTTCCTTTTTTAAAACTAGTTTTATTTTTTCAATTTCACCTTTCAATATTTGATTTGTTGAAAATTAAGCTCATAATTTTTTTTTATACGATGATCTCGGTCTTATGATTTAGATCACAAGCATAAAATGTTAATCCATATTAGCATTAGTCTTTTTTTTTAATCTTTTTTACACCAATTTCTTTTTCAATTTCAGTATTCAACATTGAATTTATTAAAAATTAAACTTCTTTAATTTTTTATGTTTGCTTTATATGAGGATAGCATGGCCTCACAACCCGGGTCATAAGTTTGCCTTGTTAACTTAAAATGGCTTGGGGATTTTACATCATTTTATTTTTTTAATTAAATTTAATCCTCATTATTTTAATTTTTTTTATGCTTTGGATCCTTCTTTGAAATTGATTGTTTTTTTCAATTTCATCATTTAACATTATATTAGTTGAAAATTGGCCTTTGTAATTTTTTTTTTTTATGTGGTGATCTCGACCTCTTAATCTGAATATCACTAGTATAAATGTTAAGTCGAATTGCCATCAAATTTTTTAATCCTTTTTACACTGATTTTTTTTTTTTTTTTATCCTTCAAAACTAAGTTTGTTAAAGATAAAGCTTCTTTATTTTATTTTATTTTAGTTTTATTTCGAGGATGGTTTGGCCTCGCAACTTGGGTCATTGATTTGAAATACCAACTCAGATTGACTCAGGGTTTTTATCTCATTTTATTTTTATGTCAAAAATTTTTATCATTTTTTTGATTGCTTTTTTTATCCTTTTTTAAAAGTAATTTTCTTTTTTAAATTTCATCCTTTAGCATTGGATTATTAAGGATTAAGCTTCATAATTTATTTTTATACAGTGATTATAGTCTTATGACCCAGGTTATAGATATGAAATGTTAACCTAGATTCATATCAATTTTTTTTTATTTTATTTTTCACTTTTTTTTTTATTTTAACCTTGAATATTGAGCTTATTAAATATTAAGCTCTTTATTTTATTTTATTTTTTATATATATGAGGATGATCTAACCTCACGATATAAGTCATAAGTTTACCATACTAATTCAGATTAGTTTAAAGTTTTATTTTTGTTATTTTAAAAAAAAAATTCTCCTTTAATATTATGTTATTTTCAAATATATATATTCATCACTTTTTTTATTTAGATTCAAAACATTTATTGTTATTATTTTCTCATATAATTAAATTAAGTTATCTTATTAAACCTATTCTATAACTTGAATCGCTAAAATTATTTTTCTTTAAGACACTCTAACAATATTATTTTTTCAAGTTTAGAAAAATCAACTAATCTCACGACAAAACAGGTGCCACCTATCTAATTACTAGTTATACATGTTATAATATTATGTGCCTCGTTTCTAGAGTATAACCCAAAGAGTTTCTAATAATAAGGAGATGACCGAAAGCTTATTTACATTGGACGAGGGCAAGAGTTTGTATTTGATTCTATAGAATATGAGGAACTGAAGCAAGATTGATCTCAAAAGAACAGAGATCTATAGTTGATTTCTACACTTTTTACGTTGACTAGAGTCTCTGTTTTGATAAATAAATAAATAAAGTTCTTCGTTGATTAGGGTTTTTCTGTCCCAATAAATACATTGATTAAAAGGTTTTTAGGACTTGCACGTGTACAACTGCATGGGTTGAAATATAACCCCCCGTTGACAAATATCCAGATTAAGAGGTTTAGGGACTTGTATGAGACCCAAGAAAAGAAGACTTAATATGTGTATAATCAAATCAAATTATCGTATCGTATCCTAGAATGTATGTTTAAGAGTGTTTAATAATTGATTTAGGGGCGGAGACACCTGGATTAACAAATAAATACGGAAGTTAGAAGTTGCTGGATAAGTAAGCAGCCAAGATGTGACAGATTCAGAAGAACAGTCTTCAAAAGGACATGAAATTTGGATCGCAAACAGAACTCATTGTAACTCATACTTAACAAAAATGATTACATTATATTATAGTATTATACACGGTTTATGGACATGCCAACTCTTGGAATTATAACAGAATGCTTAACTAATCGCAGACATTGATTGTAGGAATAGCTAATACGCAAATCCCTCCCTAATCCCTCACCATCAGGGCTTAAACTGGATGCTTCTAATGGGACGAAAACTTACAGCAACGTGGCTTTGTTGGCGGCATGATAAAAATTCAGAATGAAGGAGAAACATTTTTGGCCAACTTCCGGACAAACACAGCACAGGTATTCCGCATTGATGTCTTCATCACAGATCTCCACACTGGAGGTATTGGCTCCTCCATGAACTAGGAACTAAGAACATCAAATAACATGTTCATCAAGCTCCATCTTTGGGATGCGGAAACTTGCAATCAAGAGTCTCAAATGAGCTGAATCTCTACTCTAATTCTGCAAGGATTCAAAGAATGAATCAGCATCACAAGGAAGTATCCTAAAGGTAAGTAGAATCAGATGTGATGTGATGTGGTGGAGAAAAAATAATGATCATTTGTCTTTCCACGGCATTGTATCATCACATTTGGTTCTAACAAACATATCTAAGTAGAAACATCCACAGAACTTCTCACTCAAGAGGTGGATAGCCTTGCAAGCAGACTCAATTTCATGGAAGCATGTTGATATACAAATTAGAAGATTCACATGTTTTTGTGTGGCAGCCAGATTATCAAAGATGATTCTGCTTCTAAATGGTACCGTATGCAGTTTCTTCAAAATCCCGTTGCTATTGTGGGATCTACAGCTAAAATATCATCACAAGAAAATCCATAAACTTATTTATAATGCAAAGGGTAGTGTGTTGCTGGTGGTTCTATAGTTGAAGAGAGAGCAGTATAAGAGATAAAATACAGCTGATCTGAAGTGACCAGTTATGCGCTTAGATGCTTTAGAAGCCTATGATACTAGATTAACTTGGAGGTGAATGCTTATCTAAAAGGCCTTACAATCACTTATGGATGAGAATCTAGGAGTGCAAAGGAACTCAAAGCTACTCTTCTTAAAAAAATCCAGGGTGTACTTTGCTTCGTTCAGTTTAGAATCTAGTCTTGTCTATATCTCCTCTTAGCAGACCAGAGGCTGAAGATTGTTCACCACAGATGGTTTACAGGAGAACCTCTAAGGGAAGCATGTGTGTGAAGCAGCAAGCATAGATGTTTCTAGAAACCTATTTCAAAGTTTTGAACCTGGAAAGCTCAAGTTGAGAATTATAAGATGCTTTAGGATTCTCATAAGTATCACTATAGGCTAATTCAGCAGAATGTTTGGTACTTTCTGGTAAAAGCTTCTAACACAAGCTAGTTCTGATGGCTTGAATTGTATGCTTATCTTTAAGGAATTAAGATCTCTTGAAAAAAAAATTATATAATTTTTAACTAATGCACTCCAGGAGTTCTGTGAACAACACCACTCTCTCAGCTAGCACTCCTAGAGAACATATCATTCAGAGCAAGTTTAAGCAAGCAACACGAGTCATGAAGCACAGCCAGCATTCAAACCTAATTCTTAAGGTCTTACCAGTCAGCTTTTATTTGGCGATTTTCATCATCATAGGAATTTTACTCTCATGTTCCGCCACCTAATTTGAGGTTGATATAAGATAACCAAGAATACCTGTGAATATATTTATAAAGCTGGAGAGCTACAGACAGTATTTGGTGTATATGAAGTCTCTTGGCTGAATATACAATCTTTCTGATCTATATGCAGTCTCTTGGCTGAATATACAATCTTTCTGTCCTGCACTCACCTCTCTTGCAGCTCTGAATGTTTGTGGGGAATATCATTAAGAAGCACGCTGCTCATTGTAGATAATCCCTCACAAGTCACTTGACTATCCCTGTTTTATGGTAATTCCACAAGGCATTTAATGCTTTATTACAGAACAGTATACACAAAGTTGCTGATCTCACTTGTTAAAACACTTGGGTCATGTACCATCAATGGTCTGTTCAGGCTGTTTCACTAGAAAAAGATGAGAGAGGGATGGATGAAGGGAGTAACTGATCGATGAAGTTAAGGTCCTAATTGTAAAAATAAATCAGCAATCCATACTTCATACTTACGCAACTCCTACTCTGTGTCATCTGATCTAGTCTCACACATTATACACTTCTGTATCAAAGTAGAAAAAACCAAGAGAAAGGTGCAAAATACAGGAATATTTACTTACTCGAGTTAAGCTGTTCCTGTTATCAACCTTTCCTGTTGATCTAACTTTTTCACCTTTATAATGCCAAAGAGGACTTGGAAACTGAAGAATGCACAAAAGATGGATGCTGCAATGGCTGGTACCTATCAAAGATAACACAATCAAACAAATGATTGGATGAAAATCAAGAAGATAGATGCAAAATGATGCATAGCAAACATAAATTAGAGCTGGTGGCTTACTCGAATGGAATTGAGATATAAAATAGTTGCAAGGTTTACTAGACTTCCAACAGCTACAGCCTGTTGATTGGTCAAAGAGGATGTTACAAAGAGTACACATCCAGATCCGCACCAAAACACATTAAGTAAAGTATTTCTATTTCTGAAATATAGGGGAAAATAACCAAACAATACATATTACGCATACAAGTATGCTCCTCATGTTTCAACTAATACATGAGGTGGCAAGCCTGACAGCTCCTAGAATACTAGACATGCTAACATGCCATATATGCACACGATCATAAATTTAGATTTTTTACTATACATTCAACATTTAAGTTTCATGGATGCAGAAGCAGCAATGATGGAGAAAATGTAAACGATGATAATCTTGTTCAAGCTTCTTCACAAAAAAAACATAACCAAGGTGAATCTTGTTAAATTCTTCTATCCCTATTTATAAAAAGTTTGACATGACTGGAAAAATGTGTCATGTCCTGAAGTGAACTTGCAAATTTCAACAGAAGTTTAGTCTGAATATGTCAAAAAATGACTAGTACAATCCGTGATCAAGAGGAAAATATAGCATTGCACTCCATGGGACCTACAAGAAAGATAAACCAGAATATGACAAGATGGAATTTATGAAGTCCTAAGATAGATAAACTCACACTCCCTAATGTCTTCTGGACAGCTGCAACACGCTGGAATGCCCTCTCAGCCTCCAGGGTTCGAACTCGGAGCTTCAAATCACCTTGCTCCTGCAATGCAGTGTTGATTGCTAAGTAACATGTTGAAGACATGATGTCGAAGACATGGATCCACAGGTCTACTATAAAGCACTAGAATTATTTAGAACACTCAAATTAAAAGACACCAGGGATTCCTGAATCCTACCAATCGTTGGATAGTATCAGCAAGCTTTTGAACTCTATCAGCCTGTCTAAATAAGTTGTAGAATGCACGAGACTGCCTGTCCCACCTTTTTCTAAAGTCCTGAAACATTTACAGGATTGGTTATGAAAATGAGACTTACTATTATGTCCAAAATCAAGGTTAGATCAGATTAAATGGTCCTATTTTATCTTCAAGAGAACTCAATAAATAAAATCCCTACCTTCAAGAGAACTTCAACACCAGCTTCGCGAAACTTCAGCAGCTCAAGTGCATAACTGAAATATATCGCATGCAGGACAAGTTAGACATATAATTTACATAGCCAACCTAATTTCAGAAATTTCAAGAGAATGTTAAAAAAACTGTAACAGCAGCAAAACACACTCACGGTTTTGCAATCTCTGTAATATCAAACCGAGGGTCAAGGCCTTTCCCAATGCCATCCAATACTGCAGAGAATAATTTCCTTGTCTAAGGTTAATGTTGCGCATAGCATTTCATAACAATGACCTCTCCAAACTAAAGTACTTCACCTGAAAATGCTCTCACAACAAATGTGAAAGTGGCAGGAAAACGGAAAGGTTGATCTGCTGCAATGGATAATAAATCTTCCCCTGTTAAGAGAACGTAACCACATGAAATGCAGTTATCTAAATAAATATTCACAGAAATCATGTGAAAGCTATACAATTTGCGTAACCACATGAAATGCAGTTATCTAAATATTCCCAGAAATCATGTGAAAGCTATACAATTTGCAAAATCTTATCATAATTAGATAATTTGCACAATATGCTGGGCCATTAAGTTCAATAATGGGATAAGGCTAAGCCATAACAACACTTGAACTTAAGTATAACAGAGTGCGAAATAAACTCATCTCAGCTAAACCTCAATCCAAAACTTGCTGTGGGAGGGCCACAAGGATCCATATCCTAAGATTGAGAAATAAAAACTGGAAAGTAAAATGAACAAGGACAACTTGAACGGTGGAGTGTTAGTGACTAATAGACACTCATTTATGGTATGCATATGTTACAATAGTGGCTTTTATGCAGATGCCAAAAGAAGGTGAAACGGTCTCACCTCTTGCTATTTGGAAACAAATCGCACTATAAATTAAATCTAGAAAAGTGTGAAACCTCATATATATATATATATATAGAAACACACTGCAGGAGTTACCTATTGCAGCCAGACGTTGCTTCTTTTTCTCCATTTTTTCATCCTTGCTCAATGGCTTTTTAAAGCCGAGTTGTGCTGTTTCCATTTCTCTCTCTCTTCTTTGAGCAGCAAGACGCTCTTAAAAACTGCCAAACTTTGAGATTAGAATTTTGTGTTTATAGGTTGAACAAATAAAAAAACTGCGAAAGTTTGAAAATAGAATTTTGAGGTTATAAGAGGTTGAACAAAGCAAAATACATCACTTATTAGATGATCCAAAGGTAGTTTCAACATTCCCACTTTGGTCCAATGTGCAAGTCAAGACATCAGTACATTGTCTGGCTTTTCTATATCACGGTATACACGTTATTCAAAATGAATGTCAGCTTATCTCCTTGGTCTTTAATAATGACTATTCCTGGCTCTTCTTCTTCAGAAAATGCCTCAATCTTCAGAACCTCTCTTTCAATCTTTCAATTCAATCTCAACCTTGAGACCTTGAAGTAAGAGCATGATTGAGTGGTTATGTCATCTTCCTCCAAATGAGACAATTGTCTGTCATTTACACTCAGATCTCCGATTTTGTTCATACCTGTTGAGCATCTAAACCTCAATAACAGTAAAGGCAGGAGCAATACTTTAATTAAGATCCTCTTTCCTTGTTCTATCTGGCTAGAGACTAACCCTTGATCTATCAAAACTGCCAGCCCAATTCCCTTCCTCTGTTGGGCAGTTGAGGCTCAAACCTAAATTATCATTATTATTCATGTTCATTTTCATTGGGAATTATGATGGTATGACAAATTTGAGCAGAATTCCTTCCTATCAAGCACAACTTTCAAATGACCCCAATGAATATTCTGTTTTGCATCCAAAAGCGTCTACAATTAGTAACAGCCTTGTCCTTCCCTCGTATTTATTTTTTGACTTCGAGATTGTTCCAAATTCTAACCAAACCAGCAGTAGAGGATTAGTCAAATCTGGCCAATGTCTAATGCTGAAACAATAATAAAGATGGTGATGACAATAAAAGCAAGAACCCAAACAGTTATCCCTTTCTTTCAAAGCACCTTTTGAGAAAGAATAGTGCAGTTCGTCTGACAGCTGTCATGTCTCCAGTAGGCACAAGAACACCCATTTGGATCATTGCCTCAAGGACCTGCACTAGCATAGAGAAGCATCAGACCATGTGAACTAAGACATTTTAAGTTTGTATAACAAGATTAAGGACACCTAGACATGGCCATGAGCCACCACCCTTAAGCACAATCACCTTATCCGGATCCTTTTCATAAATTCCATAGAATGCTTCCAGCAACCCTTCTCGAATGTTCGGACTGATACTGCAGTATATGAAGACAAAGGACAGTCATAATACAAAACTTGATAATGGACTTGTTTGGCATACTGATTGCAGATAGTCAGCAGAGGGTCAGACAGTACCTTCCCATCATTCCAAAATCATAAAAGATCAACCGTCCTCCATTGACATCATCAACAGCAATATTTCCTGGATGCTGCACAGAAAGAAACAAGACTAGATCTCATACTTGTGAACTTTAGATGTCAGTAAGGAATCATGATATGAAAGGACCACATCTTCCTCATCTCCAAAAGGAAAAATAATCATAAAAAGATTGTAGGAAGACTTTGAAGACAGTGCCCTACCCATGAACACATATCCAAAGCTGCTTGATTAGCACAGACCACAATATGGAGGGGAAGGGTATCAAAACAAATAATTCATTCAATTCATATATTCCAGAATCCAGATATAATCCAAACTTTCCTTTACTGTTCAAAAGGACAACTTCTTTTTCCATTTATTGGGCTGGAAATTTATTGGCACAACCAGAGGAATGTAGCTTCAAATATTTAAGAAGCACATGTCAAAGGCTACGTTCACTTTTGATATTTACCACTCTCTTCTTTTAGGCTTCAGCTTAAGTTCAATGACTTCTCCCTGTCCCACTTTCTTTGAGATTAGATTGTGAAATCAATTTTTAATTCTAGCTATCTCGGACCTCCATATTTCAAATACAGACTGGTCTACACATAGGATGCACTAAACCAAAACAAGTCCATTTCATGATTCAACTAGAGAAGTTATCCAAATTCATACAACATTTAAAAAATACTGATGTGCTTATTTTGAATTTAAGGAAAAAATGCATGGTCGAAGAAACTGTGTTATAATTAAAGTACTCTAAATTCCTATCAGCATCAAGTAAGGTAACCTTTAATACACTGTGCAGTAGGAAATTAAAAAGAAAAATAAAGGTTCTCTCTTCAGATGATTAATCAAGCATCACCTACAGACATTTCGAAACAATAATAAATAGGATTGCTATGTAAAGTTTCTCGTGAAAAATGCAATTTCAGATCAGTGCATGTAAATCACACCTCAAGATGTGGAGGAATATGATCAACCATGCCTTCATTTAAGCCATCTAAAACACTTGCACCGTCCACATCTCCAGCAGAATTTTCTAGATCCTTTTTTTTTTGTTTTTCAATTTATGAAGCCTTCCAATAAAGGCCTAACAAGCCCGTGAACTACTTTCTGTGTATCTCCATATAAAAGTAAAATAAGCTCAAAATAAATGTTCACTTTCTCAAACAATTTTGTCATATTGAGAAAATCCCAAATAGCAAACATTTCAGGCACCACCAAAAACTGGAAGTGGCAATAAAACTCACAGGGTCAGCATGGAAGAATCCATGAGATAGAATTTGTTCCAAGTAAGATTCGACCGCATATCTGCCCAATCTGCAGGACATTATAAGAGATGACAATCATTTCAGCTGGCAATAAAGTAATTTTTCACGATACTAAATTTGACAATTACAAGCATTGAAAGCACAAGAGTTGAAGGTAGCATGTGACATGATTTCACCAGGCTCAATAACAGGAGATTATCTTAACCTTTTGCGATCAACACCCAGTTGATCTAATGCTTGAATTTTGTTTATTTTGATCCCTGGGACATATTCCATTGTCAGAACCTGCATTCAGATAAATAAATAAAGAAACAAGCGGTTACATGTAACTTTAGAGATAATGTTTTTATAAGAAGAAGAAAAATTAAGTTCATGATTACTAATAGGAACCTGCGGAGTGGTGTATTCCCAATATATTGCTGGGACTTTAACATACTCCATCTCTTTGAAATTACTGGCAAACAGTTCTGCATTAGAAGCTTCCATAGTATAATCAATCTCCTGAAAATGTCAAATATTATTAGCCATTGCAATTATAAAATGATAATCTGAAAATTGAACTAGAAGGCAGCTACATAATAATTTAGGTCAGTGACCACTTAGACACTAAGGCCTGCAAGTTAAATCACAATTAAAGTCTAGAACTTAAATTTACAATTTTATTGAATTTCCCTAAAACACAAAGAATTAATCTAAAAAGGCATTTCATTTTTATGTGATTGCAGATGTTAATTCTCTGTGATACCCTAGCTTCAAAAGTTTGAAACATTTCCAACTCATCAGCACTTTTTTGGTGCAAGTACCAATCAACTTGAAGTCCTCACGGTATTTGTTTTCATTTTGCAACAACCATGTGCATCTGGCTATGTTGCACTAACATTGAAATATTCCTACGGATTCCCATAACTAAAGTTGTACTCAATAATACCTTTTTGGCTTCACCTAGCATAAAAGCAACTAAGCAAATTATGTTCTCTATGTTCTGTTAGAGCTCATTTATGTGGTTAAATCATAGGCTGCCATGTCTTTTGACGTGGGGTGCAAATTTCATAATTTTGGACATAATTATTGTTATTGTAATATTTATTTAATTGTTAATGTTTTCTAGAATTTGTTACCTATATTTGATTAGACAATTGGTTTATTAGAAAATTAGTGGTAGCTCTAGAATTCTATTTTTTATTTTTTTATTTTGCTTTACTATTAAGTTCTATTAGGGTTTTCTAGTTTTTTTGTTTAAAGAGTAGCATTAGCCTTTTGACACCAAGAATTAATGGATAAAAATTATGTTATTTTACAGCTCTGTTGTGTTTTCTTTTTAAGGATTTTTTAGAACAAACAAACATATCCATTTGAATCTTTGATCACTCATTTCATGAGGCCTTTCTGCTATCTTACTGCTCATCCATGTCAAACATCCTGACTTTAATAGACTAAAGATTGTGAAATTTTTGTTTCATGAGCATCCTAATGCCCATTTAATTTGCAACTTTATTATAGCCATGTCTTTTATTACAACCACAACCAATATTGTAGGGGTCTTCCTATTCATCCATGTCCCACATCCTGATTTCAACTTGAGTAAGATGGGTAGGATGTTGTTTCATGAAGCATCACTGTCCTAGTGCTCGTTTCATTTGCAACTTTATCATTGAAAGAAAAATTCATAAAAAACCTCAAATGAGTGAACTTAACACACGAACTTAACTGAAAAACATTAATTATTGCAAACAGAAAAAAGGACCTGGGAAATTGGAGAGAGTAAAAGAGTAAATGCCACTTGTATCTTTCTAAGCAACCAATAAGATGAGCCCATAAAGGCAATATTGTTACCTGGTACAAGACGTTTGCACATTCATCATATATTGCAACCCAGTCCCTCTTTGCACCATCTGACTTTGGGTCAACCTTTTGAAGATATTCAGCTATTACCTGGAAAAAATCAGCAACTTTTCAATGCTCCGTATATCTCAAGACTCATGGCCTCACCAAAAGTGAAGTATGTAAATAATTTCTTAAGTATAATGGAAACTAACCCTCAGGTTTTTTAGGTCAATATCAAAAAGATCCTTGAGACCGGGTCTTTGGACTTTAATCACAACTTCCTGTCCCTTCAATCTTGCACGGTGAACTTGGCCTACATTAAGAAACAGAGGGAGAGAAAAAGGAAAAGAAAGAAATTGCAACGTTACAGAAATGGTCGAGGAATGTTAATCAGCAAATTGCAAGTGTTTCCCCATCAAAAACCAACCAACATGAAGAAAAGATTACCAAGACTTGCGGCAGCTATGGGTTCGTAGTCAAACCGATCAAAGATGTCATCCACTGGAGCTCCAAGCTCTTCCTCAACTATAGAAACAGCAGTCTCTGATGGAAATGGAGGAACTTGATCCTGCAAGAATACATCTATTTAAATCATCCCAAACAAATCATGAACTCCAAAGGAGGAAGAGGTAGACTATAGAAGAAAATTGAACCAACTAAAAGAAAATACAAACAATGGGAAGCCTTTTTGCTAAATATTATAAGAAAGAATCTAGACCTGAAGTTCAGACAATTGATCAACGTATTCTTGAGCAAGAATGTCCACTCTTGTGGAGAACTGCTGGCCAATTTTTATGAATGTTGGACCTAATCTTAATATGCTTTCCTTTAACCACTTGGCAAGGGCCTTCCTCCTCACCATTTTTTTCTCCTCCGTCATTCCTCCTGCAAATTTCATTTGTATAATTAGACAGGACAGCAAGTTAAAAGAGGGAAAAGCTTAACAAGTGAAATTTAGAGGGCGGTCATCCTGAAAAATTAACCATGACTATGCGTGAAAAATTAACCATATCTATGTGTAAAATCATGGGTTATTGAGAACTTCAGGCACATCAATGCAACATGAAGTATAAATAACAAGAGCACCAATACCAAGCAATTAGAAATCACTGACCTTGATAAGAGAATTTCTGGTTGTTCAACCAAGCCTTGAAGATAAATGTTAAAACAGATCCCCATATTTCCAAAGTCCTTTGTATCGTTGAATAGGTCTTGAATCTACTCCATCTCCCACCGGGTGCAACAGAAACCTGTAAGACCCATGTATTGTCATACAAAAAGGGCAGTGTTTCAGAACCCATATTTCATAGGAAGAGCACATGTGCTCAGACAGGATGTGATGACATCATAATGAAGCCTGAAATAAATAGGAGAATATAAATGCTATCCAAATAACTTTCAATGACCACTAGTAAGCCAATACAGGACTAGATACATGCGAAGACAAAAAAAGCTCGCAATCTTGCTCAACTAAAGTTAGTGTAATTCTTCTATCACAAAGTCCCATACCTAGCATAACAACTAACCATATGCCCTAAAAAGTATCAATCTGTTGATAAACAGCCAACTGGTGGGGCACATTTCCTAAAATGACCATCAATCTCTACTTCTCTGGTAATCCATCCATACTTGCATCCTATTATATCTGTGATATCAAGGACAAACTACGAACCAGGAATACAACTTTGACTAACTAGTCCCATGGCAAGCATATTTACAATGTACAACGCACAATGATTGTAAATACTTTTTATTTCCTACAAATTGAGCGATGATTGATGCTTGCTCTTCCCTTTCCTTCACCCTCTCAGCCCAGGTATAAATTTCAAGCCAGATTTCGCAGTAAAATGCGACTTTAGCAGTTAAACTAGCAAGCAACCTGGCACTCAGAATTTCTATGAACCACCAAAACTCTAAGACCCCATTTCTTTCCTATGAAACAAAATGATCAGGCACAACTTCTCTTAAATGATCAAAAAAGGAAATAAAACCTCAATATGTTGTTGACCAGCACGCTTAAACCAAGCATCTTCTTTCCCGATTTCCTCTATCCTCTTCTGCCTACCTTCCTCCTTCGACCCTTCCTTCTTCTCCTCCATCAAAATCTCTGCTGTCGCCACGGCTGCAGCACCATTTCCATTCACATACTTCACCAAACTCTCATTGCTACTACTCTCTCCCTCTTCAACACTCACCAATCCACCATTTGCATACCTGTCCACTGATCCATTCACTCTTCCGTTTCCATTTCCATTCAGTTCCTTCAAAATTTCTCGCTCTCTCTCCTCGATCACTGCAGTATCCTCCTTCAAAGCTCGAATTACTGTAGTTCGAAGAGGAAGGTTGAATTTAGTTTTTTTACCAGAAACGTTAAGTTTAGAGATAGAGTGTCCAGAAAGAGAAAGCAGGCGGTGGTGATGTTTAGGAGTTCTGGTTTTTGGAGAGAGAAAGATGAGCTCTGGTAGAGGTAAAGAAGAAGCCATTAATGGAGATTTTGATTTTCTTAATTCAAAACCCTAATCTTCATTTTTTAGAGGGGGTGGGGGAGGGGAGTGTTCTAACAGAGTTTGTGGTGCAAGAGTGAACTAGAGGGAAACTGGAGAAGGAGAAGAACAAGACACAGAGGCTGTCTTTGTTTTTTAATCATAGAAATTATAGTGGTACTTAATAGTTTGCGAAACTACATATCAGTATCCAACTTTATAAATAATTCATTTAGGTCCTAAAATTAGGCAGCATTGTCCTAAATCAAATGGAACCCGGTTGTATTGGTTAAAAGCTATTAACAACTTTTAGGGTTGAATTTATTTTTTTCTCAATCCGAATTAGTATATCTCTGGGAAAAAATTAGATCATACATGGAAGTACTTTCAAAGGAAGATCTAATGTTTGGATTTAGATGAACTTTAATTTACTTCAAAGAATCAAGCAATGTGTTTATGTTGCGGTCAAAGTTAACTATATATTCTATTAGGTTTTGTATGTTGCTAACTTTGATATTCATAATTAAAAATTATTATATCGTGATTATACTAAAGTATGCATATGATCTTATATTTTCATGTTTAAAATAATGGATTTGAAAACATTATTTTTATTTTCATCATTTTAAAATATTTTAATTAAAAATTACAACATAATTAGAAAAACATTAGCTTACATGACAGTTTTACACTATAAATCAAATAAAAAAATAAATATGATAAAAAGTTAATGTCATAGAGTATTATTTTATGTTTTTTTTATTAAACTAGATATAATATATAATTTTTAAAATTTCATGATCTAATTTTTTATTTAACTCAATTTTAAAATTAAACCATATAGATATTGATCCAATATAATTCAATCGATGACTTGGCCAATAAAAAATAATATTAATAACTAATAAAAATAAGTATATGGATAAAAACTTTTAAAAAATGAAATTAACAAGAAAAAAACTCTGACTTAATTTCTTATTTAATTTGAATTTAAAATAAAATCAAATGGGAGTTGAATCTAGAATTAATAAATAAAGAAGGAGTTTTACTGTAAGCTCAATTAAGTTTCCAAGTATCTTAGACAGTAGGGTAACAAGAATTATAAAATAAATATAAATTTATTGTTGCCACTTGCAATCGGAGGGAAACCAATCAACTAAGGTAGTGCTTGAATAGAAACTTTTAATACCTAAATGTAAGTATCAACAGAGTTAGATGACTGTTTTGTAGTTTTCCATGAAACTAGGAAATCATGTCAAGACGACGAAAAGAGAGGGAAGGAGAGAGGGAAAGGGGTGGAGGAAGGGAGAACACGTGGCAAGTGGGAAGATGAGAGCAGGGAGATTGCGCGGTTCTCCCTGGGTGAGGTAGTTCGGTTCTAAGCCACACAAGGATAGTTTTGGCTTTTGTTGGGTTTTTTTATGACGCTTTTTGGCCTACGTGGCTTTTGTTTAGGATTTATTTTAAATGACAAGAATTATTATAGGGAGTAGAGAGGCTCTCTCAAAGGACATCTGGTTGTTTCGCAAATACCAAAGAGAATACCGGTCTCCACCGTCATATTATATTATAATTTTTCTCATATTTTATTATCATTAAGGCGTGCAAGAATTTAATTTGTTCTATCAAGTTTTTTAATTTTTTAATTTAATATTATAGTTTAAAATATTTATACTTTAATTTTAAACTTTATTTTTATTATTTTTCAATCTTTAAATGTTAAAAAAAAGTTATTAAAAAAAAAAGAAAAATTTTCGAATAATCATATTACAACGATAAAAAAAAAAAACTAATGTTAATGTTGATCGGCTTATCTTCAAGAGAGGTATTCAATGAAGTTGGTTTGAATCTATAATCATGCAAAAAAATAGATAGAAAATCTAAAAGATTTTTTTATTCAATTTATTTTTATTTTTAAAACTAATTAAGGGTATTTTGGAGTTGTAAATATTGTTATTTAGATTTGAAGTGTTTGCATTTCCAAGTTCTTATCATGATTGAATCTTGTACATATCAATGAAAGAAGGACCATATAATAATAAAGAAGCGTTCGTATATATTTGATAGTTCAAATTGAAAAAAAAAATCTACATCATTAATCATAAAAGACATTGTCTCTATTGGTTATATTTATAATAAAAACAGTAGTTACATCCAAGTGCTCTCGGTATTTCACCATATCATGTCTAACCTAAGTGGTCTGTTGTTCAATCTATCTTATCATTAATATTATCTTGTCATGTAATAATAAAGTATCAGTGATCATGACACCATTCTTAGAAGCTAAGGACTTGTTACTTCTCTTAAGCATTTGTACTTCCTTTTTTAACTTATTTACTTTAGCCATTATCATTCGCAACTCTTCCCTTTTAATGCCAAGCTCGACTATTTTTAGAGTTAATTTGAACCTTAAAACTATTAATATAGTCTTGACACCCTTAACACTCATGCTTGCTCTCCTTTTATCTTGAAGTACTAGCCCTTTAATTGCTTAAGCTCTTCCTCTTGAATTTCTAGTTCAAATTGCACCACCACAAACTACTCCCTTGAAGATTCAGTCTTTTTCTTATAGCTTTTAATATCATATTTGGTAGCTTTTCTAGCATTATTCTCTTCCTCAACCCCTACATATTGTGATCAAACTCTTTTTTTTTTCCTTTTTTTTAATCCAATCCAATCAATTTTTCTCATTTTCAGCGTTTAACTTCTTCTTTATGTTGTCTCTTTTCTTTTTTAAAGAGGATATCATTTTCTCGTTAGTATTTATGTTGTCCTTAATTGACTTTTTGATATTTGCCCACTCCTTTTTCTATTAACACATATTTGTTAACCAATTCATCGTGCTTGGCTATTCAAGTTCCAAATTCAACTTGGATACCTTTAGCTATTTATTTAGCTATTTCATCCTTTTTTTTTCATTTATCTACTATTTCAAGAACTTTCCTCGGAATTGTTAATTGTTTATCCTTTCATTTTAACTGCATGTTCAAGCAGCTTCTTATTTTATCTTTCTCTTCCAGCTGTTTTTCTAAAAATTGTTGTTGCAAAGATCAATTCTAAATTTCTCCAACTGTTCTCTCAGCTCGTCTTCATTATTGACCATTTTTCTCTTTATCCTTTTCTTAATTATCTGAGAAAGCCCCACTTCATATTAAAAGGTTTTGGGATTCATGGATTCAACAATCATAGAAAGTCTTTCATTCCTCCAAATAACATAATTTTGGCTAAATATAAATTCAATCATATTCTTTTCTCTTTTTTTTTTTTACCATAAGAAACCTTTTCTAATCTTGTCTAATAAAGCCCAATTCTTCAAGAGACAATTGATTTCTAAATAAACCAGTAAAATCAGTTAACTCTAGAGTTTTAGAAGCATATTATATTCTCCTAAGTTGTCTGGTCACTAATGCAGGTGCATAATAAATATAACAAGTTACCCAGATCAAGGAGACCTATATTTTGCTACCACAACTTATTATTCATGTTATGTTATTCATTCATGGTATTTTTCATTTGAAGTTATTTTGTGGCAATGTAACATATTTCTCTACTTGTGTTTTCTCATCCAAGTCCTTTCAAGATTCATCTATAATAATTTTCAACGATTTTAGATCGAACCATAAACAAATATTGAAAATATCTTTTGGGGTCTTAATATGGCTAACAATTCATAGTATAACATTGGAACACAACATCTTATGACTTCTTTTCTGCACATCCCATAATCATTAAATGATATCGTGGTTTTTTTTCAAAATTATAGCAGAAAGGTTGATTTTAGTATATTTATATTCTACTAAAGGATTTGCAGCTCCTAAACTAGTGACTTTAATGTTGGATTAGAACAAAATTAACTTAAATATGGCAAATGCTACTATCTTGTACCTCTTATTTCCTAGTTTTCCTTCCTTTTTGTTTTTCTTCATTTTGACTTTAATATTTTTCATCTAAACCCTCCATTAGCTATTCTACATTAGCTAACCTCCTAAAAACAATAATCGGGTTAGTTTAGAAGCAATATTATTAAATCTTTATCTGGAATAAACTTTACAACTATCTTTTGAAAAATTTAGAATCCTACTATAATCTTCATAGATAGGTGTTATATCAATGTTTTCAAAGGTAAAACACTATAATTAGGATCCCAAAAATAAAATAGTGCTTTTATGGTTAGGTTTGCTTTTAATGCAATATACATATTTAGTATCATTTACCTATAGGTATATTCTAGTCATTAAATGAAATATGAGTAAGTTTTCTAGCTTGTCTAAGAGTCTTAGATCTACCTAATAATAGTTTCTATAAGAATAGTATAGAGGCTTTGCAAGAAATAGTTAAGGCACGCATGCAAACCATTACTAAGCAAACATTTATATATGAGTTAGGAATTTCATGAGCCTGAACCTTGACCGATGGTCATTAAACAAACCTTTAATCCCCCATCTAACTTGGAAACTTGTGTATACTATAACAAATTAAAGCATGTTATCATAAAAGTATTAATCTATATCCAATATATAATGCATAAGAAATATATGTAAAATACATATTGAAAATAAATACACTGACCAATCAAATTAATATACAACAAATAGACAAATAGAAAAGCTTAGTTCATCAAAAACTTGTCAATGGAGTTGTCCTTCTGTTGTACATGTATAACATCATGACGATCATCCTTCTAGATTAGATTTTGTGGTTTGGAAGAATAATAAATTCTTGTCTTTTTTATGATTTAAAAGATTTGGAATCACCAACTAATATTTTGATTATTAGAAACTTTAACTGGTCTTTAGAGTCTAGATAAGAGAACTAGTGGTGTATAGAAAAACAATATCACCTCTAATACACTCTACTTATGGTAAGTTACATTGTTCGTTTGTCTGTTTATTTCTAAGGCATCATTATGTTGTTATAGCATTGGTTTGTTAATCAATCAAAGTAAATCCATCTCAATAAGAAAAACCATGATTTTCTGGATCAAACTTAACCATTCTAAAACCAAAACATAGTTTTGTATTTATTTTTTAAAAAATATCATGAATACATTTTACATATAAATTTATAATATTTTATATCAAAAATAAACAAGTTGATTTTTTTATATTTTTAAAAAATTAAGCCAAATCACCATGGACTTAATAAACTTATTACTAAGTCTAGATGCATGCAAAATATTAAATATTTTTGGTATTTTTTAATAAAAAATATCATACAATGCATTTTGTTTTTTGTTTTTTGTTTTTTGTTTTTTCTTGTATTTATTTTAGATAAAAATGCAACACATGATTATTATTTTTTTAGTAACTTGATCATATGCAATTTTAAAACATAAATGTATATATTAATTTTTTAAAAAAATATATTTTTTATATAAAAAATTAGTTTATTTAATATTGAAAAAGTGTGTTACATATGACTCACAATAAAAAAATATTAAATACAAGGGAGGTAAAATGGTATAAATACCTAAAATTAATTACAAAATGGCTCCTAAAAAAATATGAAGATTAATTAAAATTAAATGGAAGGTGCTTTTGGAAAAAAAAAATTAAAAAATAAAAATACAAGACTAGAAAAAAATGGTAGGGCTTGTTTGGCAAACACACCTTAATGATCCAAAAATATGTTTTTCATGTGATAAATTTTTGCATTGCCAAACATAGTTTTATGTCTTAAAAGGTTCAGCCCAGTCATGTGGATTAGGCTTCCTAGTCTGGCCCACAAATCAAAGACCCAACTCAATCACATGGACTAGGCTTTTCAATCTAGCCCAAGCTCATAAACATAACTCATAACCAAAACAAAAATAAAAATGATCAAATAAGAAGTTTAGGTTGAATATCTCTATGAACACAAAACACACAACATGAACCTAGAAATTCAATCGAAGCTAAAGACCAGATTGTATCAAATCATAAGTGAGCATAAAGAGATAGAATATAGATAAGTGAATCAAAAAGACTTGTTCAAATGGAAATATATGTCATAAATTTCAAGAGTTGAATCTCAATAACCTTAAACATAACTTAGATATTCAAAGTTATTAAGGATCAGTTAATCCAAACCAAATCTCAAATGGACAAAATATGAGTAGAGAACAACCATGTATAGGTTTAGGCTTCAATAGAAACATATAAGACAAGCCAAAACTTTATATTACAAGAAAATCAAATTGACAACCAATAAACACCAACCTAGAAACTTAGAAAAACCCAGAACATGCTCTAAATCCATAAACTGACTAAAATCTCAAAATAACCTAAACACAACAACTTAGTTCAAACATACTCTTAGTGACTTGTTTAAACCATAAAAAAACTCAAGAAAACAAACAAAAAAAACAATGCAATAGTTAAATCAAACAAACCTTAGATCATCAAAAAATTATTTCTAAACACTATTACTATATTTTGACACTTGTTTTCGGCTAGTATTATTACGAAGATATCTTATTTAAACCTCAGGTCTTATAAAAAATAACCAATGATCATAGTTTTGGTAAATCACTTACTAACAAATAAAATCAAAACAAATCTAGTGATTAACATAAACATCAAAGCATACTTAGTCATCATTTAAATCATTTTTATATTAACAATCCTAAAATATCAAACTATGCTTTGAATACCATCTTGAACATATATTTTAAAACAATGCATATTACTTCAAAACATGATTTGATACATCAAAATACTTACATTGTCCTTAAACTAATAATTAACCACAATAGATAAATAATAAACATTCTAGGAAGAATTTAAAAGAAGTTGATAAGGGGTGTGCTCATTGAACCATACCCTAAGTAATATACTTGAGTCATAATGTTGCTTTCTTTTCTATATATTTTTTCTTCTTCTTCTTGTTTCCAACTTCTTTTCAACTTTTTATTCTTTTGCTCATTTTCCTTCTTTTTTTTCTCTTATTTTCTCACTTTTGCTAACTATTTTTTCTGGAATTTCTATCTTGATCTCCTCTAGAATCTCTTTCTCCATCTCTTTTTCTTCTTTGAAAAGACACTCATTTTATAGGTTGAAACAAAATCAGGAAGTTACAAAACCATTCACCATTTTTATGGTGTTTTTTCCAAAGGTAGGTTGTTATGAAATATTTTTCCCCTCTCTTCCCCTAAAAGTTCGGTGTCTAGTTTCCCTTTATTCTCTATGAAATGAACCCCATCAAGAGAAACCAATGTCAAAGTTGGTTGTTTCATGGGTGACTTTATTTTTCAGTCAAGGCTACCTCGGTAGGATACTTTGACAAAATAATCTTGGACATTGGGAAATAAAAGTTTCATTAACATACCTAAAATATATAGATGAGATGCTTATCTATGACTGGAAATAAACCATGATTGCTTTAGAGTTCTTGAACTTTGCATCCATTGATTGGAATATTGTCCCTCGATCAATTTGAATCTGTTAAAGCAGAGGAAACTGATCGGGGACGAGATGTTATCAAGTTCATCAAGATATATAGGATATAAACGCTTGATGAAGATGACTAATCCTTGTAGAGAAAGTGTTTATCATATATTTGATGCTAATTAGTGCTCTTGATATGGTCAGAGACGCCAAATTTATTCTTTTGAATATGGCTCATCGATCAACCTTCTCGGCAGAAAAAGAAGAAGAAAACGAGCAATGTTTGAATGAAGCATCACTCGTTCTCTTTAGTAAAACCCAAATATTATGTCACCTAGCCTAAACCCTAAAAATTAGAGTTTTAAGAATTTTCATTCTAGTCCATGTACTTTGATTTTTTGCACATGAATCATCTATTAACCTGAAAACTTTTCAATTCATACAATCGCATCCCCAAAAATATTGATTAGAATCATTTAAGTCGCGTGCCTTTTATAAATGGGTCTTTGGTCTTCAGATTGTGTAACTTGACCCTCATTTATCTATTAAACTTTTAGTTTATCTTAATTTGACCTTTGATTCCATCAATTCTAGCTCCTAAATGTAACCGTTTTTTACACCTTGATCTTTGGTTTTGAATTCTTTTAATTGAATTTCTAATTAGTCTTTAAACTTTTTTTATTTATAATTAAGCCCCTAAATTGACTGATTAACTTATTAAAATTCAAAATTGGTCCCCAAAACTTCCAACTTAACTAAAATTAGGCCTTCAAACTTAGTTTTTTCTCAATTATGTCAATTAAACCCATTAAAAGTTTAATTAAGTTTTAGGTTACATTACATTTTTTATTTTAATTTAAATTAATACCCTCTCTTTATAATTTTTTTAAAAATTGTATTGTTCTCTTCTTCTTTTTTTAAATAATATTTATTTTAAAATTTATTTTTTATTTTTATAATATTTCAAAGAGATTATTGTAATTTATATATTTTTATTTGATATGAACAAAAACTAAAAAAAACTAGAAGGCTGCCACCATTAATATGAACAATGAACCCCTTGCCTAGTTTCTTTTTTAATTTTCAAACTTTATTTTTTTTAATTTCATCTATTTATAGTCTAATTAACCAAGAGACAACTATTGTATGGATGAATAGTGAACCTTTTGTCTAGTGTTGTTTTTCTAATTTTCAAACCTTGGTATTTCCTACTACCCAATTGTTTTTCTTTAATTTTCAAACTTAATGTTTTTATTTTTTTGAATTTCATCCTTTTATATTCTAATTATAGGAAATTAAGTTCCAAATTTTAATAGAAATATAAAATTAAATGATAAAGAATTGAAATGTAAAACACAAAGAAAATACATGGCTCACCTCAAATTCATGACAATTTTTATTTTGGTCCAAAATTTTATTTGTTTATTTTTCAGTTATTGAGTTAGAAAGAAAAGAGAGAAATTTACTGGAAAAATGTGAAATAAAGAGATAAGAATTGGTTATTGCGATTCCAGTCCATTTGATAAGGGAAGTTCGATGATAGTAGGTTTTTCTTATAAACATAAATGAAAAAGAAGATTGATTTTCATTTTGGTTTTCTGGGTTCAACTAATTTAGCTTAGTAGGTGATTTATATAGGCTTTTATAGTATTTAATATTTTTTTGTGAAAATATATTGAAAAATGAATTTTTAACCTTAAAAACCCTACCTTGTGATTTTTCAACCACTATGGTGGTGGTTGAATTTTGAGCTGGGTAGTAATTGGCAACACGTTGTCTATTTATTTATTTTCAAAAAATTTAAGGTGAACAACATGTTGCGTGCCTCTTAAAAATAAAAAAATAAATAAATATGGCCTAGGAACACGGGCCTGACATAAGCCCAAACACCTCGAATTTTCTTAAGGCCCTAACATGTTTACTCACTTTGCCTGACATGTTTGTTTTGAAAAAAAAAACTTCAGCATTAGGTTTTTGATGAGTTTTTTTTAATTTTTTTTTAATATTGAGTTGATTTTGAATTACTCTTTATTTTTATCATATAATTAAAATATAAAAAAAATTATTGAATCTATTGGAATTCAAAACCCAACTCACGAGTTTAATAGGTTAATCGGAATCAATTTAATGTGTCATCATCTCTACGTAGAAAAAAAATACCAGCTTCAATTTTTTAAAAGTTAAACCTCTTTTTACAAGTTATTCAAGTTGCTTTTAAACCCATATATATTTTCTTTTTTTTCTCATTTGATTTTTTTTTTGTTTTCGAACACGCCAAGTTGACTATGTCACATCAAGACCACTCTCACATGATTTAATTTGAAACCTGAACTTTGAAAAGAATTGAGTTGAAAGTTTTCAAGTTTAATTCGTTGAATCAGGTTTAACGACAATGTCAAAAAATTCTTCACAGCTTGGATATTCTTTTTTTTTTATATTCAAGAAATCTTAGTCCAACCCGCAGCTTAGTGAGAGAAGTAATCAGATTTGTATAATTTATTTTTTTTTAGAAAAATGTTTCTTCTTGATGAAAAGAAAAGGGTGTTAAATAATTGCATACTCATATGTTTTGCTTTTAAAAGAAATATTGCTTAACAATTTAGTATTTAATTAATATTAACAACTCTTTCATAATTGATCACAAATCATCAATTCATTTATTTTTAAAATTTATTTTATTGAAATTAAATAGCATCTTTATATTTTCTAATTTAAAAAAAAAAGTTGATATAATAAAACACATCCATAAGATTGATATATTCTTTTACTATGTTAAAAATAATCTAAAATTATATCCAGGATGCAGGATTTAAATCCAGTGTGTTAGAAATTTAAAAATAAATTGTTTTATGTCTTAACTTTATTGGTAATCAATAAATAAAAATAAGCACTCAATCGCTAGATATACCACTCACTAACTACAATTGGTTATTTTTTTCAAAGCACTTTAATGTACATTTTTTTAATTATTTTATGCCAATACCTACCATGTTGCAGCCGGAATGGTTAGAACATCTGAAGAGATGTTATTTTAAATAGCTAAATTAATAAAATAATATTTTAAATAATATAAATATAACTTTTTTTATTATGTATATTCCAACAGGAAAAAATCATTTGAAAAGTAGGGAGAAATAAATGCTTTATTTTTTTTCTTAATAAGTTTGTTCCTTTTTTTTCACATGAATGTATTTAATTAGTTTTTTTTTTTTGTTGGTTTTGATTTTTTTTAAAAGATATGTAAAAACAGTATTTAAAATATATAAAAAAAACATTTTAACATTTTAATTAACACTTAATATTATTTTTGACTTTTCATTTAACACACCCTTGGAGTTGCCCTTAGCGCAGGCGAGACAAGACTGAGGTCGAGCATACTTTACTGCATGGTGACAGACAATATCACAATTTTATTTTCAAGAAAATAAAGGGTCGGACGCAGGCAGCATGTCGTTTGGCCCCTTAATAATAATAACAGAAAACCCTTAATAATTAATAAAAAGAAGAAGAAGAAGAAGAAGAAGAATAGAGCCAGGTGCTAAACTTCAAAGATTGAAAACACTAGGAAACTTTACACTATGGAAAATTTCCCCGGATAGAAGAAGAAAGGAGAATGTGCGGACAAAAGAAAGCATTGCTTTCCGATCGGTCATCATACGAGCTTTTGTTATCGAATAACTACATTAATGTTACAAGAATAAAAGAGCACAAAGCATTCGGTACATTCATACTTTCTGCCCTGCAGTTTGCCTTGTAAGATCCATAAACGTACCCCAGAAAGATTCATATGCACAGATTTTTAATATATATTCCTAAGGCGACAACATTGGGTTAACTTGAAGATTAGAGACAAGAATGCAAAAGGGGGCATAGCAAAAACAAAAAATAAAAGTAAATCATGGATTTTCTTATCTATCGAAAAGGTATGATCATCTCGGACCAGACAATTCTACAGCATGAAGGTTGTCAGTGGAGTCTAGGAGCCATTCAGAGTTTCCAGATGGGGCCAAATCAATATCCTGGTGGACAACCTCTACCTTCTGCCATTCCTCCCATCTCTCTGCCAATCCATCACCTTCAAGCATCCTCACCACCTCTGACATCTTAGGCCGCTCCATAGGGGAGCTTTGGGTGCAAAGCAATGCTACTTGTATTAGTTGTTCCACCTCTGAATCGACATAATTGTTCTGCAGGTCTGGATCAACCAGCATTTCCAACTTCTTCTCTTTTAGAAGTGCTTTAACCTGCAAAACTTGCAGAAGTTTTTATCAGTGAACAAGCATTCGAGGAATAGATAAGTCCAGGAGAAAGCATGAGAATTATCAAAGAGGTGTACCAATAATCCAGCAACAAGCAGGAAGTTTGCATCTGTAAAAAGATATGCACTCACACATGCTGTGACTCAGCAGCCAAAGTAATCATTAAAGGCATGAATTTTTCACCAATTTATACGAGTAATGAAACTCAAGCAATTTATAATCAAGATGAGCTATAGTCAAAAGCCCATTTGGATGTCATATGAGAATTAAGTTCACACTGTTCTCTTGAACAAATCCCTTGGTGACAGGTATGGGTGAGTCAGTTCAAGAGCGCCCACCATCAATGGAGAGGAAATAAGAGAAAATGCAGAAATGAGAGGCATTCTAGGATGACAGTTTCCAAAATTAATCGCAAATCACCATATGAATGATGATGACAGCACCAACTACCCTTGAATCAGCTATCTAAGGTAATAAGTTTATGTCCTAGATGCTATTTAAAGACTAATTCCATGAGAAAACCAAATAAATTTTCCATAGTAGAGTTCAGGCAGAATTATAAGGCTTCTCCTATATCATATGGTGAAATATTAGGTTTCTCTTAAGGCAAGATAGTGTGTTCAGGCGGAATGCCCAGTCTACACATGACATGGAGAAGAGTCTCCAAACTTTCCCTCAAGCCTTACAGGAATTTGAATGATCAAAGCACCCTAAGAAAAAAAAGAAAAAAAAGAAATTAAGCTAAGAGATAACAGGTGGTAAGAAACCAAATCCTGTTTCTTATCAACTCAATAAATTTCAGAACACTAAAATTTTTTGGGATATAATCACCAGAGTAACTAGGACACAATGAATACATTTGAGTTGCAAAACTGGGCATGGTTTTATGAAAAAGGAGAAGGGAATAAGCAGAGACAGCACAGCAGTGTGAAACAATGATCCAACTGACCAAAGCCATGAGCATTATTTAATGCATCCGTGCACAACACAAGATTAACATTGTTGAACCAAGATTATAACATCATTAATCACTACAAAATAAACTCCTGCAGTTTGAACACATGTACAAGAAGCATCTGATAAATAACAAGCATGAAGGCATGAGTTCATTACCCAATCGAGTAGCATAACATCATCATCATTGGCAAGCCTTGCAAGATCAAATGCCCGCTGTCCAGTGATAAGCTCTAAGAGCATGATTCCATAGCCAAAAACATCAGTCTTCTCGGATGACTTTCCAGTGGAAAGATATTCAGGGGCTATATGCCCAATTGTTCCACGTACAGCAGTTGTGACATGGGTATCTTTGTAGTCCATAAGTTTAGCCAACCCAAAGTCACCAACAACTGCCTCAAACTCCTCATCCAATAATATATTTGCAGCTTTCACATCACGATGAATGATCTTTGGGTCACAGTGATCATGCAAATAAGAAAGACCCCTTGCAGACCCCAATGCAATTCTCTTCCTACTCGACCAATCAAGAGGAGCTTCTGATGTTGGACGTTCTACAAGAATACATAAAAAAGGATCATGAGTACCAATTTCACATAGTAAAGGTGTTTTAAGTACAAATCCCCATTGATATAAATGAATTAGAGTGGTGATGGAGATATGACCACAGCAGAAACTGGAATGAGCATTTAAGCTTAGCTTTAGTGTAAAAATCACATAAACGAGTAAACCAAAGCCGCTGGATGAGGTCTATAGCATAATGATAGCAGAGATAACCTAAAAGAATGAGAAACAACCAACAAGTAGTACCTTTGGGTCACAGTGATCATGCAAATAAGAAAGACCCCTTGCAGACCCCAATGCAATTCTCTTCCTAGTTGCCCAATCAAGAGGGGCTTCTGATGGGGGGCGTTCTACAAGAATACATAAAAAAGGATCATGAGTACCAATTACACACATAAAAGGTGTTCAAGTTAAAATTCCTATTTGATATAAATGAATTGAGGTGATGGGGGCATGAAAGCAGCAGAAACTAGAATGAGCATTAAAGCTTAACTCCAGTATAAAATCCACAGATGAAACTAAACCAAAGTGGTTGGATGAGGTTTGTAGCATAAGGGTAGCAGACATGACCTCCATGACCTAAAAGCACGAGAAAGGACCAACAAGTAGTACCCCTTAGACAGGATGCAACACTTCCATTAGCCATGTATGGATAAACAAGCAGCCGTTCCGTTGGTGTCATGCAAAACCCACGCAACCGCAGGAGATTCCGATGCACAGCCATGCTGATCATTTCTACCTCTGTTTGGAACTGCAATTCCCCTCCAGGTGTCCGCTCCTCTTTCAGTCTTTTTACTGCCACCAATGTGCCATCAGCCAGGCGTCCCTTGTACACCTTACCAAATCCACCTCGGCCAAGAATGTTCTTGTTGCTAAAACTATCTGTTGCAACCAGTAGTTCTCGCAAAGAAAACCTTTTGAGCTGTCCCAAGTGGACTTCTGGATCTTCTTCAGCTGGAGAAAGAACAGAGTTAGAAGAACATCTCAGATCCAAACATTAAAACTAGTCTATTTTGAAGGTGAGACACAAACCAGGTACATCAAAGAAAAGCTCTGGTGGTCTCCTTCGCCTCCAATACGCAAACCAAATAGCTGGCGCTGCAAAAAGTAAAGCAGCACCAGCAGCCACTCCTCCAGCAATTGCTCCAGTGGGGTTGCCTTCTCCTGAAATTATAATGTAGTTCAGTCTCCTAGAGCAAATTTGTCACAACAGAACACACTTCAACACATTGATTTCAACATAACCGCCACTACAACAATAATTTCCACTTCCCAATAACAGGAATAGACTTAAAAGAAACACTTATTTTTTAGAATTGGTAATTAGAACAAGGCTATTAGTGCAACAAGTGGCAGCTGCAACATAAAATAAAGCAAAGATCTTGAAATGCATGAGCAGTTACAGAAATGATTGTAGTGGATTAAAAGTAAATCAACCACCAACTATTCCCATGATAAGACACAATACGAAGATGATCAAGCTGAAAATAAGAAAAATATGATAATATGGTATAATTGTATATTCACTGAGAGTGAAAGTGATTACCAGGATAAGAATCAGTTGAAGGTGGAACAAAAGGAGGTGGTGGGGCGAATGGTGGAGATCCAGGGCAAGGCTTCCCCGTAACTGGGCCACATAGGTCCAAGTTATTTGCAAAGCTGTTTGAGGCAATTACTAATTAGCTAATGGTTCAATATTAAACATCCAGAATTCCAGATATAGGACATTTCAATTATAATCTAGAAAACCTGATGGGAGTAAACAATGAAAATGAGCCATTATCTGGTACAGGTCCTGAGAGACGATTATTTGACAAGTCCCTGCAACCAAATTTGCAAAATGTTGGTATCACATCATTATGACCAACACAGTACTGATGGCTGAAAAAGAAGTGAGTTCAAGACGGGTGCTTACAAGACTTGAAGGGCAGTGATATTTATCAAGGACAAGGGTATTGAACCTGACAAGCTATTGTTGTTGAGTCGGCTATCCTTACAGAGACGTGCAAAACAAAAATGTTAAGTTTCATGTCCACCACTTTAGTATATATTCATTATTAAAATCCTGCTGGAACCAGCACATGTGCAAACACACACAACAGAAGTTAGAATTTAATAAAATTAGGAATGAAAGTGGAATGGCTCAGCCCTGAAGTTCTGCTATACTCATGCAGAAAAGAGAAACATGAAATCACCTGAAGGCAATTTAAAAATTACACCAATCACGATGGAGTCCTTTGTTGATTACTCGTATGCTAACTTGCAGCAAATGACACACACCAAGTTCCCTAGTTAAAAATTAATAAATGGACTATTTCACTGCTTTCCTTAAACATAATAAACCTTCAAGTTAACTTTCATAATTAGACGTGAGAGTATTCCAATATCAAGGACGGTTCACTTCAATCTGCAGAACAGTCTCACATGCATGGAAACATGATACTTCTTGAGTTTACACTGTCACTTGTCCATTTTTACTATTGGCAAGCACAATCAAACAGATGAAAAAAAAAGGAAAAATAAAGAAGAAATAATTGAAGTTCCTGTGTACTATTGCAAATGTGTAATACAATACATGGCATCCTAATTATGATGCTTGATATTCATAAACAAGATTAATCTGTCCTAACCAATCCTTTCTAATAAACAACCAAACAATATATATAAAAAAAAAACTAGTAATGAATTCCTGTGTGTTAAGAAATAATGGCCACCTCCTTTCACTATTGCTCATGGATGGAATACTTCATCATAACATAATTATGATGCTAGACATTTGTCAACAGATTAAGCTTAGTGGCTCAAAAAATGAAAAAAGCTTTTTACTAAGCACTCTTTTCCAACAAACAAAATATATGAAGTTCTAAAAAGTTGCAATGAATTCAGTAGAGAGATAGTTAAATAAGACAAGGCAAGGCCAAGGATGCTGATTCATACAGGAAGCGTAGTTTCATCAGTTTGCCCAATGTGTTTGGAATAGGACCACTGAAACTGTTCAGGTATAGATCCAAGCTAACCAAGTTTGTCAGATTCCCAAGATCACTAGGAATTGGTCCACTTATGTTGTTACCATAGAGTTCCCTGTCATAAAAAAACAGATCACAAATCAATAAAACTTAATAGAAAACATATGATGTTAAAGCAATACAAACTAATAAGATGGTTCAAGAAAAGAATATCATTCAGCACATATTTGACACACACACTCTCTCTCTCTCTCTTATAGATAGGATATTATAATAATTATGCTAAGTTCCTTCATTAAACCAGATAATCCAAAAAGAAGTCAAGATTCTCAAGAATCCTATGTGGTTTGTATTTTGCTACGAGTAAAAAGAATGTACTTCATACTCATCAAAACACACCCTATGTTTGAACTTATATCTTCTTCAATGTTGTTATTAATAATGATCATTCAAAATTTGCCATAATTCAAAATTTTAAATCTAATTGTTGTACATAGTGATGACCTCCAAATTTATGCAAAATACAGAATAGAACATTAAATACATGGAGATAATCATGCTCTAGGTGGACTAGCTAATTCCTTAAATTCAAAGGATCCATTTCTCCTCTAAAATCAAAGCAACCTTAATTAACAACTCACTCAATAGTTAATTCAATTAGATTAAACAGGTATGCTATTTGATAACTCAGTACCATGTTAAAACAATTAGCTAAAATAACTTTCTAAAAAAAAAGGTATTTGCAAGTACAATATAAAAACCCCCAACTCAACAACTTTATATCAGAAAGATTAACTATGTTTCCTAAGACTTCATTTTCTCTATCTACCCATGTCCATTCCCCCCTCCCCTTCCCTCCCCTCCCATCCCCACTTTTAGAACAGGTACAAAAGTAGCCATTGATACTACGGCAACTGGCATATTAACAGGCATCACAATTATGTATATCTACAGATAACAGTATTCACCTAGAAGAATCCATTTCAAGAAAGAAGGATGCTTAGAGAGGTAGCAAACATTGAACATAAAAATTGTCAATCAAAATAATGTAATTCAGAGTTAACAGAAGCATAGAGAGAAGAAGCAGTTAACCACAAAAAATAGACACAGCATTAAAATGCAGATAATAAACACTCTTACGGATGACTTACAGGTACTGTAAATTCTTCAGCTGGCCAACCTGCGGGACCAATTGACCAGATAATGCAGCATTTCCAAGGTCACTGTGGGAGACAAGAAATGACACTTTTAGCATATAGAAGATCATAAAACAAGCAGAGTCTCTTTTAACAAAGTGATTCATTAAACAAGGTTTTACACTCTAATAACACTATTGTCATTGTTGCATGTAACATGAAACCATGTACAGGGGTTAACTAGGGTAGGATCCCAGCTCTGCAGGACATTGTTAGGATCTTGTAGATTTATCCGTAGATTATGCAATGCATCACCTGCGTACAGAGGCAAACAATTTTAATCACAAAATTGTGAGATGAAGGTCAACCAAAGGAAGAAAAGCAACAATGAGATAAAGCACACTTCTAGAGCTTTGAGGCACAGTTACTCAACTTCACATCAGCACTAGATTTCACCATCTTTGATATCCTCTAACAAGAATTAAATTACCCATTACACCTGACTATGTTCTACCTAATTTGGGAAGATGTACTCTTTCAACCATCTAAAGCCATGAGAAGAGGATCACTTTCACAGAAACAAATTACAAGTCAATTTCTTCTGTTGCCCAATCTAGATACCTCAATTATATCTCCGTATGCTACCAGCCCATCTCCGACTGCATTAAAACTCCTCTTTCTTATCTAACTCAAAGCAAAAGAAGCTAGAATAGCACTTTGAAGCAAACAAAAATTGAACCGAAGCAACAACTAACTGAAATTTTGGAATATTCAGCCCATTCAAAGAAAATGAGTTACCAAATCCTTCACTGTAAAGCTTCTCATGTAAGAACTTAACCAAGAGGGGAGGGGGGGGGGGGGGATGAATTTTTTAATGACGGTAATTACAGAGTCCATTTGATCTGATATGAAAATGACATCTTAACTTAATAAAACACACCATAACAAGTCCTAAAATCCAAACTTGTTACACATCCTGTCATAATCCAATAAAAAAAGTTTCTTAATCGCACATCCTGTCACTGAAACACCGTGAAAATAACTCACAACTAGTCCAATCAATCTCCATAAACACAATAACAAAGCATTAATTACGCATTCACTTTTCAAAATAATTCTATATAGCCAGCAGTCAACAACCTAGCAACATAAAAAAGCAAACAACCAAACTCAATAATTCCACATATTTCCTAGGGCCACAACAATTAAATTTCAAAACAAGAGAAACCACAATTAATATGAAAAAATAAACATGTAAGAACCTTCCATATTGGCAGAGATCCTTGAAAGAGGAAGTACGAATAGCACCAGGATCATCCACAGGGTAACCACGGAAACCCCAGTTTCTCTCTCCATTAAACTTGACAAAATGAACACTGACACAAACCCACATCACCAAAAAACCCAAATCTTAGTACCTCATTTTAAAAACACAAAAAGAAGTCAAATCTCACACTCATAATCCTCCACTCCCCACCCGAAAAAACCATTATTAACGAAGACTAATAAAAGGGTAGTTTACAAAAGCAAGTATAGTAGTCTTGATGTAAAAAAGGAGGTTTAGATTAAGCAGAGAGGATTTTTTTGTTAATGAGATGAAAGAAGATTCTTGAAAATCTTCTTTTTAAATAAATGCTTCAACTTTAATGCACTTTTTGGCCAAAAAATAAACACGGAATTGGATTAGTGTATCTTTTTGTTGTTGTTAAGCTTTTTATGCCTATGGAGAGAGAGGGGGGGGAGAGAAGGTGGCGTGCAGTGGTGCAGTGCCAACTTGGGTCCCAGTCAAAGCATGCAAATGGTAGGGAGGAAGGGCAAAAGGTGAAAATAAAAGTATCATTTGATCCTTTTTGTTCTTACAAAATAGTTAGTTGACCCCTTTATCTTTAAAGATCCAATATTGCATCCCTCTAAGATTAGAACCCTTTTCATCATCATTTTTTCAGTTGAAAAGTGTTTTTAAAAAACTTTATATTTTTTATTTTAAATTAAAATTTTTAGCGTTTTTAAATAATTTTGATTTCGTAACATCAAAAATACATTTTAAAAAATAAAAAAATATTATTGTAATATATTCTAAATAAAAAATATTTAAAAAAAATCGTTACCGCAATATTAAACCGCTTGTATATTTGTTTGGAAATTATTCCTTTTATTAGTTTTGTATCACAATTTCATTGTTTTTTCCCCTCCATAAGACCTTGATTTTTAGTGAATTAAGCAAAAAATACCTAAGGATTGGTAATCTGGACATTTAAAAAAGAATTAACAGTCAATCTGGTGGACTAAAATATAATGCTTTAAGAAAAGAGTGATTAACTTGCAGAATCTTAAGAAACACAGGACCAAGCTAGTAATTTATACTCAAAGTGAACTCCTTTTTGAAAGTCAAAGGACAAGAAGCTGGGGTCCATGGTGCCAACTCGGATTTGGTCAAAGAAACTCTCATTACATTCTTGGTCCGAATACGCATGATTATCTACAGTATGATATTTATGATACCATGATAATTATAAAACCGTTTCAAGCACCATCTTTCGGTAAGAATTAAAATTAAACAGGAGGATAATTGTGAGCATGATCGTCCGTTGTATTATGGGATTCATATCAACACAATGAATTTCATGTACAATCATGCGTTGAAGGTGAATTTTAAAATGTGTTCATCAATAAAACTAATTATAAAAAACTTATTATAGATAAAGGTTTCATCTTTATTTCTAATAACTTTTCAATTTAATTTTAAATTTTAGCTTATTCTTAGTTTAATCAAGTTTAATTTAGAATTTAATCTAACACTCTCATTTTCAAACCAAATTATCTATTCTCCAAGCCTAACCAAACCCTTTATAGGTTAAAAATATATATATATATATCAGTCTAAACTTAACTGAATCATATATTTAGTTTGTAATAGTCATTCTTTTTCCATAATAACTGCTTTTATAATTCAATCTATTTCAAGACAATTTTTTTATTAATAATCATTTATAAATCTAATTTTGCACCAACTTTTTTAACCTAACAATTTTTTTTATTAAAAATTTAATCTCAAGTACGAACTTATTCTTTCATAATGAATTTAACATAATAACCAATGACTTAATATTCTAGGAAAGTAAATATTCACCATCATTTTTTTTTCTCTCCATTAAGTAAGCTTGTGTGACCTTTTATATTTATAAATATCATAAGTTATCAAGTAAGAAAAAAGTCAAAACAAGTTCACTTAATTCTATTACTCTTTTATTCTACACATAACATTATTTTTCGTTGCCACACATTCTCTATTCACATATTATTTTACTCTTTCTATATTTATTGACTTAAATATTAGGATGACTCACTCTCTCTTAGTTGGTTTTCATGTATGTCAAAGTGATATTTTTAATTATATATATATATATAAAACCTTGAAATACTTTGAAATCAAAATTTATTATTCTGATAAAAAAAACAAAATGTCAACTAAAATGGAATTCATAACTTTAAATTTAATTGATAATATATGAATAACGTCTAAAGTAAATGGATAATGACAAATTTTATTGTTGATTAACACCAAAGATAACTATAAAATGATTTGAATAAGATAATGAATTGAGGGTTAATGATGAAAACATTTGTTTACAAATACTTTTGACAAGAGTAACTATCTAATTTTTTTTTTACTGGACTCATTGCCTGCACTTTATATCCCTTACCTAATAAATGCTCTCTATTCATATTTAATTTTTATATTTATTTTTTTAATATGTAAAACTAATTTTACACTCTTTTTTTATGAAATGAAATAAAATAAAATAAAATACTCCTTATAAATTACTTTTATACTAAAATACTTGAAAATTATTATAGATCTCCACTGTTCATATAAATAAATTCATCCTTTATTTTTTCTCTTTTTTCAATTTAGCTCCCTTTATTTTTTTTATTTTTCTTTTTTTTTAAATTCATCCTTTACTTTTTCTACATTTCATGCTCGGATTTTTTTTAATAAACATTCAAGTTGTTTTTAGATTAACCAAGTAGACTAGATCAAGTCAAGATAACTCCCACATGGTTTAATTTTAAACTTAAATTAGAAAAAGAGTCACATCAAAAGGCTTTTTTCCTACTAATCTCATTATTTTTTTCCCTCAATTTTATAATTAAACTTTTTCACGAATTGGTCATATTGTTTTTCAACCGGCTAAATTAATTAAATCATATTATAATAACTTCCATATAATTAAATTTTAAATCTAGTTAAGTAAAAATTAGGTCAAAAGGGTTATTTTATGCATGCTTCATCTTTTCTCCTTTTCAATTTTATTTTCAAATATTTTATATTGATATGACAACATGCTTCTTGACTAATTAATTCAACTTAGTGACATCAGGACCCACATGATTTAAATTTAAGTCTAGGCTATATAAAGAATTAAATCAAGATATTTTAAAGTTGATATAATAAAATTTTATGATATTCAAAGATTAATTAGTGATATCTTATTAGTTAATTCGTGAATATATATTAAAAAAAAAGACAAACACAAAAAAAGAAAACTCAATCCATAAAAAATAATAAAAATATCTTCACCGTGGATTTTTCTCTCCTATTTATATCTATTTTTTCTTTAAAATGGATTCATAAAATCATTAATAGAATACCATAAAATCATTAATAGAATACCATAAAATCATTAATAGAATACCATTAATTACTTTTTGAGTATCATAAAAACTTTTATTGACTCAATATGTTTAATAAAAATAACAAATAGTTTACCATGAAATTTTATTACATCTAAAAAAAATTAATCTAACCTACAATGTAGTAGTGTAATTCTAAATAACTATGTATCAGGATTAAATTCAAAAAAGATAAACACTCAAATTAGGGAATTACGAAAACAGGGAAAAGAATATTAAAAGTTAATTTATTGTAGCTAGCTACTAGACATGATATCAATTTAAGAGGAAAAACATATATATTATATTGATGAAAAACTTTATTGTCGAACAAAAGATATTAAGGGTTGGTATTTTCATCTCTATTGTATCGAAAAAAAAACAAATTAAATTCACTAGAATTAATAATTTTTAATGATAATTATCATAATTTATTGTTTTAAATAAAAAAAATTGATTTAAATTTTAATAGGATTCATTTTCTTGTTAAGTTAATTAATAGTTATACTAATTATAAATAAAAATAATAATTTAAATTTCCTTAACTTAATAGATTAAATAAGAAACTATGAATGAAATAGATTAGTTATAATTAATTTAAAATTCAATAAATTCTATTAATAGATTGGTTGCGATCTATTTAAATTTTAATAGCATTCCGTAACTCGGCAAGTTAATTAATAATTATTAAAACAATTAAGAATAAAAAGATGTTAGTTGTTTTGGTAACTAAATTTTTTTGAAAAATATTCCTAATAAAGAAATTATAAATGAAAAAGATTAGTTGTAGTCAATTTATTTTTTAAAATAAAATCTTTAATAGGCATCAATTTAAATTTTAATAGAATTTCTTAATTTAATAGGTTAATTAACAATTACAAAAACCTCAAAACCTCCATTCTTTTTTCAGCCAAAACCTCCAAGCGTTGACCTAAAATGAAGCACTGACCTGCCCATCTATCCCTCTAGACCTTTAAATTGACTTTTTTAACCTTTTCCTCACCTTTTTTCTGGCCAAAATCAAGCTCTAATCCACCGGCCACCATCAAACTGGTCACTTTTCTCGACTTTTCTTCTATTTTCTAGCCACCGCACCACCTCAAACATTCTTCAGTCATTAGATTCAAAACTCAAGTGTAAGCACAAACCAGCCACTTTTCACCTAAAAATAACACTAAAACCTCCGGCCACCACCACCCCCGAACACCAAGTGTGAGTTTTTTTATTTTAAATCTTTTCTTTTTAAATGATTTGCACATGCCCATTCATCTAAGAACTATTTTTTAAATCAAATTATTCATGTGCAAATCAACTTGATTTTTTTTAATGATTTTGTAAAAAAAAAACCTAATATTCTCTCTCTCTCTCTCTATATATATATATATATATAATCTTAAAATTTCCCGCTTATTGATTTTCTTCGCTTCAATTCAAACTTTGTTCATGCCATGTCTTACCAAACCATTTGACCAAAGATACGCTTGAATGCATTTTTATTATAATCTTATATTTATATTTTTGAAAGGTTTGGTTTTGTGTTTAAATTTTTTTTAAGAATTTTATTATTTTTTTACTTTAAATTATTTTTTTATATTTTTAGATTGTTTTAATGTGTTGAATTTAAAAAATTAAAATTAAAATATATTATTTTAATATATTTTTAAATTAAAAAATATATAAAAATAATTATTATCAATATACCAAATATAATTAACATTTAAATAACCAAAAGAGATAAAATAACTGAAGTAAACCTTTTGTTTTTTTTTTGTTTGGTTCAATTTCATGTTTGCCATCCAAGTCTAAAACAGGAACTTTCCTTCTTTTTTTTCCCCTCGTGAGACCAAGAGGAACAAATTACATTGTTTTTGTAGGCAATGTTGAATAGGATGACATCATGATTGGATAATCTTCCAAACGAGCCCCTGCTTTTTTGTCAATTCAACAAATGAGCCCTTGTAAAAGCTTTCATGAAATTTACACCACTCATCACATTTGATCAATGAACCCAATTGTACTCGGTTATTATCAATAGTCTATCTAATATGGGGTACTTTCGTCACTTTCTTTTTTTACATTTAGGTTAAATGGATTGAATATGGGAAATATAGGGTAAATTTGATTAAAAAAAAATTACACTTGTTTAGGACTCAATAGAGCACGCAACTCTCTTGTCTAGAACTTAGTGACATTCCAAAAGTATGTTACACTTGTCTTCTTCAATCGGGAACTAAAAAGTGGTTATAATGTGTTTGAAGTTAAAAAATTAGAGTTTTCAATTACAATATTATGGTTTTTTTCTCAATTGAACAAAAATTATTAGATATTATTTATTGTTTAAAAGGGAATCTTGAAATTAAAAACCTTAAAAAAATCAAATGTTGGCTATTTAATCAAGTAAAATTTAAACTCTCATACAATAATAAGCCTTTATTTATCTTAATTAAGCATGCGTAATTAAAAATCATTGAAAATCATAATTTGAGAATTAGGGTTATTATTTACAAGAATCTAATTTTAAAATAATTGCTTACATCATTGTTAATAGGTTGATAGAAACCTTCAACAAATTTTATTTAATAATTTTATAGTCCAAAATTATATAGTTAGACATGTTTAATTAGGTAAAAAAAAACGATGTCATGATCTAATTTTATGTTTCCTAATTTTTTTTTTATTTTTCATGTAGAAAATAGTTTTTTAAAAAAAATAAGGAAAAAAAAATAATAATCTACAAAAAAATCTTCATATCATAATCAGACATGCACTTAATTTAAAGTTGATCAAAACACTAAATGAATAGATAATTTAAAATCTTGTTAAATAAGTTTTAGAAAATAGATTTAAAATTTGATAAAGACTATATAAATTAAAAGCTAAAGAATGAATATGGGCAAGGTTGCAAAGTTTGACAATTCAATTTTAACATTTAAGGGCTTAACTAAGATTGAAGTTTAAAATTAAGGATTGATTTTGATTAAAAGTGTTTGTCAACTTGTAAAAACAATTAGAGATTATAATGTATTTTTATTTTTCCTGATATCTAGTGAAACAAACTATCAAGATAAATTTAATCCTTTTTATTTTTATTTTTATTTTTAAATTAAATTTAAATTTGAAATAAAAAAATAGGGAGATAAGTTTGTATTGTTTGAGACTTTAGGATTCTTATATTATAATTACACA
>NW_011499867.1:1590563-1632390 GCF_000495115.2 Populus euphratica | reverse complement strand
CCACTATTTTGAATACATCTAACTTGACCATTCACAACAAATCACAATCAACAAATATTTCATCATAATATTTAACAATATATTTAAAAATTGTTCAAATATAAATATCTCATCAAAATACCATAAACTAATAACATATTGAATTTTTTTTTTTATAAAAATATGCATTAGAGGGTTAAGATCAACTTATTAGAGTTATTGGGGTTGTCCAGGAGTTATTGGAACAGTAAAAAAAGTAAAAATAGTGACAGCGAATGGGATTCACACGCCACCTCTAGTGTTGACACGTGTTTCGATAGGAATGAACAATTAGGAGAACCAATATCCTAATTTGGACTAATACCCTGTTAAATTAACAAGTGTAAAAATTTATTATTAAAACTAGAATCCTAGATAATGGGCTCTTTTTTTATAAAATAAAATTTGATAACATACTGTCTAGTTTTTTAAATTATTTAATTAATGTGTAAGTTTATCTCAACATTGAACCACCTAATTGATATATTGATATCATTTTTATATATCTATTTAGTTTAAGAGGTTAAAGGAGAAATTCTTTTTTGGGAACGTCTCTAATACTTTATTTTGTTAAACTTTATTTTTATTAAATGTAGTCCATTAATTCTATATTGCATGCATGTATAATTTATATAGAACTTTGTTTTACTAAACTTTTATGTAAAAGTCTTATATTCATCATCTAAGTTATATTATACATGAATGAAATTAATGCAAGTAATTAATCAATTGTTTCTTTATTTAACTTGTATGTATTGATATTAAATTTTATGAAATAAAAGTTTGGAAAAGCATTTGATTACATGATTAACTGCTTTAGTCCATAAGGTTGGACTCTAAAATTAGTAATGAAACAGTATGGATAATATTAAGATAATCATATAAAAAAAATTATTGAGTTTTTTTTTTCTAGAATCCATGTAAATAGCATTTGAAAAGTTGGGATTGTTAGGGTAAGGGAGAGGAACTAAGGGCTATCACAAGTTCTTATCCTCTCTTTATTTTTATTTTTATCTTTATTTTTTCTATTTTACTAATGTCTATCACTCTTTATTAAGGTTTTTTTTTTAGCATAATGGTTGTGGAGGGTTTTTTATGGTAGCTCCCCCCTGATTTCTTAAGATTTTATTACTATTTATAAAATAAATTTTTTGTCATATTCTCTTTGGTTAATTGGTCCTAAGTAACTTAATTTTATTTTGATCTCTCATTTTTTTTTTAAACTTCAGCCTCCTTAATTTTTGTCATATTCTTTTTTTTTAATTAGTTGTTTCCAAAAAACGTCATTTTATCTCCATCATTTGTTTTTATTGTTTTATATTTTAGCCCCTAGTCAATTGTGCTTCATATTTTATTTTTCATTTTCATATGTTTATTTTTTTGAAAAGCAAAGTTAACATCTATTAGATAAGAAAAGCAATTAAGAATTACAAAATAGACATGGATGAGTTGAAAACATATTTCCTTGAATTTGATTTTTTAAAAAGAAATTGGCATTTATGAAATGGAAGCAAATGCATCGAAAACATATTTTTTGAATTTGTTTTTGGTTTTTTGAAAATATTTTGAGAAAAAAGATGTTATCTTAGATTTTTTTAGACAAATCATATTTTTATTGATCATCTAGATTAATTTTAAACTCATTAAATTAATCGGGTCATATTGAGTTAAATTTTACATTGTTTAATTTAGGAATTGAATTTTATAATTTGTTTTAATTTACTTTATGTGGGTTATCATGGTCTTAAAAGAACCCCAGTATTGAATTTATGTTCATTTGTTTTTGAAAAATCAATTTGGAATCGAGTTTCATGATTCATTTTAATTTTCTTTCTATAAGATTATTACATTATGAAAAAAAATCTTGATTTTAGATCGATGCTCGATTACACAAATAAAGATATGATTTTATTGTTTGTAGGTGTTCTTTTTTAGGTTCTCTGATTTTTTTAATTAAGTTTTTATTTTTATTTTCATGCTTCAACATTGCATTGATTAGAAATTAAGCTTGATGATTTGTTTTAATTTATTTTTTATATGGTTATTACAATCTAAAAAATTCTCAACATTGAGTTGATTCTCAAATTTGAAAAAAAAAAGAATTTAATTTTTTATTTGTAAATATCTTTTTTAAGGTTTTTTAATTTTTTTTATCTTTTCATAAAATTTATGTTTTCATCTTTATTTTTTGGTATTATGTTTATTAAAAAAATATTTCATAATTTATTTTAATTTATTTTTAAATTTAATATATTTTTATTTAAAAAGATGAATTATCTAATTCAAGAATTGGATTGTAAATATCCCCCGTGTGGGTGCGGGAAAGCAAATAATTGTGCATGTGGACATATGGTTTAGCTAATTTGGTTGCCAACTTGGGTAATGAGGTTATTTAGTTCACAAAACCACCAAATTCTATAAAGGATAGCATGTGAAGGGATTTTTGTACAAGGAAAAGTAAAGTTACAAAATAAATTGATAGATTATTTAATAAGCTTTAATTTTCAATAAAAAAATATGTTTTTTTATATTATGTTTTTTCATCAAATGATTTTAACCATTTACATGAGGTGCTGTATTTATAAAATCTTAATAATGTTTTTTTAAAAGAATTTTTTAGCCCTGTTTGTTTGCTATAAAATATTTTAATTTTTTTTTTAAGAAAATGAATTCCAGAAAAATAAATTATTTTTTTATGTTTGATAATATAATAAAAATAAGTTGGAAAATACTTTTAGTATTTAGTTATGTTATGTAAAATGAGTTAGAAACTAATTTATTATTATTTTATTTTTTAAAATTTATTAAAATAATAAAAAACAAATCTTACAATTAAAAGGTTGAATGAGAATGAAATTGAAAAAAAATATAATTTTATAAATTATCTCAAATAAAATATAAAATAATCAAAATAATAGAGATCAAATCTAACAAACAAAATTAAATGATGAAGAAAATAAAATAATAATAATTACCATTTCATAAATTATTTCAAATAAAATAAGTAACAATCAAAAGAATAAAAACCCAATTTGATAGATAAAAAATTTCAAATGATAAGAAAAAAACAAATAAAAATTATAAAAATAAAAATAAAAATTAAATTCTGAGAGGTGAAAACAAATAAAAATTATAAAAATTAAAATAAAAATTAAATTCTGAGAGATAGAATTCAAAAATAAATATTCAAAACAAAATACCTATAACAATAAAAAATTTAAGGATCAAATTTAATATAATCATCAAATAATATAACATTTTAAATTTTTCAAAATTTCTAGAAAGTGTTTCCGTCTAAAAAAAATAATTTTCTAAAAATTAAACTAATTTTTTTATTAAAAAGTATTTTTTATTAACTAACTTTTCTAATAATAAATTAAAAAAAATTTAATAAGGCTGCCGTACTGAATTGCCTGCGGGCACCCAAAATTGTTATGAAGAAAGAGGAATACAGTAGAGCCAGGCACCTACTGGAGGCCCACAGTTTTGTGACACAGGAACTAAACTGGCAGGGAAAAAACACCAAGGAGCTAAAACAGTGCACAAACTTGATCTCCTTGAGCAAAAAAAAAAAAAAAAAAAAAAAAAAAAAAAAAAAAAAAAAACTTGCTCCTTGTTTCTCCAATACGTGAGAATTTCCAACGCCATGAGAGGAAAGCTCTTGTGCCTTCTTTAGGCCGCAGCCTATATGGAAATCCAATTACCAGGGCAGAAACTAGGAAAGCAGCACCAGCAGCCTCTCCACCTGCTATCCAAATCATCCCATGTATATTTATGATAGAACATTTTTTATTTTTGGATTCAACAGGCAGAAGGCAAAGCAAGAACACTAACTTGTCAGGAATATGAATAACAGAAACAATGCTAGTAGTAGTATACAAGGTATAGAAACTGTGGGAGGAGATGATCCAGGCACGCACCTCATGAGTCCCTGTTAAATAATAATAAATACAGTTAAATCAGTTATCGTGAACAAATAACCTGTCAGAAGTAAAAAATGAAACGAATCACTGCTTTGGGACAGGTCCTAATAGGTTGTTACTGGATAGATTCCTGAAGCCGATATTCAGGAACGTTCACTGTTGCAGCCAGAACAATGCCGAAGAAAAGTAAAAAGAGAAAAGAGTGGTAGAATTCAACGAGGAACTCACAGGAATCGCAGGGCATGGAGTTTTGTCAGTGGCATATGTAGGTATTGAACCTTGCAGACTGTTATCGTTAAGGCAGCTATTTGAAGTCGGGCATGCAACAATTACAACAATCTTAAGTTCCATTACTATCAGTAATTGCAGCAGAAAAAATCGAATCCTACTAAAGGAACAAAAACAAACACACTGAATTTAGGAATTAGGAGGCTGAAAAAAGGACCATATCTGCAATATCATTTGGACAGTGGAATGCATTATTATCAATTTATCTAGGTTAAAGACTTTTTCAAGGACCTGCACCACGCAGCGTCTCTTCCGTGCTTCGACAAAGTTCCTTTCTATTTCTTAGCAAATGTTTAAATCAGTATTTAATGTTCGCTATAAATCAGACCTTCATTTATCATGTTACTACTTTGCAGATAACGAAAAGACCTGAAAGAGTAGTCTAGGAGACAGCAAAGGTGGAGGTGTGTTCATACAGGAACCGCAATTTTGTCAGATTTCCCAATGTGTCTGGAATGGAACCATTGAAATTGTTCTAGTCAAGATCCAAGTTCAACAAGTTTGTCAGATTCCCAATATCACTAGGAATCGGTCCACCTGATAAGTTGTTGCCAGAAAGTTCCCTGTCATAGAAATATTGTTCTAATTCAAGGAGGACAAATATCTCTGATGGTGTGTTACTTGTCACAAAACTAGCACAATAAAGCAACAGGGGGTCGAGAATTAATAAAAGCAAAATAATAATAGACATTTTAGCGTTCCCAACCCAGCTCCAATGCACACAAAAGAGACCAATCCAAAGGAATCCACCGAGTATACTTAAAAATCCACAAGTCTGGTGCGTTCTTCACCTTATCTAGTTTACAAAGCTAAAACAAGTTTAAAATCCCTTTGGACCAATAAATTATCACTGCCGATCTGTTTCACCATCACAAGACATTTTGTCCCTGCAAATTGTCTGACAAGTAAAGTACATGCACAAGCAAATATGGCTTTCATGGCCTGTCTCCTACCGTAAATAAATAAAAAGCAATTCTTGCCTTTTAGTTCTCAAATGTGGGGTTCTTTGCTCTCAACCCAATCATATGAATTTCCGCCAATGAATTGATCAGCTTTCTAGGTGGACTGTAAACCAGGTTCATCAAAGGAATCCTTTTGTGGTTTCCTGTGTCTCCGCCAGCATGCAAACCAAATTACCAGAGCAGCAAATAGTGACACCACACAGCAACCACCCCTCCAACTATTGCTCCAATATTGGGCTTACTGTCTCCTGAAATGAAAAACAAGAGCGTTATATAGTCAGTTTTCTCATGCATATTTTGTCATAAAAGTCCTCGTTGTTTAGCTTTAAACAGACAGAAGCGACAGTAAAATCTCAAGAACATTAATAAACATAATGCCGATAATCTTCTTCTTTTTAACTCGTCTTGTTCTGAAATGTGAAAATCTTGCAATAAAAAGTTAGTGCTTAAGGAATTTGATGGTTCATACTTCTGTACTCCACTCGGTACTCTTGCTATACTTTGGGAAACGTCTTATGGCTGTCAAGACACAAGTTCTTATTGCTAAAAACTTGAGAAGTTAAACTATACTGGTTAACAAAAAAAGAAACAACAGGATACAAGCAATTCCGATAATCAAAGAACTGTGAGTGGTTCGTGGTCATTAGGCTAATTAATCTGGGATCACATCTAAAATTAATAAATCAATTAAGAGAGCATACCATCTGGACTAGAAACTGCAGGCGGGGATGATCCAGGGCAAGGCTTCTCAATTATTGGCCCGCATAGATCCAAGTTATTTGCATAACTGCAAATATAAAAACCATCGACTCGTCAGTCCCCACTAGTGAAAAATAAATCCATTTTACATCACTTTTACTTGGCACAAAACCTGATGGCAGTAAACAATGAAAATGAGCCATTTTGTGGAACAGGTCCTGATAGGCGGTTACTGGATAGATCCCTGCATTCAATATTCAGAAATGTTAATCCTTGAAGCCAAAATAATGCTAACTGCTACGAGAAAAATGGAAATGATTGTAAATTTTTTCTAGGAACTCACAAGACTTGCAAGGAGTAGAGGTTAGTAAGTGACATAGGTATTGAACCTGACAGGTTGTTGCTGTTGAGTCGGCTATTGGAAGTTTGGCATACAAAAAGATAACAATCTTGAGTTCCAATACTATCAGTAATCGCAGCATAAAACTCATAAATTAATACAATGAGAAAGCAAGGGAATAAATTTGCAAAATCACTTGGACAATTAGAAAACAAGTTGTCAAGGCTAAAGACCTTGTCAAGTTTCTGCATTATATAGCCTTCCTCAAGAGCTTGTTATTTCAGATCAAATAGTGGGGCGATTGTGTTAGCAATAGTTTCTTAAAAACCACACCTTCAGTTAGCATTTTGAGCAACTTGATTCATGAAAATTTAAGTCATTAAGATGCCATAAACACCACATAAATTTGTTTGCAGATGCTTTGGCATTCTCGAGCTAAGGGATAAGAAAAATCTAGAGATTCTTGGTGTAGCTAGTAGAAAAACAACGTCCCAATTGCATAGAAATTTGAAACATTGAGTCACGGTGATGTTTGAACAGCAGTTCATCATGTCTAATGGTACAGGAAAGAACTATTTCCCCAGTTTGTAGCTCCAAGTAACTTTTCTTTAACAACATCAGTATAAGCTAGCAAAGATTTAGAGCTAATCAACATAAATATCAGTACAAGATCTCCACTAAAGATTAATCTTACTGGAGAATTATGGGAACTAATTGCATTTTTCCTGTCTCTCACCACTTTGCAGGCAAGCAAAAAATAAGAAGTATTTGAATGTGCGGTAAAGAAATAATGCTCTTACAGGAATCGTAGTTTGAACAGCTTTCCCAATGCGTCTGGAATGGGACCATCGAAATTGTTGGTGTAAAGCTCCAAGCTCACCAAGTTCGTCAGGTTCTCAAGATAAACAGGAATATGTCCACTTAAGTTGTTAGCATAAAGTTCCCTGACAAGCAATGAAACCAAAAATAGATAAAACACTTAAACTATAAGACAAACAGGCCTCCCCGGACCATACAAGTGCACGGCGAGCCCATGCAAAGGGTTTGGTTAAGCCAGATTCCACCAAGTATACAAATGGAACCTAACCATACATTCCCCAATTATATCTTCCAAATCATCCACAATAACGATCCATCCTTCTCCAGAAAGAGATTTTATTAAATAACCAAAAATAACACTTGGTGGTAATTTTGCTTATATCTCCCCCCTGGAGCCCAGGTATCATATAAACCCCCAATATAAAGAGCTCTGAATACTAGAAGAAAAGCACCTATAACTAACAAGATTAAATGAATACCTAAAATTGTAATAATTTTACTTCTATCTTTCCATACATAACCATAAAATGGAAAAGATGAGTCTCGGGTGATAAATACCGCCAAAGCCCAATACTGCAGAGGAAATTAAATGAAGTACGCCAGATACAAAGCATGGAAAGGTGTCTGTGACTTCCTCGCCAAGACCCACCCCAAATGTTATTGCAGTTTAAGATGCAGGGATCGCGAAGGGAATGTAAGATTTAACAGATGGTAAAAAAAAAAAAAAGACTTACAAATACTGCAAATTTGTAAGCAGTGCAAGCTGTGGAACCAGTTGACCAGATAATAATGCATTTCCCATATCACTGCAGAAGAAGAAAGGTTATGGTCTTACATAATGAATTTCTTTTTACATATGAAAGATTGCAGGATTCACTTGTATATTTGAAAAGGGTAATTCAGGATTTGCCAAAATGCAGTTGCTTACAGTCTTACAACACTATCCAAGCTGTTGCATGTAACATGATTCCACTTGCAGGGGTTTTTGTCTGTACGATTCCAATTGTCCATGACATTGTTAGGATCTTGTAGATTGTTCCGAAAGATATACAGAGCATCGCCTGCTTATAAAGCCAAGCAACAACCACGGAAAAATCTGGAAATTAAACAATGTACATAACAATACAAGCTTGATAAAAATGTCCTAACAGGATGATTATAAATTTTTCTGCTAAGTAAATAAACTTCCCAATTACAGAACAATTTACTTCTGAAAACAAAATAAAGATTTCTTTTATCTGGACATTATTCTTCCAACTTAGGATCAAAAGAAGAAACAAAAACCACAAAGAATAAGATAATATAAAGCAAACCATAACACAAGCCATATATATGAATACACACCTTCCTCATTACCGAAAATCTTTGACAAAAGGACTGTTACTAGAATCAACACAGCAAGACAAGTCCTAAACTCTCTCCCCGTCAGCCTCCACATAATAATTACTATGAGAATCTCTTTACTTGCTTGCTTAAATCTTTGTCAATTTGTAATCAATGGCACTGTAAAGCATAACTTTTGTTTTGTTTAAAAAGATGGGTTTCCTTTGTTTTGTTTTGCTAACAATTGATTCAAATTCCTCCATTGCAGACTTTGCAGTCTAAAAGTCAACCAGTGTTTTACTGACAACCATCACATGGCCGCCAAACATGACTTCCAATAGCAAGAAAACGAAGGCCCGTTTGTGCTGAAAAGTAATTTTTTCCTGGACTGCTGTTTTTTTTAATTACATTTTGAAAAAGTAATTTTTTTATATTTAGTAATGTAATGAAAAATAAATCAAAAAATATTTAATATTTAGTTATATTATGAAAAATAATTTATTAATATTTTATTTTAAAAACTATTAAAATAATAAAAATTAATTTTATAAATTAAAAAATTGAATAAAAATAAAATTAAAAAAATTAATTTTATAAATTATCTCATATAAAATAAATAAAAATTAAAATAATAGAGATAAAATCTAATAGTTAAAAAAATTGAAAGATAATAAAATTAAAATAATAATAATAATAATAATTTTATAAATTATTTTAGATAAAATAAATAACAATTAAAAGAATAAGGATCAAATTTAATAGATAAAAATTTTTAATTAAAAATAATAAAAAAAAAAGAAAAGAAAAATTAAATTTAATATAAAAATTAGATTAAATAAAATTATGAGGTACAAAATTGAAAAAAAAAATTCAAAATAAAATATATAATAATTAAAAGTTTGAGGATCAAATTTAATATAATCAATAAATAATAAGATATTTTTTAATTTTTTTACCACTTTTAAAAAGTATTTTTCATCTAAAATAAAAAGAAAATATTTTCTTGAAAATTAAATTAAATTTTTTTAACTGGAAAATATTTTTTATTAACTAATTTTTTGAATAAAAAATAAATATATAAAAACTTAAAAAATTATTTTTCATAACGAATCATTTACAGTTGCACGCATATTGTTAGTTTAGATAATAATTTTATGTGGAAGATAAGGAATCATTTGCTCGATTTGCGGTGCTTTCTTTTATAGTATCATGTTAATTTGATTTTAGTCATTTAAATTAAATGAAGAGCTCAGCTTTTTTGACATTTGAAGACCTTGTGCTTAATTTATTCTAAAAAATTCTTTAGTATTAAGTAAATTTTACTTAAAATTTATTTTTTTTAACGCTAAAAAGTTAGCTTTTAAGTAAAATCTATGATTGATTAGAATCAATCAACTCAAATTTCGCGTAACATCTCAAGGAAGATCCATGTGTTCGAGGTTAAAAAGAAAGCAAATCAAGGCGTGGTTCAGGTCACCGTACCATTGTACCAAATTGGTTTTAGCCCCACCTCAATATATTTAGGTTTTTGTGCCTTTGCGTTCAATTTTTTTTTTTTTCCTCCAGAAAGTGTGGATGAATCAAGACACGGAATAAAAGAAATTTAGGCCATCCATTTTTTTTCAATGTAAAGATATTTTAATACCAAATTTATATTTTTATGATATAAAAATACTAATTAATATCAATAAAAATAGCATAAAAAAATCCCAAATTTTCTAAAAATAAATTTTTATGATTTATTTATTGAGTCGGATCTAACCCAAAAGAAATAGGTCCGAGATTGGCCCAAAATAAAATTGGGCCAAAACCGACCCATAGATAGCTAATTATTATGTTGTACGCATAGTAACCAATAAATTATAATTAGGTAATTACTTGCTCTAATTATATTTCATTTGTTATAGAATGTGAATTGTTCATGTTTTGCATGTAAATAAAAACAAAAATCAAAATGAAAACAGAAAAAAAGAAGAAGATTACATGGTTGTCGTTTGTGGTGGCAGAAGTGATGTGGAACTATGGTGGCTGGTGAGGCTCCTCCTCCTTCTTCCTCTTTCTCCTATATTTTTTTTTGTTCTTTCTTTCTTTTCGGGTCTTTTGTTCAACTCCCTCTCTTCTTTTGTCTTTTCTCCTATGTTCTCTCTCTCTTTTTTTTTGCTCTTTTGTGTCTTGTGCTTTCCCTTGTATTTATAGGGAAACAGGGGAGAGAGGTAGGTGCAGTCATTGTGCAACTGCCCCAAAACAATCGATGAAGGAGCACGTCCCCTCTGTTTTTTCACCACCCCGTGGTAGGCCACATGTCAAAGTTATTACAAGTGGCTATGATCAACCTCTTTTTAATGTTTAAAAGAGAGGGGAGGGATAAGAGAAATATCGATGAAAATAGGGAAATGAAATCTTTTTCTTCCCCTGTTTTCTACGTGTTTAAAGGTAAAAGAAATGCTACAATACCACTCAAAACGGTACTATTTTAGGCTTTTTCCTTCTTCTGTTTTAACAATGTATAAAATGGTGCTGTTTTGAGCAAAATGCGTTGTGTCATTTAAATAAAAATAGCACAAAATTATATCAAAGTAAAAATTAATTCTCAATTTGTGATTTGTTTAATCGAGTCCTCAATTTATTTTTTAATTTTAAAAATCAATTTAATTGCATCCCTGTCAAATTAAATCACCTGCTTTGAAGGTGGTTGCCTTTTTCAAATTGGTCATTGGTCTCGAATTAGTGTAATTTGACTCTTAATTGAATAATAAACTTTTTATTTCTTTTCAAATTAAATCACCTGCTTTGAAGGTGGTCGCCTTTTTCAAATTGGTCTTTGGTCTCGAATTAGTGTAATTTGACCCTTAATTGAGTAATAAACTTTTAATTTCTTCAATTTGGCTCCTGATTTGGTTTTAATTACAACCCCTCTATTTGCGCACCTTTTTCAATTTGGTTCTTGGTTTTAAATTTCTTCAATTAAGCCATTTGGTTCTTGGTTTTGAATTTCTTCAATTCAGTTTTTTAATTACAACCCCTCTATTTGCGCACCTTTTTCAATTTGGTTCTTGGTTTTAAATTTCTTCAATTAAGCCCCTAATTGGCAATTAAACTTTAATACCTGTGTAATTAAGCCCTTGATTTGATCAAATTAACTTTTAAAAATTATAATTTGATCATAGAACTTTAATTTCTTCCAATTAAAACCTAAATTAACTCCAAAATCAATTTTTCTTGCAATAAATTTTTTTTAAATTAACTCCAAAATCAATTTTTCTTGCAATAAAATTTTTTATTAATTCAATTAAACCTTTAATTAAATTTAATTGAGTCCATAAACATCTGATTTTAGACTTTTCTTCCTCAAATTGTTTTCTTTCTCGACAAAGCTCTCATCAATCAACAAACTACTGTCAAATTTTAAACTTTGAAATTTAGAATCTCTTCAATTAATTTTTAATCATTTTCAGGGCGTTCTGGCATCCTTTTTTCACTCTTATATTTGTTGATAATATTTTTTTTTTATTGTTTTTGTATTTTCTTCTTTTTTATGAAGAGAGAAATATAAATTGAGGAATAACCAAAAATTAGTTATGACAATGGTTAGATTAATAATTATACTTGATATTATAAAACTAGAAAATAGATAATTTGTATGCCAAAATCCAAATTTGCATATAAAATCATACATTCATTTATTTGGAATTCCCTTCTATATTTATAAATATTCTCACATAGAATTTACAAAAAAATCTTCCTTTAAAAAAATTATTTTACCCAATTAGAAAGTTTACGCGATTTATCTCTTATTTATATTTCATGATCCGATTTTATTACTTTATCTAATACAAAGATTGAAGTTAATTTACTGAGGATGTTCATCCTAATTCACAACAAGTTTCCTTCTAATTTATCATTTTTTCAATTAAAAATTACCTTATTTAACTTTGATTTATTGATTTTTTAGGTCAGGGGTTTATAATTAGTTAGGTCGATTAACTCGAGTTTTTTTTTTCAATTTCATCTTTTAATATTAGATTGATGAGTAATTAAGCTTCATAATTTATTTTATTAATTTCATCTTTTAATATTAGATTGATTAGTAAGTAAGCTTCATAATTTATTTTGACTTGTATTTTATGAAATTATTCCTATCTCATAACCCGCGTTACAAGTTTGATCAATTGACTTGGGTAGATTTTTATGCTTTTTTTAATTATTTTTTAATTTTAACTTTTAATATTAAGTTGATTAATAATTGAGTTTTATAATTTATCAGTTATCCAAGTTATTTTTGAACATATTAAGTTGGTCAAGTCAATTTTTATATAATTTAGATTTTTTTCTACTAAAAAATAAATTAACATGTAAATATTTTTTATATCTAATTTTTTTTTATCTAATTTAATTATATTATAGCGCTCACAGTGATCTAGTGAAGTACATGGCTTGGAGTTGCATATTATTAAGGCCTCGTAGGTGAATTTGTAGTTTTGGAGGTGCCACTTCATATAAAATAGCAAACCGTTTTTGAAAAGCTCATTAAATTTAAGGTACCATTTCCAACTTGGGGATGAGAGGTCAACCTCCCCCGCAGCCTACGTATATAAATAATGAAAATGTCCTTGTAATATATCAATTTAATTCACTATATCCTTCTACTGTTATTTTGATTTATTACGTCCCTCTATTTTATTTTCTTTCCTTATTATGTTTTCATTTAAACAGCATACTGGCCATAATTAAGGTTTGATACATAGCACCCCGTTAGAGTGCCACATGTCAAAATCTGAATTTCATTTATTTTCTTTCCTTTTCTTTTACTATCAAATAACAAATTATTTAAAAACAGAAAACAAAACGTGGTTAAACTGGAATTCTTGTTAATATTTTGGTTTTTTTAATAACTTTTTATTTGATAGTAAAAAAGAAAAGAAAAGAAAATAATTGAAGTTCAAATTTTGACACGTAACAACCTAATTAAACCAATGCCACATGTCTAACATTAACTAGGTGCTACTTAAATGAAAGACATATAAGCTAAGAAAATATGGTATGGGATACCATAAACTAAATTAACAGTAGAGGAATATAATAAAACAAATCAAAGAGAAATTTTTATACTTTAATTAACTCATAATCCTTAATTACTTATAATGGATTAGACTCCACTCTAGTTAGTGTTAAGTTGTTAACATGATGTATCATGTTAATTTGATTTTGGTCATTTAAATTAAATGAAGTGCTAAGCTTTTTTGACATTTGAGAACCTTCTGCTCTATTCTAAAAAATTCCTTAGTCTTAAGTAAATTTTACTTAAATTTTTTTTTTAACGCTAAGAAGTTAGCTGTTAAGTAATTTCTTTGAGTTTTAAGTAGAATCTATGATTAATTAGAATCAATCAACTCAAATTTCGTGTAACATCTCAAGGAAGATCCATGTGTTTTAGGTTAAAAAGAAAAGAGAAAGCAAATCAAGGCGTGGTTCAAGTCACCTTACCATTGTACCCAAATGGTTTTAGCCCCATCTCAATATATTTAGGTTTTTGTGCCTTTGCGTTCAATTCTCTTTTGTTTTTTTCCTCCAGAAAGTGTTGATTCAACATATTCTTAATCTAAGGAGAAATCAAGACACGGAATAAAAGAAAATTGTCCAATTCACATGTATAAACCTTACAAGTGACATCGTATATTGTTTGTATATATGTTCTTTTAGCAGAAAGTGATGCGCATTCAAAATGGTCAAAATAGTAGTAATATATTCAGCAAATATGGTCATAATTTTCTTTGAAACATCCTTATCGTGCAATATAATAGAGTCAAAGTTCAATCATATGATCATATCATCACCAAATTAAAGCCTGCCTTGTTGAGATTCTAAGATTGTCTTAGGTGATCAGTATTTTTTGTTTGGATGCTTTCGCTCACCAATATCCAGACAATTTTGGGCTTTTCCAACAACATTTTTTATGTGTTTTAGCATGTGTATGCAAGCAAGATCATTCAAACTAATTATTAAATCAGGCCCGGGATTGACATGAAGCTCGCACCACCAGTTTATGTCAAACCCTAGCTAATCTTTTAATCAATTAGGGTTTTTAAGATATAGTTTTCATTCAGATAACTTGATGTAAGCCCACATATAATTGCATCTTGTCTGCAGGACTTGAGACTTAAGCTCTTACTTTATTGAGGAGACAGGAAGTTGGAGACAGTCCATGCCATTTTTAAATCATGTTCTAGTTGTGGAATAGGTAAAGGTAGGTGCTAAGGAAGCCACTTGTCATGATTCTGCTACAGATGTTATGAAACATATATTTATATTTTAGTTTATATAGTTAATAAATTAATTGCATACTGTGATTTAAAAATGAGATTTAGAGGTTTGGTTGATGTACTGTGCAAGCCATGGCCAGCAAATCAGAACAGATGTAATCGCAGTATACAAATTGCATCAGCAGCTGAGAAAGCTTCAATGCAGAGAAATGATAACAAGGAAGTTAACCACATTCTTAAACCGAATCAATTCCCGTGGCACGCAATTCTACTGAATATGTTCATAATGTTTACTTTTAATATATCGACTGCTTCCAAAAAATGTTCATAATGCTTACTAGCTTAGCTTGAAAAGTTATTTCCTGCCATTTGAAATGGTCATATTCAATTTGCTAACTTGGAATGGGTGTGTGTGTTTACAGCTCCAGGTTTCAATTAACTGAAGTTTCAAACAAGATATCATGGGAGTTTAAGAAAATATTTTACGGTTCAACATAAAAATTAGGGTAGATTAATTTGAGGGACATATTGAATATTTGTATCCTGAGAAAAACGTTTTGGGTCAAGTTTATTCTTCGATAGCTTGTGAATTTCTAACTCTGATAACTCACTTAGCATGCATAAGACTTCTTCCTTGAAGAAAAAGAAGGTAAACAGAAACAAAACTAGTTAAGAGTTTTCAAAATTAGATTGTTTCTTAATTTCTTTGTACTAAGAAAAATTAACCTAGAATTGTGATTTGTCGATCAAGGAAATGACAGGGATGAGCTTGAGGCTTCCATTTTTGTTTTCAAAATGCTAAATTGGTGACATTTCTTCCTACCAATCATGCATATTGAGGATGACTATAATACTTGAAAATTAACAAAAAAAACATTAAGGGAAAATTAGCGGTTGCCTTAAGAGAGTAACTGTTGATGTTTTGAAGCATTTCATAGATGCGATACAAGAGAATCTCGAGAAACATAACAGGAACAAAAGAAAAGCAAAGTGACCAGGCATATGTGCTAGAGCCACCCTTACCACCTTTTGGCCTTTGCTTCCTTCTTTTTTTAAGCCGTGCAAAGATACCGTGTCCATTGATTTGAATTAATGGCTAATATTATTAAGAGCTTTCATCTACGAATATGTATCTGCATGAAGAAAGGATTGGGGGTAGTTTGCTAGCTTCTATGGATGTCCAATCCATAGGTAGGATTTATTCTACCATTTATTCATTAGGTATAATTGGGTGGCTCAAATAACATGCATTTCATGTTTATCAAGTAAATGTGAGAGGATGTTGCTAGCTTTATCTAGCTTACTTGGTAATCAAAGTCACTGAAAATTGTATGTGTGCGCGTATATTAATGATAAACTGTATATTTGAGCTAGTTTACACGTTAATTAAAAAAAAATTGTTTTTTAGACGATTTTAAACACGCAACTTTTATATCAACTTGAAATAAATTCTGTGTTTGAATTCAAGAAGTGAAGAAAACGTACGAAAATATTTCCTTAACAACAAGGCCAATTCCTCGAGATTCAATTTTGCTTGCATTTTAGGAGGAATGAAGACTACTCTAATAATTGGCTTGTCAGCAGTCAAATAAACTTTCGTGTAGGATTAACAACATGCTTTGACATTTAGGTCTTTAATGTATTAAATTTCACCATGCGTTCTTTCCCAGATTATTGTAGATTGTAACAGTTAATTTTAAAAAAAATTAATTTAATTTTAAAAATCTTTTTATATAATTTAATTTTTTTAATTTAAATTTACACTCAATTACATATTTTTGTCAGAGAAAGGGTTGGATTAAAAATCAAAGAATCAAAATAAAAATAACAAATAAAATAGATGATGGATTTGAATTTCATACAAAAACATTTATTTTATTCCTCCTATCTTTTTCAATTTATAAGTGATTGGTCCTTTTAGTTTTCAAAAATTTAATTTTAATATTAAAATTTATTTTTTTTATTTTTCAATCATTTTCTATAAAAAGAAAGAGTGAGGAGGGATCGCCGAGTTCTGATTTGAAAAAAGAAAATAATTATTTACACCTATTTCAGTCACTAAAATAGTTCAAATTGATATAAATGGGTTATACTTGAGGAGGAGAGTCTTATAAATGTTGTTTTAAACCTCGATATTACCTAAAATTATAGATTTAAGTTGAGGATGAGTATTTGATTTGATTTTGTGATTTGACTTATTTATTGTGTTGCTAAATTGGTTTCTACATGTTTGAAGACTGGTTCTTAGATTATTATTTTTTTGCTTTAAATGGGTTAAGAAATTGATTTATTAGATTAAAAACTCACAACCTTGATTTTCTAGCCACAACAATAAAGATCAAAATCTGAGTTGGAAGACAACGTTTCATGACAGGCAACATGTCATCATCCATTCCTTTAAATAAGAAAAAAAGATATGCAACCCTAAACTCCATAACTTGCAAGTCCAACAAGTTAAATCATATATCTAGCTTATTGTTACTTAATTTACTAAATTCTTAAATCCAAACATAATAAATTGGTTCACACCTTAAAACATCTAGGAATCTTTTTTCCTTAAATTCAAGTTTTCCTTCACCTTTGCTTTCCTCTCTCTATCTACACCAAAACTTCTCTTCCAAACCTTATAAACCCACTTTCTCTCTACAATCACTCTTTAACCTTCTTGATTTCTTAAAATCACTTCTTTCTCATGGCAGTTGTCAAGAATTTGGAGGAAAAATCAAGAGAAGAGAAAGGCATATTTATACCTTTTATTTTACTTATTTACAAATTGGTCCCTAAGTATTTAAATGTTCTTAAATTGGCCCCTTCATTCTTTTAACCAATTTTAATTGTTACATTAACTTTTTCATTGTTCAATTGACTCCTTAATAACCCTTTAAAATAATTTTCATTGACATTATATTTTTATTTATTATTTTATATATAATGTTTTTTACCAAGGTTTTACATTAATGCTTTTTATGTCCCTCACTTTAAGACAAATATAATTTCACTCTTTTTTTTATCAATGATATTTTTTTATTTAACTAAAACCTAAAATAATACAATTTCATATTTTATTGTCAATGATTTAACTTTGATATCTTAGGTTCACTCACCTGTCATGGTTTCTTTACTTTTAAAAAATATATTGTTTCACACAAAAAAAAATACTTTACTTTTTATTGTCATGTAATTAAATAAAAAAAATTTGAAATAAAAAATTATTTAATCTAGTGACATGCATAACTTTCATCGCATGTTTATTTGGTTGGCTTAAATCCATTTTATTTTTTAATCAAATTTTTTTTTACTAATTTTATTTTGTAAGATTAAGTTGATTTGAAATTGAATTTTCTAATTTATTTTTAAGAACTAAGTTTATAAATTAATGCAAGTTAATCCTGATACATCAAATATTTTTTTACCTCATTATTACATCAAAATATTTTTTAACTCATAGTTAAAATTAATATTTTTTTAGAAGACATATTAATATTATCAATACCTGAACATTTTCTTTTGTCCTCGAAAGAAATTCTATTACTGCCCGCAGTGAAAATCTAAAACAAGTCATTATATTACTGCCTTAGTGTTGAAACAGATGAAATTAATTACTGAGAAGTACAAGAAAAGGAAGATGTGAATGTGACATGATACTGGGTTCACCCTTTTCTTTTTTTTTGCTCTATAGCCATACTTTGTTCGCACGCATGCACTTTTCTCTAATGATTTGGGTTGATAACTAGAAGTGTTTGTTTGTGGTCCAAAACATTACTAGTTAAACTTAAGGTTCAGTAATTTTGACAAAAATTAAGGAAACCTGCAAGGGTTGCGTGTAATAAAAATAGAGTGGCAAAACTGGGTAATTTGCCCTTGTTCCCCATGAAACTCCTTGCACAAGAACCACTACCTGATAAACAGTTCTTACTTTTAATGAAGATTCCATGCTTTCACAAGCCATGCTTTGCAATGGTGCTGATTTCTCAAGTGCTTGTTTCTTTCCTTTTCTGTCCACATCAAGACCGCCTTTCCACTTTTTATGTTTTTGGCCTCTTTACCCTACCTCTCCTAGCATAAAAGCCCAGACCCCTCTTGTTAGATTCTACAACCAAAGCTTCAAGCGAAAAAAAAAACACCTGTTCCTTGTCTTCTCCAGCTTTAGCATCATCTTCTCTTCTCCTGTATATTTGGCTGCCTAAAATGACTGGAAAAAGGACCCGGATCAGCCCAATTGGAAGCCCCTTGTCTGAGAACATCTCGGAAAGCTCTTCCAAATTAGAGCAGGACCGATTACTCCCCATCGCCAACGTAAGCCGGATCATGAAGAAATCCCTCCCGGCAAATGCAAAAATATCCAAAGAAGCCAAGGAAACTGTCCAAGAGTGTGTCTCTGAGTTCATAAGCTTCATCACAGGCGAAGCGTCCGAGAAGTGTCAACGAGAGAAGAGGAAGACTATAAACGGTGATGATCTTTTGTGGGCTATGACCACACTAGGGTTTGAGAATTACGTTGGACCCTTGAAGGTTTATCTCAACAGGTATAGAGATACTGAGGGAGAGAAAAATTCTATGGCTAGACAAGAGGACCAGTTATCTCCCACTAACCATGGTTCTCTTGGTACTCATGAAACTATCAAAGTCAATGGTTCTTCTTCTCTATCAACTGGGATGGATCTTCAGAGTTCTAACGCCGGACACTACTCACTCGGCACGGAAGTAACAGCCAGGAGCTATGGACAAAACACAAGGTTCTTTGGTTTTCAAGAGAGTTCGATGGTTGGTGATTTCAACATGAATACGATACGCGATCATGGAGACAGGAATGGCAATATAGCTATGGCTGGTCAGCTTCATCACGGGGTTGGCTGGTAGAGAGATGTTTATATTTATATAAATACACACACACACACACACAATTATGTAAGCTTATTTATTTCTTTGTTAAGTTAATTAACTATCTACATCTACATGTCCACATAAATAAAGTTATTGCAGATTCTCTTGTGCTCTTAAAAGTATGAAGATCGTAGAGCTTCGAAGAATCTCAATGAAATCTTATGTCTGTTCATTCAATACATAATTCAATTACTACACTCTGTTTGTTTAGGACTGTATTATACTTGTGGTAACACCTTTTTTTTTTTCCTTTACAATCTATCAATATCATATATTGATATGTAAAAGATGTTAGCCATATGCATGACGGCCTCTAAAAAATCATCAAATATATCCAGTTTTATATGCAGATCATAAGGAATAAAAGAGTTGATCTGAAGAACATAACCTCTTAGTATAGTACAGCAGTCTATTTCTAAACTCAAGCAATCACGCAAGCTAGAAACAGGTCGTAGGGACTGTGAAATCCGCACTACTTTCGTTTCTATAGCTTGTGAGATTAAAACTGCAGTAGTTTATCTTCTCAACACTCCAAACATGAAACACCAGCCCATGAGTGAAGCTGAAGACCAGGATATAATGATTTTGCAGAGTCAAGTGAACCACAGCAAGTGGTAGTGAGTTTAAAGGAGAGTGATAAAGTTAACGAGGTTAGTAACAATTCCAAATACAGCTGAGCTAGTAAGTCAACCTCAAAGAGACAGCGATTGTGCAGGTGGGAATTGAGCCTCTAACCCCAAATGCTCAAGTCCAACGATATTTCATCAGGGATGACTACTAGCATCATCCTTAATTCCAAAATAAATCCAAAGAAGAGTTGAAGATCCAAGCTGAATTGGAAACGGGATTCTGGAAATGCCTAACCAAGAATCGATCAGGTTAAAGTCAAAATCCTGTTATTGATTGCTGGCGTTCTCATGACTAGTCTCAAAAACAGGTTCACTAGGTGCTTGCAAAACTGCTTTACTGTTTTAATTCTTTTTGCTACCATTAGTGTCGCGGACTGGAGCTGTTTAACTTGAGAGCTAACAAGGGAAACGCACAATTGATGGTTGCTGTGAATTAATGTTAGAGATAAATTTGACTACCACAGAAAGTGGTGGACTGTATTGCTACCTTGAAAAAAGGGCCAAATTCCCCACAGGGAGATTCCAGCTCGACGTAAACCCCAAACTAAGATCAATCAAGAATCTTCTCAAAATAAATTCATCTGGTATCAGTTCATTTCATCAGTTCATCATTTTCAAATATTCCGATGGTGCACGATATTTTATCTAGAAAAAAAAAATTCACCTTCACGAAGTTTGCGCTCACCCCATACTATTCGGGCCAGGCCTGCAGGTGGAGACTGCGTCGTCATTTTTCTCCTGATTCCACCTCGAAAGTACTCGGCCCAGCATTATTCTCACCTACTGGCAGCGGCGCGTACCTTTTCTCCCACTTTCTCACCACAAGTACTGTCCAATAACATCGAATATTTTTCAGTTCCAATGACTCAAAACTCAACACAGAGCCACACGCAAACTTTTTATACTTTCAACAAGAGATTCTCTTTTTTTGACCTTTGGCTATTAATCTAGCCAACAAGTTACTAATATTCATCTACCTTTAAATTAATAACGGTGCAAGACACATAATTAACAGTCTTCATCAACATTTCCACCTATCACTATTATACAGTTCTTTACTTTTCACGATGAGCTACCATAAACCAGATTTATAAATACATTGAATCATTATGTAAAGGGATAAATTTTTTATATTAAACATTTTCAAATTTAATATATACTTTCTTTAAATTTTCTCATGTATTTAATGGCTTAAATATTAAAAAAAAATTATTTTATAAAAAACTTGTTTTGTTTTAAAATTCATGAAGCCTGAACACCAAACTGATATTCAAACTCACACTTCATGACCCATGATTATAGCCTCGAGAAAACTTAATTTTTGTATGAAGTTTTTTATAACTTTAATAATAGTATTGCCTATAAAAATTAAATAAAAAGTCAATTTATTCTCTTTTATTACTCATTACAACTTTTTCATGGCTAAGAAAACTCTAGGATAAAGAAAAGTAATTAATCTTCTTACCATCAGAACTCTGACTCCCTCCCTCATATCTCCAACAATTTTTTTATTAGGTGGAGATATTTAATGATATTATTATAACTATGAAACTATAATTTTGCACTCTTCATCCTAAATAATAATAAACTCTCATGCATTCACTACTAATTATATAAAGACAACTAATGAGATGGGATAGAATAAAATGCAAACAAGTAATACTCATACTCCTACTCTTAAAATGAGTTGCATCCATAGCTTTTATATGGGATGCTCCAAATAAGAATTTAGTCACCATCGATCTTTATTTGAATCTCACTCATTTACCCCTCATAAAAAAAATAAAAAAAACTTATGCATGAAATAAAATTCATGACTTTACAAGTTCCTAAACATAGTCATCATCAAGTAGGAGATTCTCCACTTTTTTAAAAAGTATTGCATACTCAACTCTTTAAATTATCTTTTTAAAAGCCAGTGATGTAGGTAAAAGTTATAAAGATAGCAACAACATAAAAAAATATAAGATTTGATGAACAAAAAGGATTGCAAATATGAACCATAAATTCATAGTTTTATTCTCTAAAATATAATTATAGTAGTATTTGTCTTATTATAGGTTTATAAAACCTTTAAATGAGCCATAAAATGCTACATTTACTAGAAAATAAATAAGAATATGAAAGCATAAAAAAAATTAACACCAAATCTAAATTAAAATAATAAATATGAAAAACTTAGAAAATTAACAAAATTAACTCAAACAACAACTTTTGAGCTTAATTTTGGGAGAACTAATGGTCCAATAAGAGATAAAGTCATTTTAAAAAGAAAAATTATCTATAAAATCACCTGGAAAATTTGAGCTCAGTCTAATGGTATCTTTTATTATTGTCATTTCAAGTCGTTATCCTAACTTGTCACGACCAAACCTTCATTGGGGTCTAAACCTATCTCATTGATCCATAAAAACAACTATTATGCCATTCACATTGTTGGCTATAGTAAATCTCCATCCAATTATGATAGTTCCCCACTCAAATGCTTAGAACCTTTAGTTTCCATAAGTTTGGCAACATCATCCATCTTAAACAACAATAAGGGACTTACAGATCCTTGATATTATATATATATATATATATATATATAAAAAAGCATTGCAGAGCTTGTCACATAAGACAACAATGTTTCATGCAAAGTTCTTTCATGATTTAAAGCTTAACTATATTCTTTATTTTTATAATTTTAGCTTTAAAGTCATCTCTCACATCAGCACAAACATTTCAACCAAAAGGAGTACCACTAATTTTTTTTTCAATTGCATAGCAAAGAAATGAGAGCACCTAAGTCTATTTCCAAAGTTTCAACTATAAAATGTTCAAAAAGGAAAGGCTCCTAGGACCTATCACCATAGAAGATCTAATAAATAAAGTATACAATTATTCACTGTGAAATAAGTTATACACTCTCCTTGAAATAATGCTCCTTTTAAATGCTTTAGTTGAAGATCGGTAATTTTGGAAAGATTCTCTTTGTGAGTGGAAATGAGAGTAACCTTATTTAGTTATATTTACTTCTTCCACCCTAATATTATCTTTCATGGCTTTAATTCCTCGAGCTCCTAACTATCATTCTAGCCATCATATGAACTAAGGTGTTAGTTATTATTAGAGAGAAAGAATTTTTGCAATATTTTTCTCCCATGAAAAGTGATGTGAACACAAGGATACTTAATAAGTTGTGTCTCATTATGACCATAGTCATGACATTGAGTAACGTCGCACCTTAAAAAAAAAAGGGATAAAAACAATAATCACTAAAAGTTACCTTCACTAGTTCATGCAAAAAATGAGCAGACATGAAGTCTACATGCTTGATAATATACCTCAGATCATATAATCTTCAAATTATCTCGTAGGAATTTCTCTTTCATTTTGAACTTTTTAATAAAAGAAATAATTGTTCTCTAAATTTTAAATTTTACAATAAAAATCTCCACCACAAGATTTTCATGTCTTCATGAAAAACTTCGTGATAAGATCTTCATATCTCTAAATGTGTTTTCAATGAATCTCTATATCCAAAAGAACCAAGTATCCTTCTCTAGTTCTCCAAGATCGCTTATCTTCCAAAGAATCAAAGATCCTTTCGTAGGTCTCCATAATCACTTGTCTCCAAAATGATTAAAGATCTTTCTCCCATAACATTGAAAAATATTTACACAAAGATAAGTCTTATGGACATATTTTGAAAGAAACAAAAATGAAAACATCTAAACACCTAACAACGTTAACATTCTCATAGCCACAAAATGTAACATTTATATTTTAAATATTTTATTCCCTAACTTTAACTAGTTAAGCCTTTCAAACGCATATATTTAAAAAACTTAAGAGGCAATTGATGGTGCACGATATTTAAAAAAAATCAATTTCATGTCATTTTGGGGAAAGCCCAAACAACATAATCATTCATCAGCCCCGTGTCGATTAGGCCAAGCCCGCATAACATGGTTTTAACATTGTCTTGCTCCTTTTTTTTTATTTGATCTCAAAAGTACTTAGCTCAACACCATGTAAAATTCTCAACTATTGACGCACACCTTTTGTCCTATTTTTTCACCACAAAATTGTTTGATATGCACACACCAAACATTTTTTTCAAGTTTTAATGACTCAAAATGTGGCATCGCACATCACCCATACATATAAACTTTTTTTTTTTTTACAAGTTCTTTGCAAACACAAACTTTGATGCAGGTTGGCACCTTATTTTTCAACCTATGGTTATTTCTATCCAACGAGTCATTGATATTAATCAACCTTTCCACCAATGGCAGTGCAAGGAACTACAATTAATGAAAGGCACCAATGGTTTTGTTAATCAATTGTTATGCAATTTTTCATATTTTGAGGTGAGTTGGTGTGACCAAATTGTATAAAGATCTTGGATCACTAGGTAAATAAGAAAAAAATTTCTTGTATTGAATATTTTCAAATTCACTAAACATTTTAGCAAAAAAAAGTTAATCACTCCCAGGAAATTCACATTCCAATTCAAATAGAAAAGCAAAGGCTAATCTTAGCTAACTGAATTTCATTCCTTTTGACAGTCTCAAATGAGTAATCTCTATATCCAATAATGCATTCATCAATAGAGAAAAAAAAGGATTCAGCCTATAATTGTGGCAATAATTCAATCTAGATAAAATACAAGCAAGCATTATTGAAAATCTATAACAAACAAAAAAAAAGCAAAACAAACTCACAAAAAAAATACAAAAGCAATAAACATAACCAAAAAACTTTATTTTTTATATATGACCTTTCCCATTGGACATGCTAATAGCAATTTGTTGACTGAGCTTAAACAGCTGGTTTTCCACAATCACATGATGAATATCTTCCTCAAATACCTCAAAGAAACACTTCATATATATCTTCTTCTTTTTTAATAACCAGAAAATAAAGAGAAATGAAAATAATTTTACTATTGATTCATGTTAATTAGCGCTAAAAAATTGAAACCTTATATCTATATATATATATATAGAGAGAGAGAGAGAGAGAGAGAGATAAAATTCAAAACTTTACTTAAGAAAAGCAAAGGTGTTTTTGTCTTTTATGTAATTTTGTGGTTGAGATTTTTTAAAAAAATTAAAAAAAATCAATTTTCATCGAGCAAGTAAAAGTGAGTTATAGTTAAAAATGTGTTAAAAGTTAACATTAACTATAAAATTATCAAACAATGACATTAGTTTATTTATTCATTTGCATCTTAAAACTTACATTATAAAAAATAAAAAATAACACACGCACACACCCAAATATATATATATATATATATATATATATATATATATATATTTCTTTTATTCATCCACTAAATTTATCACAATGTCATCACATATATAATCTATACATGAAGGTCTATGTGATGATTGTGTTTGATAATTTAGGATGTCATTGAGTAATATATCTTGCAGAACAAAGCTAGAATGTTGATCAAATTCATTAAACATCATATCTTTCTGAGACTTCTTTCTAATATAATTATGCAACGTCATTGATGCAATAACAAAATCTATTACGGGTGTGGTTACAAGATAGTAGATCTACCATGAAGTATTTTAATGTAGGAACATGGTTAGATCGGCTGAGAGTGTTGTTATGTTTTTAGAAAAATGGTGGAAGATTTGGGTAGGAACTTGAGAGAATAAAATGAGGAGAGAAATGCACAAAGAAAAAGAAAGTTAGCTTGAGAGGATAAAGATAATTTTAAGAGTGTAAAAATCAATGGTCTGTAGAATAAATAATTTTATTTGTGAACAGGGTTTATAGCTTTTGAATTCATGTTTATCAATTAATTTCAAAATTATACTCTATTTTTATTTTTTTTAATAGCATGCCATGTGACATGAGTAATAATTAAATAAAAAGTAGTGAGTTAAAAAGTCAAAAGGATATTTATATTATAGTATAGTTTGCCATATTTGGTGGAATGTGATGATATAATATACTTTTATTTGGCATCTAACCTAGCTATGCTTGGGCTGCCATGAACCAGCTTGCTATGATTGTTTAACAAACCACACGATCTTACAACTATCCGACTTTTTTATCCATTTTCTTGGATCTGAAAGGCCTTTGATGCAAAGAATTTTGGTGATTTTTCTGATTGAGTTGTTGTGATTAAGAATTTTTATACAGTTTTTATCCTTCCCTGGTGTTTAACATTTGCTTGGTAATTTGGAATTTATTGATAGGAAGAAGGCACATAAACCACTTCATAGCGTTGACTAAATAAGAAATTGATTATTTTATGAGCAGCAACTTAAATGGGAAATTAGAATACATAAACACAATTAGAAAGAAATTATAATTATATGGTAAAATTGATCTTATCCTGTCAATCCATGTGGCATGCTATTTAAAAAAATTGATTTTCTCTTGTATTAAATTTCTTTTTTAAGGAGAGAATCGATTTTATATATTTACTGTTAAGACTAGAACAAAAACGTTCTGCAAAGGTGACATGCCACCTATGAAGCTATCTGATAACATGTTTAAAATTATGTTTTTAAAAAATTTTAATTTATTTTTATTTACAATTAATTTTTTTTGTTTTTTTATCATTTTAATATGAGAATATTAAAAAATATTTTAAAAAATAATAATTAACATACTGTTAAGTACCCACTAAAAAAATAAATGCATTTAAATACATACACGAAAACTAGTCAGAACAAAAGTAAAAGTACAGGTACTAAACTTAATTATCACAAGTACTAAACAGTACAGAGAGACAGTCCAAACGATGAAAAAACATCCTTGGACGTTAAGAAAAAGCCCCAACAGACGCTCTGTTGTTTCCGATTGTCATAGCTTCACTGTCTCTCCCTCTGGTAATAATTTTGAGATTTTTAAAAGAAGTGGTCGTTGAGGCCTCCTCTTCTCTTCCATGGACACCGATCCATCTCCTTCTCTGACGATCCAAGAACCAACCCCCACTGATCATTCATATCCAGCGGTGGAGAATGGTTATAACCTTAAACCCACATACAGAAAGAAGAAGAAAAGAATCTTTAAAGACACAACCATAAAGCCTCCGCCGCCGCCTTCGTCATCTTCTTCTTCCTCTGTTACTGCCTCCATGAATAGAATTTCGAACGTGGCATACAAACGGCGAAGCCCCAAGGTGGTTTTTGCTCCGCTGAGGCACAGGGGCGGTGTAGGGGATGGTAATGTCGAGGCTAGTGCATTACATCTTGGGATGTCTTTTGCTGCTGTTGTTGCTCAGGTTTCTTCAATTTTCTGTTTTGCAAGCAATGAGATTGAAATTAGTGGTTTTGGTTCATAAAGTTTGGTTCTTTTTGGTGTCTGTTTAGTTTCTTAAGGTGATATGCTTGCGTTGAGAAATTTTAGGGTATCCCTTTTTTGTGGTTATATGTTATTCAAATTTGTATGCAATTGGTTCTTGCTTTTCTAGGTTAAATATGTTGATTTGTTGGAATTGAGATAGATGGTTTTGGAATGCTATGGAGATTGTTGGTAGATTTTCTTATGTTGTGGAGTGTTTAGCTCTGAATGCACTTTGAGTTTATGTATTGACTTAGATATGCAGCCACGGACCAGCATGGGTTACAAACTTTTGGAAGTTAGCCTTTGATTAACTATATTTGTCACGAAATTCAGTGATTGACTTGAATAATGTTCTGTAAGCTGGTATTACAATGATTAAGGGTTTGGTCTGTGAATAAAAAGGTTTCTAAGCAACTGTATCAAAAATGTATGGATTTAATGTACAATTGAAGGTCATTAAGATAAATGTAAATTTCTTAGAGAAATATATCTACCTTCTATCCATTGTTTTGGTGCTAGGGGAAAGCAGTAGGAGATAGAGACAGACCTTTCATGCTGTTATTAATGTGGATGTTCTATTGCTATTTGCGTACCGCATGGCTTGCAGTTAGTTACATGCTTTTACTTGTATGTGCGCATATTGTTAGTTGCATGTTTCTTATTTTGCTTACATAAATCTGTTCAAATCTATTAGTCTCTTATGGCTTACTTTGATTTGTGCATTGATATGTATCTAATTAGTGTATGCAAAGCAGTGTCCAGTATTTTATTCAACACTATGCTTGCAGTCTAATATCATTTGGTGGTTGAATTAATTTTGATATTAGGTTTACAGTTTACAGTTACTCATGCAATGAAAAGTTTCATCCTTGTGGGATGTATGTTTTTCGCATCAGTTGTATTCTTTTAATTTGTATTACTTGGTGAATCAAAAGGTGAACTGGACTCTGCCTTCTCTTAAATATACAGAATAGATTGGTGATTGGTTATGAAGTTAACCTTTAACATCTTCAGAGCTGTTTGTTTGAACCTGAGATCTTGACGTTTTGTATTGAGTCATGACTGCTATTTTTATCAATAGTCTTTTGTTTTTGTAAAATGAAAACATTAGAAAAAAATTAATTCCATTTGTCTTCCTTTTTAAGGTTTTGTTTTCACTTTCTAATTGTCATGTATACTATTAGCTTTTTCTCCCTTTGGTTTCATTCAGGAATGTTATGTGAGATTTCTGATCTTTCTAATGAAAATGACTTGTCTTATGAAAAATCTCATTAAAAACATGTCAATGGCTTTTTCACAGTCATGGTGCAAGGTCTAAAGCATCTTTATCATTTACCCCTTTTTCTAATGATTAGTATTTGTCAGTTGATATTGTTCAGTTGTTGCTTTTTTTTTATTGTAGGTTCTGGAGAGGAAAGATGCAGCAGGTGAAAGATTGTCTGTTGATCATCTTTCAATGGTAAATTTTTTGCCTCTTTCATGGATTTTATATTCACCTCTCAGAAATAGATCTTTGAAATCACTATTATGGGTTGACATCCCTTCTGCCGTACATTTTTTTTATTCTGCATATGGAAGAACATGTTAGTTTTGTCACTCAAATGGACTGTTTGTTAAACAGTTCATACTTAGATAACAATGCAATCAGATGCCCGTCTAGTAAATTTTTCACTGCAGCTCAGTAAAATCACATGAATTAGACAAATTTGCCTTTACATGCTTCTTCTTTGTTTTGAAGTCTGTTTGTTCTAATTCTATTGATGTTTGGAATGTTGGGAAAACCGAACTTCATGTGTCTACTTTCATGCAGATCTGCACTTCAGCTGTCAGAGAATCTTTAGCCAGTGTAAGCGAGACCTTAACTGCTCACTTATCCATTGTGTCTGGTTTTACAAGTCAAGTTCCTTCATGTACCTATCAACATCAGGCAGGCCACAAAATGCTGACCTTACACCCTATGTGCAACAGGTCTTTGGTGACAAATTTGATTTCTTTGCAAGAAATTTTCAGAATTCATTTGGGAGCACATTGAGTACTCTTAGATTGATTGATGAATCCTCTATCAACAAGAGACCACCTGTCTTAATCCACCAGAACCTAGATATTTCTGCTTCAGACAGTACTCCCAATGAAAGTGTTGGCTGTGCCAGTAGCACAGGTATCAAAGATTGTGACTCAGAAACAGACTTGCCCACTACTTTGACTGGGGATCAAACACATATACTTGAAAAGGTAGAAGAGAACATATTCATGGGTTGCTTGGGGCAAGAACTTGCCCTTCACAGACAAACCAACCAACTAGCCTGTGCTCCTAGCTCATACCCTGTAATTAACATGTTTAGCACTATTGAGAGATCTGTTGTCGAGCAAGCCCGTTCTAATGACCTGAAGGAAATAGAGATTGGTCTTGCAATGAAGAAATTGAAGTTGGAAGAGGACTTGTTGAAACTCACCTCAGAATCAAATTATCTGGGGAGATCAAAATTAGTAATGGGCATGTCAAAGGCATCCTTTGAAGTTGACAAGTTCAAGACTCAATTAGAAGACACAAGGCATGCTGAGCTGCATAGAAAGTGCACGGACTGTCTTGTTGCTGGTTTGATCATCATGTCTGCCTCGCTATCATACAGTGCCTATGTTTATTCATACAGAAGGATCAAAGAAGCTACTGAATCCTGCTCTCTTTTGCACAAGGCAAGGACCATGTCTTGTTGCTAATGTCATTTGATTTAGTTTCTTGAGATGTCTGTAACCATCATCTTTGTTGGTATGGTGGTCTGGTTCTACATGCTCTTTTTCCAGTACTAGGTACTAGCGAAGGTGCTTCCCCAAGCAACAACAGAGAGGCTATTAAAAGAGAAGTTTTAAATAAAACTATAAAATCAGGAGCATATTAGCTCGGGATTTGAGGTAGATGGTAAAGGTAAGGACTTGGGAGTTGCTTGGGCAGGCTTTATAGTCAAATCATTACATAATGTTTGAAACTTGATGAGCAGAATAGAAATTGTGACCAAATTCCCTTTTTCTAACTTAAACATGATTTAGCAATCTCGATCTAAAACAGTGCCCTAACCACGAGCAGAATGCAAGATTGTTTTTATCTCTGTCTTGTGTTTTGAACAATTTCTATTCCATTCCTTTAGTAGCAGATGAGATGATTTTTTGTTTTCTTTGCTATATATTCTTCTGCCCTAGTTACAGTCATTCCGGATGTCTGGGAAATATTTTTACGTTTCTGGTTATCTGTTTCAGGAGTCCAAATTCGGGTGGTCCGTCAAGCCTTTTTCATCCTTTACTTCCTGGCTACAGGTACTCGTGTGTCAAGTTCAAGTTGTGAGCCAAATGGCATTTGGCATCCTAATTATCCTTGCAGTTGCTGTTTTGCTTGTTCAACGTTCCTCATCCCAACACCGGACAATGCCAATAACTTTCATTCTGCTACTGTTGGGAGCTGTCTGTGGTTTTACTGGCAAACTTTGTGTCGATACACTGGGAGGGAGTGGATCACTCTGGCTTCTGTATTGGGAAGCTTTATGCTTGCTGCAGTTCTTCTCAAATGTATGCCCATCAACATTGTTCTGTCTGCTTCACGGGCCAGTCACCGTCATGGCCATCGCCCGAGGGACAAAACCTAGCACAATATGTCCATATTGGCTCCGGAGATCACTTTTCTATGCTACTTCCCTCCTGCTTCTACCATTGTGCTGTGGTCTCTTGCCATTTGCTGGCCCTGGTGAATGGGCAGATCATTTTTTCTCTGGTAAAACGGATGATTGAACCGAGAGTTAGAAGCCAAGGAAAGCTCCCATACATGTTCGCAACTGATCAAGCTTCAGTCTTTCTGTATGTAATTTACCTTTACTGTATGCCAAGCTGCCCAAGAGTTATGTTCGTGCTGAAAATAAATAAGGTGGGCTGCTTTGTACACTGACATGTTACTTTATCCACCAATGTACCTCAAACAACCTGGAAAATTTAGAACTGATTACGAAAATAAGAGCTACAAGGGCATCCAGTCATTTATTATAAATTCGGTCATTTATTGTAATGTTGAGATACTATAACTCGTTGTTTTGGGACTAAAACTTCTAGTCATAAAAACTAATGTGGATGAAATGGACGGGAAACCAAAGAGAAATCCGAGCAACAGGTGGATTGCACTGCCGGCCGATACCTAGAAAATGTGAATAACCTCAACAATGTATCTTACAAATGCCTGCTAAAGTAAAAATGTGCGCCTGACTGACTCTCAAAAAGTTTTGAAACTGCAAAGTTTGCATCTCCTAGACACCTAGAATGATAAAGTGAAACTGCGGCACTAGAGGCATAGCTCCTCCCAGCTTCATGGTAAGCAAAACCTTTAAATTTGATTCTTTGCAGCCAAAACAGGCTTCAAGCAACTGCCATCCCTGTCCTAGATGTATCCACTCACAGAACCTCATGAGCCTTCCCATAATACCTGTTTATAAATGATGCCTGCAAGGGGAAATCAGCAAACATCACAAGGAATTCAGTAAATTCACTTCATGGAAAAAGGAAAGTGCAAGGTCTGAATGTTCTACTGATACTTCATGGTCTACCCTCTTTGACCAAGGAAAATCTACTAATACTTGGAAATCGAGTGAATTAAGGAAACAAATCTAGATGTTCCCTTGAGAAAGTAATCATAAGGGTTGCAAACTGTCTGCATCACAATCAGATTTTTTTCCTTTTCTCTCAGTAATTCAAAGCATAATACCGAGTCAAAGGCAGGGCATCATATATGCTGTACACTGGAAGTACATAAAGGAAGTCAAAACTGCCAAGCTCTCTACAGGTGACATTTCAATGATAAAAAGTCAGAGGTTGAATATTCAACAGGCTGTCCCATGGTAAAATGTCTACTGCAATTAGATTTCCTATTCTTAAGAAAAATTAATAGAAACTATAAACAAACTCTATTAATCAAAAGCTGCTTTCACAGAATGATGTCCTTGTGGATATTGTAACACTCTACCTTCACTTTTGATATGTCAGGTGTATCAGGCGTTTGCACAGGATAGAACTTGTAGAACCTCAGATTTTCAATCGCTTTTCTAGTTTCCTCACTCATTTCTTCCAGGGCCTTTCTCCTGGCTTCCCTGGCCTGCACCAAAGGAAACTTGTTACAAAGCAGCTCAAAGACCTCCCACTTGCACTTGCAAACCAAACAGAACCAAACAAGTTACCTCTCTATTAGCTTTCTTTGCTTCTCGAACTTTCTCCTTGACAAATTCCTAAGAAAACAAGGATACAGGGTTCAATTATTAACAAAAATAGGATGAAACAATGAAATATTTGAATATATTTCATAAAATTCACCTTAAAGGCATCCTTTTGATCTTCAGATAATTCCTCCTCCTGGATCAGCTTATCAACGAACTCCTGCAGGTTAATAGATAGATCTTAATACAAACTAGTTGTTCTTTATTTACATGGGTAGGGAGGTGGTTCATGGAAGAATTTTGTCAGAGTTGAGAAATTCTCGGACAAATGTATTCCCCAATAACTCCTGGCAGCAAATATCAAGGCAAAGTTTGTACTTGTCAGGTGAGGAGTTTGGGAATATGTTACTAGCCATACACCATTTCCACATAATTCCTTCAAACATGCAGGAGACAATCCAATTCTACAAACTGAAATGGTAGATTTAGAAGATGACTACCATAGCCATACGTTCAAACCAATTCTTCCACAAGGCCAAATGTCATAGTGGTTATCAAGCATTCAAAAGAATGAAGGAATGAATAAAGCAACTTCATGAAAAACCATGTAAGTCAAACCAAGACAAGTATCAGAAATATAAATCATACCTGAAGTTCATCTAATTCCCAATCAAATTCACAGAAAATCTGCAATTACCAATGCTAAAAGGTCAATTTGCAGAATCGTATATCAGTGCTACACTTATCTCAGTGCTACACTTATCATAGCAACTAAACTAAGCACGACAGTTTGCTTAACTGACAATATAAACTATAATTTCTAAATGAATCTCAACTCAAGCTATCCGTCAACATCCAAAGTTTTCATTTCCATCAATTCATTTCTTTTACATGCTATTCACTTACTGGCTTTGGTTCTGATGGGAAAATTATTTGAACCTCAGTGCTCTGCTCAAGCTCATCTTCTTGAAGAGGGTTGTAGAAATCTGTCAAAAAAGGAAGCATTTCAGAGGAATAGAACAGTCCCCCATACCTTGGCAATAAGAGATGACAGAACGCTAAAAGCTGATACAGGAGCTGTACTATCCTATGCTCTGATTAGTCAAACAAGCAACCAAACATGGTTCTGTAAAATTTCCGTGTTGTGGTCCACAAACTTTTGGTGCTCATGAGAACTTAAAGGGCACTTTTTTCCATTCTTTTCACAAACTATTTTAGTACAATGAAGTTCATGTGAAATACAGCGATCTAAACATCATAAAATTTCATCAAAACTCACAAGGTAAGCAGTACTCATATTTCTTGATCCGATCAATCTTCAAATGTTTCAAAGCAGCCCTGCAAGCAATCCATATGCATAAGCAACAGGAATAGGAATAGGCACATGCAAAGATACACACACATCATAGTATCTGAAAATTTCAATGAAACACTACACACCTCAATAGTGCTCATAAAAATCATATGCTTGTGTGTATTCAACATCAGATGATTAACGAATCAGAGAAAAAAAGAGATTTACTAAAGTGAAAATGTTAAAAATAGAATCTGCTGAAGGAAGATCTAATAGTTAGTTTTCTAACAGATCTATGAGCATAACAGTGTTGAACCTTCCTCTTGCTCCTATTTTGTTCAAATTCAATCCCTGATGTGTCATTATTTTGTTCGATACATATTAAACAGAATGCCATCCAATTGCCATATTAGAAGGTGCATATAACCAAGGAAAAATGAGAAATTAGAAACCGGAATATAGCTAAAGGTTAAGTTATTTCTGTTAAATGAATAATATGATAATAGTTCTCGAAAACAGAAACAGAGAACTGGATTATCCAACAGAAAAAAAGTGCCAAATCAGTTCTCCACAAATGCCCATAAGAAATTTGAATACAATGTAGGATTGTAGTATATATTTAGTGAAAATGGGAAGCAATAAAGAAATTGAAGAGCAGTCTGCCCTGGTAACTAAGAATCTGCATACAAAAACCAATGGATAACTAAGAATCTACATGCAAAAACCAACTTCCTATCAGAACAGTGCTCCATACATATAGCTCAAGGAACTTTAAAATGCAGATAAAAATATAAGTAAATAAATAGTGAGGAAGATTGAGAGGGGGGGTTAAGTAATAACCATAGGGAAAGAAACAACCTCATACAAAATACTAGAAATTATATGATATCTATAAATATAAATAAATAAATAGGCAGGAAGATTGAGAGGGGGGAGAGATACCTTCTCTGAGTGCAACTCAAAATAAAAATCTGATGTCTCAATCTATCAACTCGGCTTTCTCTGGAGAAGGATTTAAGTTACAAAGAGACATTGAACAAAAAATGCAACTTAAGAGATTATTTGAGAAGAGAGAAACTGCATGAAATCAATTAGAAATCTAATTTGGAATACCTGTCTTCCAAAGGTATGTAAGGAACCCAGTCCATTTTCATTTGCTTCATGGGAATTATTTCTTCAACCTCCCTCTGAACTGACTTAATTCCAATCTTATCAGAAGGAGGGAAAGGAGATACAACCTGTAAAATAAAATGTTTAACAAAGAGAAATACAGCAGCAAGAAATGACATACTTCCATTAATTCAGAGGATTTTTTTTCAGGAAAAAATAAAAAGACTAGAGGCGCTTGTCTTCACAACAACACCAATCAGCAACTGTAATTCTGAAATTAGAACAGATGAAGAAACATGTGATGAGGCAACTCTTAGGAAGAAAAAAAGTGGTGTTGGAAAAGTAACAATACAAGACACAAATTCTCAAGCTCTTCGTCTCAAGCCTCGAGAACCACACAAAGTGGATGTCTTCATAATAAAACATAGGCCTTTTTAAGTTCATTTTATATGAGGTTCGACTACGCGTAAAGGTGGGGACAATTGCAGAACCAGCATTCTCACTTCCCAACTTTGAAAAGAGAGTTCTATGATCCTGCTAATGCCATAAAGGAAATATGAGAAATATAGTGTATGGGTTCTATGACTTTTCACTCCCACAATATGCTTTAATGCAAGGAAGCACTTCTCAGACATCTATATCTAGTGTTTTTGAAACAAATTTCACAGATGAACACCTGTGAATGCCATAACCAGACGCAAAGTTAAACCTTATACAAAATGAAGTATGTTGCTTTTATCATGAATAAAAACCAAATTAAAAATATATGATGATAAGAAATTTGTAAAGTCCACTCCTTAACAAATTTCACAGATGAACACATGTACATTAGATTGCATGCAAAAGCAACTGTTTCAGTAAACTTACCGCCACCACTGCAGGTATGTAGATTAATATGTTTTCATCCTTGAAAGGGACCAGTTGAGCTGAAGAAACACAAGAAACAAAGTAAGATTCACGTGACAAATGAAAAGGACAGGACACGGGAAAACCAAGCAAAAACAATGCAATGTCCACCCATTTAGAGAAGCCTGTTTAGACTTTAGAAAAAATTTGGTGTTTCAAGTTAAAAAGAAACTCACGCTCTGTGCACCCAAAAAGGTAAACTGTCTTCCCATGTAGAACACCTCCTTCTTCAAATGCATTCTGACCAGTAAGAGTTGTAATTTCAGTTTACATACATACTAAGAATTATCTGCGGCGCTACTCTACCAAAAAAATAACAAAAAAGAAAGGCATAGGTTATTTGATGACATCCACCTCTAGATTAGAGAAATTCCAGTTAAATCCGTAAACCTTGTCCAATTGATCCCACTGTAAACCAAAAGGAAAGAAGAACCATAAGCAACATAATTAATTCAGCCAACAAAGCAAAGAACAGAATAAAAAATCAAAACCTAACCTCTGTACCGACGGGGAATATTTGCTTCCATAAATCTTCCTGCATAAGAAAACAATTTCACAACGCTTACTTTCGAGTTCCAACTTAAAAACAACACCGCACTCTCACAAATTCAACCAAAAAAATTGCAAAATAGCCTTGCTATAAAAACACCACACAGTTTAAGAATTTTAACCTAACTGAGCCAGAATTCGAAAAAAAAATGAACTAACAAACTGCATCTATTGACCTTAAACTTAACACTAAACTTTTCCAGTCTTTTAATTAATTAACAATGTAAATAACCTAAGAAAAAATCCGATTATATTATTTTTCAAAAAACCTGTTAAGAAACAGAAATTCAACAAGTTATCCATGAATTCTTCAACAAAAAATTAACTAATTAATTAATTGAAAAAAAATAATGCGTGTGAGTGAAAGATTAGAGCACCAAGTTGCGCTGGTCCTCGAAGTATTCAGGTTCGGATTCGGGTTTGGATGCCTTGACCCGCTTAGCTCTAGTAGGTGGCTTGGTCGATTCGGTGGTTTTGTGGTTGTCAGGAGCAGGAGCAGGAGCAGCTTCTTCTTTCTGGCTTCTCTTTCTCTTGGCTCCTTTCCTCATTACTGATGGTTTGATTTTCTAGAGAGAGAAAAATGAAGTTTTTTTAATTTAACGGATCGAAATCGATGGATCCGGTCCGGATTCAAATTTTAGAGAGAGAAAGAAACAGAGAGGGTATCCTGGTATGGTTTTTTCAAAAGCTTGGAATTGACGCGGGGAGACAGATAGGGTTTTCTTTCAATTTTGGGGTTCTAACAAATCACTATTTTAAAGGATGGCGTACGGACAACGCCGGGCAGATGCGGTGAAAAAATGGGAAAACAGGTGGCTAAATTTGAGTAGCATATCACCGGCTATATTACCCGCCCAGCTGCTAGGCACTTGTGAAATATATTTTTATTTAATTATATTATAATAATAATAGATATTCCAAGACAAGATAATGAGTGGAATTGTTGGGAAATTTTTTTGGGTCAAAATTGTCTTTTTTAATTCATTTGTTAGCATCAAAAAATATTCTAATAATATATTAAAAAGAAATAAATGTGTATTTTTATTAGAAATTTCATTTCTTTATTCAGCTTCTTTTTTAACAAAAACATGTCTTTTTTTAGGAGAAAACTTATTATGATAGTGAAAACAAGTTTTAATTAAAAATAAAAAAATAACTATGAATTGATCATTTTTACATGTTTATATAAGAAGATTAAATATAAGAAAAACATATTAAAAACTTAAAATAAAAAATGAATAGATATTTTATTATAATTCAATATTAATGAGCAGTATTCTTTAAAAAATGCATTTTAGGCTAATACATGATTATTCATAAATTAATTACTATTATTATTATAAAAAATAATGATATAATTGAATAGCTACTAAAATATTATTTTAATAAATTCATTTAAAAGAGAATTTTATTTCAAAATTTAAAAAGAAAAAAAATATGTTAAGGGATATTTAGCAAAAAGGTCAAGCATGTTAGTGCTTGAAGGGATTAGTATGCACCTCCATTCAATTTTCTTTTAAAAAACATTAACTAATATTAAAATTAATATTTTTTGTAGTTGAAATGTGAACTATCAAAAAAAAATTTCTTTTCAATGATTATCTTCTTTATTAACATCTAAAAATTAAAATATGAGAAAAATTAAATTTTAATACTGATATATAAATATCTTAAACTATAAAACCAAAAGTGAAAAAGTAAAAAAATATAGAGCTTAAATTGAACTTTTAAAGAAAAAATTAAGAAATGAACTAAACTTTTAAAGATTACATTATAAGAAAATAATACAGCCCACAATAGTCCACGTGGTATAATGAAATACCTATCACTTTTAATTTTCAGTATAATGTGTAATAATAATAATAATAATAAAGTTGTCATATCATAATAGACACGGTGATGTGACATTTAAAAATTATACGAGGAGAAAAATAAAATAATTAGAACCATCAAGTGGTAATTACATAAAAATTTTTAAAATTAACATTAGTTATGGAGATTTAATAACTGAGGTGGTTATGTTTAGAGGAAAGTAAATATCATTTTTATTATATTTTTTATATGAAAAGTTATTATGAATTGTGTTTTTCTAAATTAATCTAGGTTGTAGCATTTAAAGTTTATTTGTAATTTATTTTGAATGTTGATATTAATATTTAAAAATAGAAGATTCAGTAAAAAATGATATTAATTTCTAAAATAAAAAACTCGTCAAAATATAATTTTTAATGAAAAATTTAATATTAATCTCTAATAATAAAAGTTTTCTTTAATATTAGTCCTTAAAGAAAAAGTTTTCATTGAATTGAGGTAATTTAACATCAATATCTTTAAAGAATGAGAGTTTTCGATTATTTTAAAAATATTAATTTTAAATCCTAAAAAAAAATTCATTGAAATTGTTAAAAACAAGTGCTGGGACTTGGATCCGTATTTGATATGAAGATTTTGACATGGTCCTTTAAAAAATAAGACTAGACAATTATTTTATAAATTTTGATGTTAAATTCTAAAAAACAAATCTTGTTGAAATTATTAAAAACAAGTATTGAGCCCACATTAGATATGAGAAATTTAACATTGTTAATTATTTTAAAAAAAATTAATGTTAAATCCTAAAAATAAGACTTCATCAAAATTATTAAATATAATTAAAAAAATAAATAATTATATAGATGATTTCAGCCGAGTTATAAATAATAATATAACACAATTAAAATAAAAATTTATATATAATTTAACTTAAAAATTTCTTATAAAATAATTATATTCATTTCATTAACTAATAATCATCAAGTTTAAAACAAACAATTTATTAGCATGTAAACTAACACCAACATTATTGATTTCATTTCTTGTTATTTCTAAAATATTAATCAAGAGAATATTAATATTAATATTAATATTATTATCGATACTAATACTAATATCAATATTATCATTAGGTAATATTAGTAGCATCAGAAACAATACCAGAAACAATACCGTAGACAAGTAATTACTAATAATTTGAGTGATAAATCGTCGAAAGAATAATTGATTGACCTAATTATAAGCCCTAAACACCATTGTTCGTGTCGACTAAAACAAAAAAGCTACCATGAGTATGTTTTTATAACATTCATCAGTAAAGAACCATTCACAAAACCAACTTTACAAGATGAGCAAAACAAGCCTGTGTGTGTAAGCAGCAAAATAAAGTAAACAAATGTTGATAGTTTCATTTGACAACCCTTAAACTTGTGTTTTACCGAGTTTTTTTATCATAGGATCTATTGCTTGTATAGAAGTGTGATTATAATTATTTTTTAAAGTTTTTTATATTAAAATATTTTTTATTTTTAAAAATTAGCTCATCAAAATAATCAAAAATATATAAAAAATTAATTTTTAATAAAAAAATATTTTTTAAAAAAATACAAATACAACTACATTTCCATATGTTAGAGCAACTCCAACCCACGAGCTAAATAAAAAGGCAAATATACTTTAACTTTTATTCTTTTACTTTTTACATTCCAACGGAGCAGCTAAACAAATAGTCATTTTAGCTATTTATTTACTTGGCAACCATTTCTACATTTCACTATAGAAATGGCCAAAGTAATAACTGTTGGCCAACAGCTATTTTTATAGCCATTGGCCAACAACTCTTTTTTTTTCTTTAAATATAGAAGAAATTTTCTTTAAATGCATGAAGAAAAAATTTGTAGTTTTAAAATTTTGTATTGTGTCTCACCCTTCTCTCACATTTAGAAAAACAAGAATTAATTATTCTCCGATTAATTATTAACATCGGTTGTGTTAATTAGCTGAAATTAAAAAGTATGCTTGTTTAAAAGCTTTTTCTATTTTCTTTTTTATATCTCTTGATTTTTTAGACCTTTCGTTGTTAATTTAATATTTGCGATGATTTTTATTTCTTTATTATTTTATGTTTTTAATATGGGTTAAGGAAGACAATTTTTATTTATGTTGCTATCTTTGATAAAATTGAGAGGAATTAATAATGTTAGTTGATATTGATAAAAAGATAGAGTGACATATTTAAAATTTATTTTTGATTGTCTGTATTAATTTGAGGTCAATTATATTTTGTCTTGTTGAAAATGCAATTAAACCAGTATATCGATTCTCTTTTAGTTCCAAAAAATAGTCAAATTATTATGTTAGAACGAAGTAGAAGGCAATGTTTATTATTAATTCGCATGTATGAAAACTACAAAATTACTAGACATTGAATGTGAGCTTCTTTTACACTCTCTTATAAGGTTTTAACTTGAGTCTTTTTTTAATGTAGATGGATTCAAATTTTCCAAGTTATTTTACCAATTTTCTTATGAATGAGTCAGAAAATATTCTCTCTCAACCAAGTGATTCTAATCAATTAATTAATGACTTAACATGCTCGAATTTAAATGTCCATTCGGCAAAAAAAATCACAAAGAAGCAAAAATTTCTCACCAGAAGAGGATTGTTTGCTTGTCTCTGCATGGCTAAATATAAACAAGGATCCAATTATAGGAGTTGAATAACAAACAAAACAGTTCTAGACTCGCGTATATGTTTACTTTGCAAAGAATGGAGTAAACTTGAATAATCATTCACAAATAAGCATCTCAAGTAGATGGCAAGAAATAAATAGAGAAGTCAGTAAATTTATTGGATTTGTTACTCAAATTGAAAATCATCAGCAAAGTAGAATGACCGAATAATCAAGGGTAATGTTAATATTTATTTCTATGTTAAATTGTTTAACACATATTTTAACATTATTTTATTTATTTATTTATTTATCAAATTAATAATGCTCGGCAAATGTATGCTTCTTGCATTGACAAATGATTTCAACTAGAATATTGTTGGGTTATCTTAAGACAAGAACCCAAATGACAATTTAAGCATGCAAGTCAACAGATAAGGTCAAATAATAAACAAAAAGGTCATGTCAATGCAAATCCAGCTTCATCAACTCCATTTACCTTTGATTCTGTTAGTTTAGGAGAAGATAATGAACCATTAATTTATCAAGATAGACTAATCGGTCATAAGGTTGCAAAGAAACAACTTAAACGTAGACAAAAAAAAAAATAAAGTTGGGGATGTAATTTTAACGCATCTCTTACAACAATTTAGGGATACTCTAATTGAAATTAAGGATCAGAAGAAACAAGACAGGAAAATTATGTTAGAGCAACAAGCCATAATAATTGAACAAAGTCAAGAGAAACAAGAATTGGATAAGATTGAGAAAGAAGAACAAATTATAAAAATGGATATTTCTAATTTGGATCCAATTTCTGCAGCGTATTTTCAAAATAGAAAGTTAGAAATTATG
>NW_011499867.1:1522911-1590389 GCF_000495115.2 Populus euphratica | reverse complement strand
AAGTAGGATTAATTAACTTAAAAGATAACAACCATAAAAAAAAAAACATAAAAAATTTGAAAATTATGATAACATAAGAAGTTCAAATCTAAAGATTATACTCGTTGCCATATTGTTTCCACAAATATTCAATCAAATCTTCTTTTAGTTGAGAGCTAGTTGTTCTATTCCTAATTCGATTATGAGTTTGAAGAAAATCATGTAGTTCTGGTATTTCACCATGTGACACTGATATAAAAAAATTGACTTCATGTTCATGGTCAAATTCAGGGTTCATTGCTCCTTCATCCTTAATAATCATATTATGCATTATTATGCAAGCTTTCATAATATATGCAAGCGTTTCTTCATCCTAGTATCAAACAGGTCTACGTACAATTGCAAAATGAGATTGGAGCACCCCAAATGCCCGCTCCACATCTTTTCTTACAGACTCTTGCTTGCTTGCAAAATATTTTATCTTTGCTCCTAATGGTCTTGGGATTGTCTTAACAAAGGTTAACCAATTAGGATAAATCTCATCTGTTAAATAGTATCCCATTGTATATTCATGCCCATTAATTATATAATTAACAGGAACAGTATGACCTCCAGCAAGTACAGCAAAGATACGTGACTGATCAAGAATATTAATATCATTTAATGATCCAGGCATTCCAAAAAAAGCATGTCATATCCAAAGATCTTGTGAAGCCACCGCCTTTAGAATTATAGTTGGTTCACGATAATGACCAATATACATCCCATGCCATGCAATTGGGCATTCCTTCCATTTCCAATGCATACAGTCAAGGCTCCCTAACATCCCTGGAAATCCAAGTTGTTCTCCAATTGATAATAATCTATCGACCTCGTTTGGTGCCTTTAAATACCAATCACCAAAAACTTCTACGATTGCTTTGACGAAAGCTCTAAGACTTTCTATCGCTTTGGTTTCTCCAATTTAAAGATATTTATTAGTAAGATCTATTGGAATACCATATGCAAGTATTTTGTGAGCTACAGTTATCTTTTGACGGCAAGATAAACCAAGAGCATCTGTTCTTTGTTTGAAATATGGATTATGAGCTTCTACTGCATTTACAATCCGAAGAAAAAGACAATGACTCATGCTAAATCTTCTTTGAAATTGACTTTCAGTGAATTTAGGATTTCCTGCAAAATAATCATTATATAACCTTAACTCACCTTCTTTTCTATTACGATTGACAATATTGTGACCAAGAATATAGTCACGATACCCTGTTCTCCGCCCTTGATTATTTGATTTTTCTTCAGCAACCACAACAGTAGCAACTTGAAAAGCAAACACAGGAGTGTCATCATCAAAATCAAAGACATCATAAAAATTAAAATTAGAATGATTCATGATGAATTTTAATGAAATATAACAAAGATTAGAGAGAAGAAAATGATGAGAAAAAATGTTAAGGTATATGAGAATATTTACAGATGGATTATTTTTTCGAATTGTAAAATCTTAGAATGTTGGCGGTAATTTTTTCAAAATTTTATATTAAAATATAAATGGATTTTCTAAATAAATTTTTACTATTGAAATATATATAATTAAAAAAATTATATTTATAATATTTAAAAAATCATTTTTTTTATTTGACTTTTCAATATAGCATTTCTCAATAAAGATGTTTTTATTGTAACAAAAAGAGGGGGAGAGAGTCGAGCGGTTTGAGAGAGAGAGCAGTAGGCTAGGGCGCTTTTGGTTTCATAAAGAAGGAAAGAAAGCTATAAAATTACAAGTTTGCATGATATTATCTTATTTATTTGAGTTATATTTGATTTTATTAATTTTCAAGTTGATTATTAGATACAAATTAACTTTTAAAGTTATATGATGTTATTAGTAAAGTCTAATTTAAACGCTTTTATTTCAATAAGTTCAATTGCATAATAAAATAAGATTGTTAAGTCCAGAAGGATATCTTGCTTTCTATAATTTGTTCATTGATCCCCACGTTGCAGGGATTTATTCTAGTGTATGTGAACGTCTAATTTTTTATGGTGTCCCCTCGAATTCTTTTTGAATTTGATTGTATATAAAGATCATTGCTTTTCACACAAAAGAATAAGTTTAAAATTGATTTTTTCACGCAATTTTCCATAATTAACATTAAGGTAAGGAGACATGCACATAATGTACTTTAGTATTAAAATTAGATTTTATGCACACACAGTATCACGGAAAAATTCTAAAACCTAATTCTTATATAATTATACTATAATTAAAATAAATATTCATAGGAACTTGAAAGATTTTAATTCTAGAGGGGAAAATATATTTCTTAAGTTGAAGTCATCCTTCTTTATTTATGTGTTTATTTTTATTTTAATAGATTTTTTTTTATGTTCGACAACCTAGTTTTTAATAAAAATCTAAGGTAATTAAAATAAATTTTCACAAAAATATCAACAATTCAGATTAAGAAGTGAAAAAATTCATTTATAAAGACAAAATTCTCATTTTTTATTAATTTATTTTTTGGATTAAACATATCTTTTTTAGTAACATGTTTTTTAAACAAAAACTCAACATAATCGAAAACAAATGTCAAACATGAGTAAGAAAAATCATGGCTTCATATTTTTTTTGGCTATATAAAAGAAATAATAAAATAAAATAAAATAATAAATATTTTATTCAAATTGAATATTCATGTGCAATTTCTTTAATAAATTTATTACATATTAGATGATATTAGATGATAAGTACTTGAAATTATATTTTATTAAGGTTTTGCATTATCATGTTACAGTTAAAATATTATTAAATTTTTTAATTTAAACATGTTTTATAATAATATATTTGATAATATAATATATTTTTAATTTAAGATAAATACTAGTTTTAAATACAGGTGTATAAAATACGTATATCTCATAATTTAAAATATTGATTAATATATTTAATTATTGAAATTAGAGTTTATATAAAAAAAATAGAAAGCTATGCTTAAAAAAAAAAAATCTAGTTGAGCTAGTTTTATTCAAAGTAGAATATTATTTGATTTTAATGTAGAAACCGGTGCTATTGACCTAATATTCAAATATGGTTTAGCTTGATAAAAAGTATTGACCTAATATTCAAATATAGTTTAGCTTGATAAAAAGTTAAGATGTTGTAGGGTTAAGATATTTATAAAAAACTCAATACTCAATGTGTTATTTTTAAGTTCTGGTTTTACTAATAAAAAACAAATTTGAATCTATTTTACAGTAAAATATTGTTTGATATTCAATCTATATCTAGAATTTTAAAAGTCAAAATAATCAATTAAAAAATTTTAAATAATTACCTATAACTTTTATAAAGATTATTTATTTAAAATATAATATTATTAGTAATATTTTATTTAGTTATTAAAATAATAATTATCTATTAAATCTAATTAGTCACTGTATCAACAGTTGTAATAAACTCTATTCTCATTTAAAAAATATAACATAATTGAATAATATTTTAAATAATATTATAATTACTAATTTAAATAAAATTTTATTTTAAATTATAAAAAAAACTTTTTAAAAAACCAAACCAGCACATCTAACTTCTAAAAAGGAAAGCCCAACTCATGTATAGTGCAGGACCATTCTTGCATGGGTACCACTTTTTTAATATATTAATAGTGTGTTTAGTAGTGTCCTAATAATTATTTTTTAAATGATTTTTTATATTAAAATATATGTCAATAATATTTTTTTTAAAAAAATTATTTTTAACATCAACATATCAAAATGATCCAAAATGTGCAAACCATATTAAATTTTAATAAAAATAAAAAATAATTTTTTAAAAACTTTTTAGGAACGCAGGTTCAACTATGTTTCCAAACAGCCCCTAAATAAACGACATCATCCTGTTAATTGAAAAAATTACGACAAACTGTTGCAGTAAATTTTTATTCACCTCTAGTGGGAAGCAAACTTGGAAACAAGTATTTTGACTCTTAAAAATTTGATTTTCAACTTATTTTTTTTAAAAAATATTTTTAAAACATCCTAAAAATCTAAAATCACCTTATTTTCAACCATAAATATCTATGAAAAAAGAATCAAATTGAATAAAAAAAATTATTGTGAACCTCAATCTATTTTTTCTAACATAATCAATGTATAAAACCACCATCATTGAATTTTTATTTCCAAGATTAATAAAAAAAATTAACTAAAAAAACCTTAAGTTAACACGAGTTAACTCAATTAACTCATGACACAATATATAAGATTGAGATAATCCCATAGAAAAAAAAAAGATTACAAAGTTGAAGGTCTAACAAATTAATGTTGAAAGATAAAATTAAAAATAAAATTAATTATAAAAAAACCTAGAAAATATTAAAGTCAAATAAAGTTAAATTTAAAAATTTATAACTCAGGTCATAAGATAAGATTACTCTATAGAAGACAAGCTTAAAAAAATCACGAAGAAAAAATTATAATTATCTAATTTTTTCATAAAAACAAATAACAATAAAAAAAATCAAATCATGATCACATATGATATAAAAATTAAATGAAATAAAATAATGAATGATAAAATTAAAAATAAAATAAATCAAGAAAATAAAAAAATTAAAATTAAAATAATATTAAGTATAATAAATAAATAAAATAAAATAACAAGATATAGAATTAAAAATAAATAAAGAATTAAAAAAAAAAAAACTGCAATCAGCTTAACAAAAAAAAGTGCAACTGTCTCCCACTCAGCGTGCATCAACCGCTTTTCATTTGAATATAATATTGCATATTTATTTAAATACTAAAATTATCCCCTTTTTAACTTGACTGCAACCTAAAAAAATAACCGCAATAGATTATTAAATGAGTAGTGAGCCAGTGTAGAAAAGATGACGCTAACCCCAACGAGGCTATTAGTTTTTGTTGAGAAGGGAAAAAACATATAGAAAAAAATCTTTCAACCCACGTTGTTTTGCATGCAGATATACAATGGATTCTTCAGCTCTTTCAGTCATGCTTGTTGTTTTCCTTAAATTTTGTATTTGTTTTGATTATATTCATTCATTAAAAAGCAAATATTCTGTGTTTATGAAATGAGTGTTTGTGTTAGGTGATTAGACCCTATTTTCAAAATTTTAATTGTTTTTTATTTGAGAAATTATTAAATTAATATTTTTATATTTTTTAAATTGTTTTAATATATTAATTTTAAAAATAAAAAAATTAAATCCAATGTGAAACTTTATTTCTAAACTAAATTCACTTGTTTTTAATCAAGTATTTAGATATGTGGTTATAGTTATTTTTTAAAATGATTTTATTTTAAAAAATATTTTTATATTTTTAAAATGTTATTTTTAATATTAATGTAATAAAATAATTTAAAAACATAAAAAAATATTAATTTGAAGTAAAAAATAAATAAAAATTAAAATGTTTTGAAAAATATTTTGAAATATAAAAAAAACATAATATAAGATTAATGACTCACTAGTTAAAATGTAAATTAAACAAGAATTCTCTCAAATTGAAAAGTATATTAAAAATTATTTTCATGTAAATTGACACAGACACTTGAAAATCGCACTTTCCTTTTCAATATCAAACCACGCATGGCCTTTGAGGCTTTTTCAACAATTCACTAAATAACTTAAAGTCAACAGGTTCATTACATGACACCTTGGTTGAAAATTAGCAATTTTTGTAATAAATTAATTCTAAATGTAATAAATTAGTTCAACAAAATCCCAGTGATGACATAACCAGATGCATAAATAAAGATACTCGCTTCTAACAACACAATCCTACCACATCCATACCCCATGCTTTTTTCATGAAATTTTATTTTATATTGTCATAATAATTATTTTATAAAATACTTTTTTATTTATAAATATATTAAAATAATATATTTTTTTATTTTTTATATTAACATATTAACAATATTTAATATTAAAAAAATTAATCTAAAATATAAAAGAAATTAAAAAAATTTTAAACTTAAAAAAACAAACATAATATTTATAAAATAGAGGATAGCATGTAAACATGGTAAGATTGGTATAATTGTAGATAATCTTGCCATGCTATTTTTTTATAATTTAAAACTTAAATCTTAAAAAATATTTTTATTGATTAAAGAGATTGTAGAAAAAGATCACACACACTGGAGGAGGGTGTTTGTTTGGCGGAAAGTAGTTTTTAAGAAATTAGTTTTCAAATTTTTTTGTATTTGTTTGTCATTGAAAAAGTTGATCAATGAAAAATATTTTTTAGTTAAAGAAAAATTTAACCTAATTTTCAGGAAAGTGTTTTCCTGAAAAATTTGAACAGAAAACACTTTCTGAAAGTTATAAAAAATTTAAAAATTTCATATTACTTGTTAATTATATCAAATTTGGTTCTTAAAACTTTTGATTGTTATATATATTTTATTTTGTATATTTATCTTTCAATTTCATCATTTGAAATTTAATTTTTATATTAAATTTTGGTCCTTATTTTTATAATTTTTATTTTCTTTTTTCTTATTATTTTTAATTAAAATTTTTTATTTATCAAATTTGATCTTTATTTTTTTGATTGTTACTTATTTAATTTGAAATAATTTATGAAATGATTATTATTATTATTTTAATTTCTTTATTTTTCAAATTTTTTATTTATTAGATTTGATTTTTATTATTTTTATTTTTATTTATTTTATTTAAGATAAATTATTAAATTATATATTTTTTTAATTTTATTCTTATTTAACTTTTTAATTTACAGGATTTGTTTCTCATTATTTTAATATACTTGAAAAAAATAAAACATTAATAAGTTATTTTTTATAACGTAACCAAACACTAAAAAATATTTTCTAACTTATTTTTTATTACACTATTAAATATAAAAAAATAATTTAAAAAAAAATTTATTTTCCAGGTTCTAAAAATTTCCAATCATTGACCATGATATTGAACCCACTGTACAATATGGAAGAAGTCTTCCATCAACTAACGACGGTGCAATTCAATTTGGCGGCTCCGTTGAAATATTAGGGTATCTTGTCAGTGTGAGTGGAATTTGTTTATTATTTTTTAAATTTTATTTTTAATAAAAAAATATTAATTTAAAATAAAAAATAAATTTTTTTAAATTTTTTTAAAAGTATTTTTAAAACAAAAAAATAAATAAAATTGTTGGTGTAATGTCAATTATTTTTTAAAGTTTTTATTTTAAAATAATATATTTTTTAGTTTTTAAAATTTCTATTTAATATTAATATATTAAAATGATTTAAAAATATAAAAAATAAATTTAAAATAAAAAATATTTTTTTAAATGTTTTTGAAATAAAAAACAAAACGTGCACAATAGCATCATCCACCACGTCACTACCCACGGAGCACTGAAATGCATGGGTCCCAAATTTCACCTATACTCATTTTCGAGTAAACTATTATATAGTTCCTTGGTTTAGAACATTATTGTAATTTAGTCCTTTATTTCTTGAACACTTGTAACCCAGTTCCTTCACTCGTATTAAATGTTTTATCTAATTAAGTGCACGCTTAGGAATGTAGTCAAAATTATTTTTAAAAGTATTTTTCTAAAAATTTATTAATAAAATATTTTTTTTATTTTTTAAAATTTATTTTTGATATCAATACATTAAACTAATTAAACACGTAAAACACTTAATTTAAAATTAAAATAAATTCAATTTTTTTTAAAAATACAATTATATCTCAATGCTAAACACCACCTAAAACATTTTGGTTTTTTATTAAAATAAATTTTATACATAAACCATCACACAAAATCACTCACCCCTTTCCATGTTTATTATGCGAAATATTAATATTTATTATATACTTCTCTGGATTTATTATAGCTTAAAGTATTTTTTATTTTTGATATTAACATATTAAAATAATTTAAAATGTAATTTATTTTTAAATAAATAATTTTTTTAATTTTAATATTTTTAAAATATAAAAATAAATGGAAGCACACACCAATTCCGCTTTTTCTTTCTTTCCTCAAACTTTGGAAAAAAGAAGTAACAAATGCGACTCTACTAGAAAAAGAAAGAAGGAATTAAAAATAGCCTCGATGCTTCTTCGCTGTCTCTCTACTAACAGAAAGAATTCCTTTGTCTACCCTGTTCAGGCTGCTCGAAGCAGTAATAACAAAATAAAACACTCTCTCTCCCCAACAAACCTTTAAATCAAAACTCTACTCTTTTGCTTCTCTCTCTACAAAAAAAAGTAAGAAATGGCGTTTAATAACCCTGACATCAGCTCGCCGCCTCTGCTATGTGGAATGACACCAGCATAGTGCCATCACCATCACCATCACCATCACCATCGTCAATCAAGTACTCTCTCCCTTGCAATTTCTTGATTTTTACAGTTTCATGTGGATTTGTGTTGTTGCAGGTAGAACTTTTTATGGTTAAGGAAAAATTTTCAGGTTATGTTTGGTTCCTGAGAAACTTGAGGCAAAAAATGTGAAATTTGTATTGTTTTTATGTGTTGATTTGTAAGTGGTTAGTGAATTTAAGTTACTTGATTGAATTTTGAGTGATTTGTTTTAAAAATGGATGGAAAAATTGGATGTTTTAATTTGTTGTTATTGTTTGCTGCATTTTCTGTTGTATTCAATGGTTTGTGCATGTTGTTATTGAATTGGAAATTTTTTGGAGTTACAGGGATGGGAGATGGCTAGGATTTTGTTGTGAATGGATCAGTGTTACAAGAGGGGAAATGAAAGCCTGACTTTGGAGCGGTTATTTTGAATTTGAAAAGTGTTTAGTGGGTATTGCTATATCGCATCTTTTATTTTAATCACAAATGGAAGAAGAGGGAAAACGGGTTGGAGGGCTTTCTTCTGGCTTGGCTGTTTTATTGAATGGCGAAGATAGAAAGGAGGATTCGTCGAAAACCCGACTTGTTTCATCTTGTGATGATTTTGGTAATCAGCCTGTGGAGCGAGCTCTTGAATATATCTTTGGTCTCTCAAACAAATCACTTGGTCCATTGACTGGTCCGGTTGACACTAAATTAGTTCGCTCTATTTTAAAAAATGAGTTTTCTAAGTTTTGTACCAAATCTGGTCATTTGGTTGATAATAGAGACGGGATTCATATCAGTAAAGATGGTTGTGAATCTCAGGTGGTCGGGCTTGAAGAAGTGAGCATCTGTGGTGATATTAGAATCATTAAACACCCTTTGCATGTAGAAAGCTTAGCAATGTTCAGTAGTGTTAGGTCCAATTCTTGTGTTTGGAAAGGGAAATGGATGTATGAAGTTCTATTGGAAACTTGTGGTGTACAGCGGCTTGGATGGGCAACTCGTTCTTGTCCTTTTACTGATCACAAGGGTGTAGGCGATGCAGATGATTCATATGCATTTGATGGGATAAGGGTTAGCAAGTGGAACAAGGATGCTGAGCCATATGGTCAGCCATGGGTTGTTGGTGATGTCATTGGATGTTGCATTAATCTGGATCATGACGAGATATTGTTCTATAGAAATGGTGTATCCCTTGGAGTGGCCTTTCGTGGTATCCGCAAGATGAGACCTGGATCTGGGTATTACCCAGCAATCTCTCTCTCTCAAGGTGAACGCTGTGAATTAAATTTTGGGGCTCGTCCCTTCAAGTACCCCATTCAGGGGTTCCTTCCCCTTAAAGCGCCTCCTTCCGCAAATCTTTTGGCTTTGCAGTTGCTTCAATGCTTATCAAGGCTGTCAGATGTGCGAGGTGCGGAGCGGGCTGAAAGTTCTTTAGTCGGTAAAATGAGAAGATTGAAGAGGTTTGTGTCACTTGATGAAGTATTTTATCCTGTCTGTCATGGGATATGTGAGGAATTCTTCTCTGCACTTGAGGGAGATTCTGGAAGTACTGAGTTTGTGGCATGGGGTCCGCTTCTTTCATTCATGATGGACGTTTTCAGAGTGCAAGCACCACATGACTGTTCAGGTCTGGATAAGTTTATTGATGTATTTCTAGAGTTTCAAGAATCACGTCTGATGTTTGAGCATATCATCAATGCCCTTTCAAGTGGCTGCAAAACAGCATCTTTGGTTTTAACAGAATGCCCGTACTCAGGATCTTATTCTTATCTTGCAATGGCATGCCATATCTTACAACGGAAAGAATTGATGGTTCTCTGGTGGAAGTCAGCTGATTTTGAATTATTGTTTGAAGGTTTTCTATCGCAAAAGAGTCCAAACAAGCAGGACCTTCAATGCATGATGCCTTCTGTTTGGTGGCCTGGTTCAGGTGATGATATCTCCAATGATGAAAGAAGCATGATGCTGACAACTACAGCTTTATTGGAAGCTATCAATAAGGTATATACTATTGTGGATCCCTGATATCTCACATTAAATTTGTAGATTATGAATTCTCTACTGTTGTTCCATAGATATTAGCTTGATGAGGGGAAAAAAATGAAAAGCCTTCAAAATCTTTTTTCCATGTGAAATTAACTGTAATCAGAATGTGGTGTACCTACTGAAATACTGTCATATACAAGCGGCCAAGCAGACTTTCCACTGATGGAAATAACTTTTCTATGAGCCTTTTGACTACAGCTGCTGTTGTTACCTTTCTATTAGATAATATTCTCCCTGTATGCATATAATTTAACCTCATCAATTTCACAAATAAAAGCATTCTGTTAAGGTTTGATTGTTCATGGTTCATCAAGAAAAAAATTATTCAAATAAAAGCTCCAAAAAAAAAAAAAAAAGAGGAGAGAATTCTTTCAGTTGAATTGAATACCCTGAGTTTGATCTCACATTTTCTTTTTCTATTTAATTCATGCCCATTGAATAGAAGATGATTGCCTGAATCAATTGCTACTGTTTACTTGATTATTGACATATCTTATATTTATGGACCCTGCACTTGTACTTATATGATGAGGTCAAGGGTGAGTGTAGATTGGCTGTTCACGAGTGACAACCTGAAAATACACATTTTTTTTTTTGCTGTTGAAACCTTTAATTTGTGTCCCTGCTAAATTAGTTGATATCAATTTTCCAGTCATTCCATCCTTTGTGTTGAAAATCTTTTTCTGGACTTGAGCAATGAATTTCCTATTTCAGCTCCATGCCTAGGGACTTAGATGAGGAGCAAAGTGCTTAAAATGTGCTGCGACCCTTGATAAATACTAATCCCCAAACTAAACAATCACATATGGAATTTGTTGCTAAACTCGCATTACCTATTTTGATCTTTTTCCTTATTTTTGTTTTGCAGTAATTTATCTTGGCAAACAATTATTGACTGTATTCCCTCTCTGGTTTGCAACACAATGAGTTTGTTTAGCTAACTTCATGCAATTTAATATTAATTCACACCCGACAAATGCTGATGTCTTTGTAGATTGAGGAGAAGCAAAGGGACCTCTGTCTCTTGGTCATGCAATTTGTACCGCCTACGACAGCTGCCCAATTACCTGGCTCAGTGTTGAGGACATTTTTACAAAATATTCTATTGAAGAATAGAGGAGCAGATTGCAATGCACAACCTCTTGGAGTTTCAAGCAATTCCGTTCTTATTTCTTTGTACTCAGTTATACTTCATTTTTTATCTGAAGGATTTGCTATGAGGGACATTTGTGGCTGGTTAAAGAGGTGTGAACCCAATGGTCTTGATGTTGGATTTCTTCACAGAGGTGGTGAGCAAAGTTTCCCTGTAGATATATTTCTCAAAAATGATCCTCATCGAACTGACATTTCTAGACTTGGGGGATCATTTAGTCATATCTCAAAATCTCATCCTGTACATGATCAAGAAGCAGAAGTAATCCGGTGGGAGGAAGGTTGTATGGATGATGAAGAAACAAGAGTAACACATAAAACCACACAGAAACCATGTTGTTGTTCAAGTTATGAGATTGAATTGTCAAAAATCTCCAAGCATCAAATTAGATACAACACTAAAGATTCTCGTGTCCATTGTAGTGGTATTCCAGACAGGTCTGCTTATGTGGCTGCAGAATGCAGTGAAGGAAGTTTGAATGATGAGATAGCTGACAAACCTAGTACAAGTGATCAATCTGAATCTGATTTTGGTTATTGTCCTGTGCGAGATATTAGGATTGTGCACAGGGAGAGTGATATGTCTTCGGCAACACTGAGAGAAGAAGAACTTCTAGATACATTGCTATTGCTGTATCACATAGGTGTTGCACCAAAGTTTAAGCAGGTAAGAGAATTTTCATGATAAAATATGCTCGTATTATTATTTTCACCTTACTGCAAGTTTTTGCACTTAGTATCTGGTTGATCTTGTTGGTGAAGGGACTTTGTGCTGCCTGAAATGAATTTATTATTTTTTCCCATGGAAATTTAATAGGAAATGAGTTTTGTAGCAAATATGGACAGACATTAGGAAGAGTGAAGTGAACAAAATTTTAGCCCTATCCTGAATGAACATGACCATGGAGTTCAGGTATTCACTACTTTCAGCTAGATTAACTATAATAAATGAATGAATTTCCTGAAGCCTGAAAAATTGATAACATCTGAATGGAGTTGGAGAAACTGTTTTAAGTTTTATAAGGATCCATTATTGAATCTGAAAAATAAAACCAAAGTCAAACGATCATACCAAACCTCTGAATTCCAACAGTTCTTGGTTTATCTAAAAAGACAATATCTTGAGCTCAGGTATAGAAATGATGAAGTCAGGGTTAATCACCATGACATGCTTTAACATGCCTTGTCTGTTAAAATAAGAAATGGCCGGTGATAAAAAATTATGTAATAGGGAATAATTTACGAGTTGTTTCATCAGTTGGAAACTGAATTTTCCTATGCCAAGTGCCTATTAATCTCAATGTGCTTGTGTATATTTTCTCTTAAGGTCCAAGGCAATAACCGTAACCAAAAGGTTTTATGCTTGAGTTACAGATTGTCAGTTTGATCATAAAATATGGTATCCTATCATTGTTTACACCAATGCAAGCTTAGATGCCTGTAGAAGATATATATGTTGTCATATAATATGAAACAGCTGTCCTCCCAATCATTTTTTTTGTGATACCCAAGGAGAATTTGATAAAAAGTGAGAAAGATATATGCTGTATTTAAAACAATTGCTGCATCACGTTATTTTATTCCAATCTTTTCACTTCAGCTCCAGTATTTAAAATATGCGTCTCATGTCTTTATGTTCTACAAATTGGGATTTGTAATTTCTGAAGCATCGTAGCAATGTCAATACAGTGCCCTACTCATTGACTGAACAGTTGAAGACTGTGTCGTGCTTGTTGACTGTTGTCTAGAGGGAACACCATTTCCTGGAAAACTTGTTCACGATTTATGTTTTTTCTGGGATTACAATCATATTGTTTTTCTGTGCTTTTGGGACGTTCTGTATAGCGGATGAACATCATTTTGTGCTTACTGATGACATGCTTTCTTGCTGCATTTTCTTTTTGCAATGGTCGTAATATGTCTATCTTGATTGTAGGCATCCTACTACATGTCTCATCAGGCACAGTCAATATCACTCCTGGAAGAAACTGACAAACAAATAAGAGAACGTGCTTGTTGTGAGAAATTAAGACGCCTAAAAGAAGCTCGTAATGGATACCGTGAAGAAGTAATTGATTGTGTAAGGCATTGTGCATGGTATGATGTCCCTGAACTGTATTTGTCTTGTTTTGTTTTGGAACCATATTTATCTTGATCTCAACCATATGAAACATTGAATGAATGTGTGAAGCCTGATGCACCCTTTTGCCTTCCTTTTCTATGGTTAGATTGAAAAATGGATATCCCAGATGGAGTGGTTGGATAGGCAGTCTTAACAAGCAAGATGCATAACTGTAACATTGGTTTATGAAATTAGGTTACTTGTTACTGGCAACTTATGCACTTTGCAACGATAAGAACTGTTTAAATTTGTTTTATGATATTTCTCTGTTTCTGCATTTCCTTAAATATGTTTATAGTTCTTCCTTGCTGTGTCCTTAATTGTCTAGTGGCCTCAACTTTAAGCACCTGCAATTATTGATTTTTGCCCAGTTGCCCAAGCTTGGCTTCCAAATTCAATGCCTATGGAAATATATCTGGCACAAAATGTCACAGAATGTCTTTTTCTTGCATGATAAGAATAAATTGCTGTGATTTTCTGGTAGAAACAGGGAGAGTGAGAAGCCTGTTTTCCCAAATCTTTAGAATAAATTATCTTGTTGTTCTAACTGCTGGATATGTTTCTTCTATCATTGTATATCTATTTATTGTAGTCAGATGCGACTTTCTATTTTGTCAGGTTCGTTATGGGTCAACATTCTAGCATTTTGATGTATCAAATTGTAGGCAAAAACTTCAATAGCTTTTAGGTTCTGTGTCTGCCCATTCCACTGGTCTTATTGGAAAGCATTGATATTGCTTTTGTGGGGATATGTTTTTTTTTTCCTTTTTTTTTTTTGTTGCCTTGCCTTTGTGTGTTCCTGCTGCCTTACTTCAGTGTGATGCTACTTAGCCTGCTCATTGCCGTCCATATAGCTCTACTGTTCCCACTGCTTGGGTTCTTTAATTCACTAATGTTGAAGACAAATAGCTGCTGCTTCCTCAGATCTCCAGACCACCGTTTGCTCTTTAACTGCTTACGACGTGTTTGTTATGAGGGCAAAGGGGGTGAAAATTTATGCTTGAAACTTTTCACCCCTTTTACCTTTGTTTGGTAGAACTTTTCGAAGAGGGGTCATTTTTAAGGTCTTAACTCTTAACCCCCTTAACTTCGTGAGTTGAGGGGTAAATAATTTTTCAAAGGAGACAGATTTTGGACTCAGCATTTTCCCTCATTTTTTTTAATTGAACATCCATTTCTCTTCATTCACTCCCACTTCTTATTATGGCCCCACAATTATAGATATTTAATATTGTTATATTTACATAATCAAATCAAATGTGGTTTGTTATGGGCCTACTAATAATGCTCATGATTTTTTTGGTACCCTTAAAACTTTACCCCTCGAGGGATGTTTTACACACTCAACACTTTACCCTTAAATCTTAGTAACATTTTACCTCCAAATTACTTCACACCAAGCACAACCTTAGTTTTATCACTATCTTTGTATGGTGCTGGTTGCTGGTACTTGATACTAAACAACACCAGCTACGTGTATTGCATACTTTATGCTAGCCCATTTCATCTTCTGATCTTTTGTTGGCCATTTTGTTGTGGACAGGTATCGCATCTCTCTTTTCTCGCGGTGGAAGCAACGAGGAATGTATGCAACATGCATGTGGATAGTCCAACTACTTCTTGTTCTTAGCAGAGTGGATTCCCTATTTATTTATATTCCTGAGTTTTATCTTGAAACCCTGGTAAATAAATTCTTCCCTTCAATCTGGCAAGATGATGTTGGGTGTATTTATACAAGCTTGTGAGCAGGTTTTTTAGCCTGTATACAGAGCATAAATAAATTTGACTTTCTTGTTTAGAGTTTTGTCTTGTGTCAAGACTGGTAGCTCTTCGGAACACTCTACATCTCTTTGAAACCCATCATTCTCTTGCAAATATTCTGACATCACTTCTTGAAGTTGAGCTACCACATGTAGGGTGTTAATATGCTTTTTAGGGTCATGTTTTGGAAGTTCACCAGGACTTTGTTTTTTGCTTGATAAAACTGCAAGTTTAGATTCAAATATATCATGAAAGCTCAATTTTTTTATCATCTTTAAAATATCAACGTTAGTAGTGGGCTGTTAACATCCAATTCTAGCAAAATCTTGTGTGAAGATTTTTGGTTGGTGAAGTGTTCACCCTGAGGTGCCAGTTTCTTTTTGTTTCAAATGTGATCTAAATATTTTCTATAGCTGTTAGAACACATGTAATTGGTGCATTTTTAATCTATCTGTTTTATCAGATTTCGCTGCATCATCTACCTGTAGTTTTAAATTAAGCGCTCTGCTTGTGGAGTGTGTCATTGATGTGGTTCCCAAAACTTGTATATCTAGCTGTTACATTATGCTGTTCTATTGCCGTTGCAGGTTGATTGCTTCCATGTGCTGCGCAAGAGTGACCCCCCATTTGTACCCCCTGCAATATTTATGAAGCAAGGACTTGCTTCATTTGTAAGTCTCACTTACTGTTCATTTAACTATTATCTCAGGCAGATTTTTATTGAGTTGATTTTTGTGTAATCTGCCGTTTGGTTTTTGGCTGTGTTTTAAATTTGTAATCAAATCTTGGCAATTTGTTCTCCATTTTGTCTCTAGATTTATAGATCAGGAAAGTATGCCATTATGATAATGTCAAGTTGTTATTATTGAAACTATCAATGTTCTCTTAAGATATATGAATTATTTTAGCATGTTATTGGTTAATTACAGCTCAAGCACAATTATATCCTTGATTGTGCTGTCAATGCTGAATCCATTACACACCAGAGGTGGGGCACTGAAGTGTGAGCCCACCTTTTGTAACAACGCAACAAAAAAGTTTCCTGCCATGTAGTGGATAAGTTTCTTTGTAGCCCTTGATTGAAGAGGTAAGGGACGGGAGGAGCTATAGCTGCCACCATTGGCGGCTTGCATTTTGCATCTTAGAAACAAATACTAACAGAAAGGGAATGATGGATTAAAACTCTTTTTTTGAAAATTTGGATGGTTAGTAAGATTTAGGTAGGATTGCTACCTCATTGAGCACTGATCTTGAAATAAGCAACTTTAGCTGATTCACAAAGAGTTAAATTCCATCAAATGTTTATCTCTCACAATGAAGCACAATGGAATGTCTCTACATTCCGGAATTCTCATGCCGTAAACCTACTTACAACAGTATGCTTAAACCACTATTCTTGGCATGACAACAATTATATTTCCTTCCCAATCCTTTGGTTATTATATTTTGCTGATTGCATATGTTCAACTAATATTATTTTATTTATGCTGAATTACCCATCTCTTAAACCTTCCTGCTGTAGTGGTCAACATATGTCTGTAATTGTTCTTGGTCTCATCAAGAGCCCCCATATAAAGGCTAGAGATCCTAATGCTCTAGGAAGTTTATTATATTACTATAAGCCTAGAAAACTTACCTCCTATCTGTTTTTTGCTGATCTTTCTTTTGCTGTATTACAAGCTACAAAAGTAAATAAGCTTCCTACATGGATAATTTTAATGCATCTTTTCTGATCTACTGTGGTTCTGTGTGCATCTTTCTGAAGTCTGATGGATTTATTGCTAGTTTGAAGTTTCAGTTGATAGTTGCAAGTGTACCCTTTTGATTATATTTCATGAGAGTTTAATGGTCACACTTGATTATTGTCGAGAAGTTAAGATCTTTTGCGTGTATATGTAAGGATGGTTTGATTGTTTTCAGTTATAAAATGTAGAACTATACTAGTACTTGACTCCATGGTGTTTGTGATGAATAGTTCAACTTTAAGGATGGAAGAATATTGAAGTGATTACACAATGTATTGTTCCAATCTGATTTAATTTGTGCCACATGATAGAGAGAAGCACAAGGAATTATTTATGCACATTTCTTTTACAAGTAACACAAAATCTTCCATCCAAAGTTCCAAACATCAGGCAGTTAATTGCTGACTGCTGGCTCATTTTCAGGGACCAGCGGGGTTTTTATATTTGACGTTGTGACTACTTTTGTACTGTTTTGTACTTTACCAACTGACACTTGTAGCTGCCAGAGAATAGACTTATTTTTCCTTGAAATTCTAGAGTCGTGACATGTATCACTGCATGCAATCTGGTGATTTCCTCAATTTAAAAAAGTTGAATATATTCAATGCTTGAAGTCAATGGATTTCAGAGGACTGATCGATTTCTCCTGTTCATCAGGTAACTTTTGTTGTTTCCCACTTCAATGATCCAAGGATATTGAGTGCTGATCTCAAGGATCTTCTCCTCCAATCTATTTCAGTCCTGGTACAGTATAAGGAGTATTTGACAGTGTTTGAGAGCAATGAAGCGGCCACACAAAGAATGCCAAAAGCACTATTGTCGGCATTTGACAACAGATCTTGGATCTCAGTGACTAACATTCTTTTGCGGTTGTGCAAGGGTTCTCGTTTCAGTTCTTCAAAGCATGGGGAGTCATCGTCATTTGTTTTCCAGGTAAAAAAATATCAATCTTTTCACATAATTTTTAAATCCCTTTTCTTTTCCATGGAACAATTTGTGGGCATGGATTTATCTTCTTTTTTGGCTTAATCTATGTAGAAATTGTTGCGGGAAGCTTGCATCAATGATGAAGAGTTGTTCTCAGCTTTTCTGAATCGGCTATTTAATACACTCAGCTGGACGATGACTGAATTCTCTGTATCCATTCGGGAAATGCAAGAAAAATACCAGGTATGATTTATTGATACCAAGTATTTGATGACTGCTGTTCTATGGCTTTCAAAAGGTCTGACCTAGAGTTTATGCCTTGCACTAGTGCAAATAGCCCCTCCTTGCCACGTGCACATGTGGTTGCGTGCTTATCTATCTATATCCTGGGGTTTCACTTTTCTTGGTTTGCATTTCTATAAATTTTGCTTTAACTTAAGTGGATCACTTGTCTGGGTCAGTCATATTACTGTTATGTGGGTAATACTAGTTATGTTGGTTTAAGTAGTTAGTAATAGGTTTTAACTGTATCGAATTTTCTGCCCTCATTTATTCCTAGTTTGCTTCAAATTATTTTCTTACTAGTATAAAACATCTTTTTATGTTTTGGAGTTTCAGCAAAGAAAATGTGGTGTCATATTTGATCTCTCATGCAACCTTGCAAAGGTTTTGGAGTTCTATACTCGTGAAATCCCTCAAGCGTTCCTATCTGGAACTGAGACGAACCTTCGGAGGCTAACTGAACTGATAGTCTTTATTCTCAACCACATTACCTCAACTGCGGATGCCGAGTTTTTTGATCTGTGAGTTTCCACGCTTTCCATGCTGGTGAATCAAAATCATGTTTCTCTACCTTCTCCCTCTTTTGTCATTTTTCCTTTTCTAACTTTAATAAGTAGTGTTTCAAAACATGGTATAAATGCGTTGTGCCATTTGAGATGCAATATGAGTATTGCTTTTCATTGAAGAAGCACGCAAGGGAATTGTTGATGATGACAAGTTAACATATAGGATTTCTTTGGCTGGTTTGCTTATGTTATGACAACCACACCCAGATATAGGGTTCAGTTTTCACAGATTTTTGTAACTATTCAAGTTTACTGGAGACTTGTAGATAGTGTCTCTGGACATTTTTAAGGTGCTTTCTTTTTGGTGATAGATTTGGCATTTCTAATACCAATGATAAAGGCTTTACCAGTACATAAATTACATATTTAATTAAAGAAAGAACTGTGAATTGTTACAAAGTCCATATTGCAACTTCTATGCTTCCTCAATGGTTAAGAAGTTCATATATTTATGCCACTGTATTTGCAGGTCACTTAGACGACATGGTCATTCTCCAGAGAAAGTAAATCGAGGCATGATATTAGCACCTCTTGTAGGGATAATCTTGAATTTGTTGGATGCAAGGGTGGGGACGGAATGTGGACAGCAGAATGATGTTGTGGGTGTTTTTGCAAGTATGGACTGCCCTGATGCTGTGCACCGTGGATTCCAGTATCTCTTAGAGTACAACTGGGTTAGTTTTGTCTGCTTTAAGCCCTGTCTCTCTCTATATGCATGGATAAACTTCTCTATCTTGTGGATAGCAATGTTATTCATTATTCCACTCTGCATACGAACATCATAATCAGAAGAAGATTCATGTTCATGGTTGGCAAAAGGGTATTGTACTCATGACTAGAATTTTAATTTGCATCTTTTTGTATGTACTTCCATGGAGAAACAAAAGGGCTGCCAGCCATGTAATTTTAAAGGGGCTACAAGAGGAATAAATTAAATAGGCGTATGATGGTTGTCTAGAGATGACTGATGTAGAAAAGAAGAGTAAAAAAAAACCTAACAAAATAGAATACTCAACTAATAACAAAATGGGAAAAGAAGAAGAATCAATGTATGTACTGTTCATCATCTTTTCTTATCTTATCCTTTAAGCTTTGCAATTTACTCTGTTATTGCTGTGACAGACTAGGTCCGCAAGAGGGGATGCTTACAGTGGAAAACTTCAGCAGCTAGAGAGTTTCTTGAGCCTCCTTGTTAGCAGGATTGAGTTGCAACAAATTGAAAGAACGAAACATGAGGAAGAGACAGAAGCTGATGGTAATACTTGCTGCATTTGTTATTCTTGTAAAGCAGATGCAAGGTTTGCCCCTTGTTCGCATAGGTCCTGCCATGGCTGCATAACCAGGCATCTTTTAAATTGTCATAGATGTTTCTTTTGCAATGCAACAGTCTTGGAGGTTATCAAGATTGATGAAAGCAGAGCTTAAGTTTTACTAGTATGTTTTCGGTTGCCTACTCATGGAACCTGCGCTGGTCACGGACTGATTATCAGTTTCCGGATGGGCTTGGGATCCAAGATTTGTCGAAGAAAAGGCTCAAAGAAGTTTGAAAGAAAATAGGTGGTATATTTTCAAGGTTAGGTGGATGGGGTTTAGAAAGAAACAATTCTCGTGGAGTTGATGAAGAATTTTGTAGGGGAAATTTGAGGGCATTACTCTGTAAATATGAGATGTAAATGGCAATGGAAATGTTCTGCTCTCTGTTTCCTCTGCGTTTATGTGAGCTGAGCTGGGCGTAGCTGGAATGGACTTCAGTGCTAAAAACGCATTTAGTAAATCCGGTCCCGTGGGAAATGAAATGCTCAATAAACTAAAAACGTGGTATATTATTAAATTAAAAAAAAAAGGCACTAAAAGGGCAGAGGATTATATGGTAGCTTGTGAGGGAATTTGATGTGAATTTGCAGTGTTTTCTTTTTTTGTTGGTTTATGTTTTTCGGTTACTTATTTGATTTTAATTTAATGTGGATGGCCTAGGATTGCACGACAGCCTTTGAAGGATTCAAGGAATTCATTATGGTTTTGCACAGTTGGTTTTTTGTCCTTTTATTTTTGTTTCGGTTTTTTTTTTTTAAATATAATCTTTCTAAATTGAGTTTGATAATTTGTTGAATTGAATTTGATAATTTGTTTTGGTTAACTTGATAAAGTTTTGGTAATGTTAAAAAATATTAAATTGATATTTAATTTGACAAAATTAAATTTGATTTTCTTGATTAAACATATTTAAAACTTTGATGATCAAAATTGACATTGAAATAAATTTCTAGGTTTTTTTTTTGTCATTGAGGTACGTTTTAAACATCTTTTAGAAAATAAAGTTTTTATGTTTTGGTATAAAATTTATTTTTTTATATTTTAATTCCTGAATTAGAGAGAGAGGAGAATAACTCAATAAATAATTAATAAAGAACAGAGAAAAAAAATTATTGGTTGATTATTATTTAACAACCAAAAAATCACTTTAGGTGTTAAGAGGTTATATTTTATGATAAAAAAATTATTGATGTATTTTTTGCCCACTTGTTAGAAAAGGTTGAATTTTTTTTTTATATTAAAATAAATTAAAAAATAAATTTTTAAGTTGAAAAAACCATTACTTGATTTTTTTGATCCCCTTTCAAAAAATACAACAATATGTCGTCTGTATTAAAAACATGGCTTAATTGAAGAAAGAAAGAGGGAGGCCCCACTAGAGCACAAACCTTTCTTCCTTTGTTATTTAATTTTTTTTCTTGCAACTTTAATTTAAATCTAAATATATTAAAATAGATTGATTAAGGGTTTATTTAAATTTTATTTTATTGAATACATTCAAAATTTTTTTAACTAACATTATAGCTTTTTTATTATTATATTCACAAGCACTATTTTATGTTATCCTTCATAGTTTTTTTTTTAAATATTTATTTTATAGCTTTCTTTAAACATGTTTATTTTTATTATTGCATGATTAAATAAAAAATAATTTAAAAATATAAAATTATCAAACCGATTGAGTTATATATTTAATAGATTAATTCAAGATAATTTAAAATATTATCTTCTTAATGTTTAAAAAATAATATTCAAATATAATTGTCTTGAAGTATTTTAAATCAAATCAAGTTTTTATTACATAAATTAGATCAAGATATAATTTGTTTAATCAGCAGTTATATAACATCAACTTCAACTCAGTTTAGTTGAAAAACTAGGCTAGGAAAGCGCCCAATCTATCAAGTTTTTAATTTTAATTGAAATTCATATTAAAAGTTAATAATGCCTCCAAATATTTTTTTTTGCAATCAAAATTAAGTTTTGATCTTACCTGTGACGGAGAGTGGTAAGTTAATTGTGGATTGATAATAATTTTTTTATTAATTTTATCAATTTTTTTTATTAAAAATCATGTTAGCAATGAATATATAATTTTTTCTTTATGTTCAATTTTTTGACCCGTTCTGCAACTAAGTACGGGTAACTACTCACTAGGAGATAGTATTGGAAAAGCCTAAAAAAGGGAAAAAGAAAGAAAATTTTTTTTTCCAAACTTTTGTTTTTAATCATACCCTTCTACAGTCTAATTAGAAAAAAAATAAGTTTGGCATTATTATAGAATAGAATTTTAAAAATAAAGAACTAACATGTAAAACACACACCATATCATTTTTATCTTAGTACAAAAATTTTTAAATTTGGTTAAATACTAGATTGACCCTCAATTAAAAATACAAAAATATCATCAATTTTAAATTTTTTAATTTCTTTGATATTTTAATTATTTCAGTGTGATTTTTTAAAATAAAATAACTTATTTATTTGATAAATTTGATAATAACTAATCAATATTATAAAAAAATTTCAATATCCTCTTAAGAATGTTTTAACTCACATTATCTTTTCCCTTCTTGTTGTAGCTTTTGTTAATGTTTTTTGGTTTTTCATGATAATTTAAATAAAAATACATTAGTTGCTCTCATTTTTTTTTTTAATTTTTACTTATTAAAAAATTATTTCCTTAATAAACATTTTTAACTTCACCACTACCTAACACCTTTGAAAAGAGATTTAATCTCAGTTGTTATATAAATTGATTTAAAAACACTTTTAATCATAGAATATATTTATTTTTTTTTAAAAAGGAAAGCAAAGGGAGCCAATACGGTTTATGCACTGTAAATATCTAACGACCTCTCAATAAATAAATAAATAAAAATTAAAGTACCGAACCTCCTCTCTGCTTCCGTCCGGTCTGTCCGAAGCGTGCAGGCCAGGAAGGAAGGAAGGAAGGAAGGAAGGAAGGAAGGAAGGAAGTTGATATTATATTAACAACTTGTAGACTGTAACTACAGAGTAAAGTAAACCCAAAGTAATAAAGAAAATGCTGTTGCGGGCACCCTATTTCTCTAATCCCTCAATCAACCACCACCGATACACATCGTCCCCCGCCACCTCCACCGCTCACTCTCGTATCTTTCCGTACGATCTCCGCCTCCCAATCCAACGGTTCTCGTCGATTACCATACAATCACACTATAATTCAACAACAACAGCTGTTGCGGAATCAGAAGCGCCAGAGTCGTCGACTTCATCGGAGTACATCGAGACCGTCGGATTACCGTCTAGTTCAGTGCTTCAGCTCTCTCAGTGGAATCTCACGCATCGCCACGTTCTCGCCCTCAGTGTCATTGCTTGCGCTGTAATATACTCACTCCTTTACTTAATTTCTTTCCTTTACGGCTTAAAAACTTTGCTTCTGATTGTTAATAATATTTTTATTTTTATTATTTTTTATTTTGCAGGCAGCGGTTTCAGCAACCTGGCTATTTTTGTCTGCAATCCCAACTCTTCTTGTATGCCATATCCTTTCTTTTACATATTGGTTATTGTTTTTCTCTTTCGCATTAGGCATCATTTTTCAGTCATAATTAAAAATAATGCTGCAACTCAATATCATTAAAATTATTTACTTTGAATTGGATAATATGTTTAAGGATTTTTCTATTGTCACATTGAGATGTTATTATATTTTTTTATTTTAAAAAAATTCTCTTTCCTAGAGCGTAGCAATGATAGTAATTGAAATGATTTAAATCACTCAATCTTCAAGATTAAATGAATTCCCCGACATGCATATAATCAGATTATTATTATTATTATCACTTGTGGCTACAAGGTTAGCTCTGACCAAACAGCCTTTTAAGTACTTTTTATATGGTCAAAAGTTTGAAATATGATCAATGGTATCGTACTGCAAGAACTGAAAGCGATTCATTCTTTTCTAATCAGTGATTTTCTTTTTCTTTCTGTGGTTATTGAGGCTTTCAAGAGGGCAGCAGAATCACTTGAGAAGTTGATGGATGTGACGAGGGAAGAACTTCCAGATACAATGGCTGCTGTTCGGTTATCAGGCATAGAAATTAGTGATCTTACTATGGAGCTCAGTGACTTGGGGTTAGTATTAGTATTTAGTATATTGAATCTTGAAGCCTTGGACACTCTTAATTATGCTAGTCATTTCTTTTGGGATATTGTAAATTGGATTGAATTGTGATCACTTATCATCTGTTATTCTTATAGGCAGGAGATTACACAAGGTGTTAGAAGTTCCACCAGAGCTGTCCGTGTAGCTGAGGAGAGGCTGCGCCAATTGACAAACACAACTCCAACAGGTAGGCTACATTATTTTGCAGTGCTTTGATTTTTGGCTCTTGTTGTTGGATTTGGAGCAATGAGTTTTACTCCATCTTTACCTGTTTAGCTTCATTGCAGAGGGTCGCCAGTCTGAAAAATGAGACAGGAGGACCAGCATTGGCCAGGACTGCACGGGGAATGAGGGAGGGGATTGTCAAGGGTCGTTCAATCTTGCAAATATTCTTCACAATCATACAGTTTTCCAGGATGGCCTTTAACTATTTTGCTAAGCAAAATAAGAAATAGATCCAAAGATATGAGCTCTGTGGTGAGAAATATCAAAATTTCCTTGCGTACATATCCATTTCTTTTATAAATTTTGCAAAAAAGTTAGCGTGTTATGGAGTTTTAACATGTTAGGGTTTTATAACTGCCACTTGCAGTTGAGGTAGTATGCAAGGAGACAGAATGGACCTTTTGTTTTCCTTCCATAGTTTATATCTTCTGTGCCTGATGATTTGACCATTTTGACAATTTTACTTTATGTACGACTGGTATGTTCTTGTCTGTCAAGGATCTCTTAGACATGTTAGATGTTGAAAGTCTGTCTAAGTTTCTTGCTGGTTAGATTGATTAATCTGGCATCAAAAGGCTTGGCATTAGGTTTTCAGACCATATCTAATTACAGAATATTTCCGAAATCATTAGAGATTAAAAGTAATAAAGGAAATGTCCAAATGTTTCAATTGCACTTGGCCACTTGCATGGCTAAAACTTTCTTCCTTCACTGTAGGCGCGCAGGGCATTGAGAAACTTGGTGATGAAGGTTTTATGCCTAGGGCATTGAGAAACTTGGTGATGAAGGTTTTATGCCTTGAATTCAAGTGGAATCTATCTACAATGCCATTGGTTCATATGTGATGATAGTTGTGTTATAGCTTGTATATAGGTTAGCTGCGGGTTTAATGATGTTGCAGATGAAAAGAAAGATCATCAAAACGAATTAAACCCAATGGGTTATCCTGTGATGGTTCTTCTTGGTGAGATAATTAATAGGGCCTGTATGAGGCAGTACAGAAAGAAGATGGGTGGGGAAAGAATGGGGAAATAGTTGACAAGCAATGGAACACGAATTTTGAAGTCCAGGTTAGATGAAGAAGCTGGCTTGAGTTTTTCTTGCCTTCCCTGATTTGGAAGTGAAAGTCAGTCCTTTCTGCAGAAATCTAAAATAATAGCGATATTTGTGATCTCTTGACGTTGGTGTGGCAGGTCCAGTTCCTTCATAGCTTACATGAAGGTAACCAATGTGCTGATTTCTTAGTGCGTACTGGTTCTTCTCAGACCTCCACTTGCGAACTTTGGTTTCATCATCTTCCTGGCATGGATCAGCTTCTCCTAGCTGCTGATATAATGGGAATTGCCCTTCTCTCGCTGTTAGTTTTCGTTTATACCATCTTTTGCACACAAAAAGAAGGGGGTCCCTTCAGCAGAACTTTGGAGTTTGATTAATGGCATGGTCATGTAACTTGGTGTGGAGAGGCTGGGCTAAAAATCAGTCGAAGTCCCTTTCTATTTGAATTTGGTCAAATCAATCTCCATACAATAAATTCGACCTCACACTTTTGATTTTGGGTAATATATATCAACCCCTTTGTCCGTCTTTTCGTCAATTGACGAATCTGATGTGCTCTTTATCATTACATGTGTCATTAATTATACAATTTGATGACCTTGTACTTTGTATCAAGATTTGGTTTGTTTTTTCATTGCTAAAGTATTTTTTTTAAAATATTTTTTTTACTTTAAATTAATTTTTTAGGTATTTTCAAATAGTTTTAATGTGCTGATGTTAAAAATAATTTTTTTAAAATAATAAAAACTATTATTTTAATACATTTTCGAGCAAAAAACACTTTAAAAAACAACTATTACTACATTCTCAAAAACTTTAAAAAATATGCATTATGAATGCTAATGCTATTAAAAGTTAAGCCACTACGATTTAAGGTGCTATTTAATGTGCAGTGAGTTGGTTTGATTAATCATTTTATTTTAAAGGTTTTTCAGTGTTCAAATTCAATTCTTTAACAATTATAACAATATTAACATAACATTCATTATTAATAATCATACTACATATATTATTATTTACATGGGATGTAGTATGGAATATATTTTCTTTTGATACTCTACATCATCATTCTTAATATGAATATTAAGTGCTTTTCTAATCACAAAAGTCCTTTTATCAACTGGATACCCAACATCACTACAGTTTCTCAAATGGCAACATCCTATTCTTCTTAAATTTGTTATTTTTGGATTCAATCTCCTCGCTCTTTTATAATTATAATTCTTTTGTTTGGACATTGTGGAGTTATATATCCACTCGCCAAACTCCTAAGACTCTTAATATCATGGTTACAATTAGATGAGATCTTGGCTTTACCTTTTATATTAGTAAACAAATCTTTTTCTAAGACTTGGATGATTTAACTTTGTTGACCACAAAATTCAACTTTGATATGACAATCTTATCTTTTCTATAATTCAGTCCTAAGCTAAAAAAAAATCAAAATTACCTCTTTGATGTTTACTATCATTTATCTTTAACTGCCTCTATATTTTAGGAACCATATGAATCATATCTTCAAGCTTAACATAATACTGCAACTCAATCACATTGGTTATCTCATTATTTAATCCATTTAAGAACTTTGTCATTGTAGCTTCTATATCATACATAACATTAGCTTTAATTATGGCAATGCCTATTTTTTTATGGTAATTCTCCACACTTCTAGAAACCTAAAAAAAACTCTGTAATCTTTGATATAGTTTTCTATAATAACAATTATGAATAAATCTTTTTTTCATGACTGTTTTCATCTCATCTTAGGTCTTTATAAATCTCTCTTCATTCTTTTTTTTTTCTTTTTATTAAGACAAGTTAATCCTATCAAATAATAACAGTTACTAAACTCAATAACAACAAGTTTTACTTTCTTTACCTTAGACTATTGGTGATAGTAAAAAAATCAACTCCACTTTTTTTTTTTCTCTCCAAATAATCTTGCAGATCATTTTTTTCTTGAAAAACTAGAATCTTCATCTTAATACTTCTTAAATATCTATCCAAGCCATCCCGAAATCCATCCTCCCTATTAACCGTCATATGGTCAAATTTCTCAAGTGGCAAAACTCCCTCACACCTTTGGTTTCTATGTAACCATAACCGACTATCATGATTATCATCAAAATCTTTGGTTTTCTCATTTATATTTTCATCTTTCTTCCAAATATGAATTAACCTATCTTGCAAACCTTTTTCTTTCTAAAACTTTATGATCGGGCCCTTCTCAAATACTAGGCATTTCAGTTTTCAAACTAGTCGTCCCACTCATTACTTTAGCAAACCTTATATTCATCAAACTTAATTATTGTTGCATGACCAAATAACCCTATTTGACATTTTTCTCACACACTCGTGTTTTATATAATTTTTTTATTTTTGATTCTAATATGCTCACCTTTGTCTTTTATCACTCAATTTTCATGATTTTAGTTTTTGAAAGAACTAGTTCATAAAAAAACCAATATTAATATTTTTATGGCATAATTAAACAATGTAAAGACTCAAGAAGCAATAAAGACTAAAAATCATCAATACAAAAACTAAGAATTCAAAAACACGAGTATTAATATAAATTCATACGAAATATGAACTATACAAAGACATAAAATAAAAGACTATAAAGACTATGAAACTAATGAAATAAGATTTAAACAACTCAAAATAACAATATGTGTGTGTGCGGGGGAGGGGGGGTGTGGCGGCCAAAACTAAAAAAACAATACTGCAAAAGACTACTCATTATTTTATTTTATGATTTTCAAGAAACTCAACCAAGTAAATCTAAAATATCCTAAATCAAAATTTATTTTCAAAAAACCCCAAGAATCAATATTTTCTTTTCAAATTTAAAGCAAGTGGTTGAACTTTATGTTTGTTTGAATCAAGATTTACGACAAACCCTAACAATTTATTTTCTTGTGATTTTATTTGTTATTTTTTTTATATATATAGAACTTTATTTAATCAAGATTGCAAGTAATTTTCTTTTTTTAACTTATGTCGCAACTAGTTTTAGAGAAGATAAATAACTCAACAACAATAAAGTATGTGAAAACTTGAAGATAAAAAAGGTATAACATAATATACAATCTCAGTCTAATACCAACTAAAACGAGCCTTATGGATATAAAGATCATGAAACTCACAATCAAATCGACTCTTCTCAAGAAAGCTAAGATCATGTTCGAAATTAAGTTTGTACAATCATAACATGTGCTAAGGCATTAAGATTTCAAGTAACTGAATTCTCATACAATTCCTATAAAAAGATACAAATGAGAAGTATAAAAAATATCATAAAGCTTGGTAAATTCTTCAATAAGTCATACTAGTTCAATAAAGAACCAAAATGTATGAGTAAAACTTCACACATAATAATAATTGATGAAATAAAAAATACCCTAGAAAAAAACCTAAATACAAGCTAAATAACTCTATTTATATAGGTAAAGATATCCTAAACAATGCTGAAAAAATAAAAAAAAATTTATAAATAAAATAAAAAAGAATTCTAAATCAACTAGAAAACTAATATAGTTTGCTCACAATAACTTCTAAACCTTATTTTAAGTCTTTCTCGATGTTTGATTGCCCTACAATTTAACTCTACATAGAACAAGATCCTTAGAAAGTTCTAGTAAAATTTTAGCTCGATCTCATGGTTGGATAGAAAATTATGCTTGTTCGAGCAAAACTATGTACTAGGACAAATAAGCTTCTAACTACTGAAATTAATTAGCTTATGAAGTAGATGAATTAAATACCTCTTATAAATATATTAAATCTATTAAGATTTAATTATTACTTATTAAAAATATAGTTTTTTTGGGATCTATCTTGACCAATTATCATCCTAATCAACTTTGGAATAATGTCTTGTATGTATTATTATCCTCATCAACTTTTTTTTTTTTGGAACATAACAAATACTCTCATAAAAAATATATACCCGTGTGAAAAAGTCATATATTACTTAATATAAATAAAATATATTTTTTAGAATGTTTCAACATGTTACAGTACCTATTGATCATTTTATATCTCAAAATTTCAACCAATGAATTGAACCAAATACTATTTAGTTGCTTTTAAATATTTATAAGAACAATACAATACTGAATAACACAATACATCTTTTTAGGCTACAATTTAATCGCCATGCGGATTACCTTGCCATTAATGGAAACCAGGGAAGAAATCTTTCACTATCTCATGAATCAAGCGCTATCACAAGCTTATAATGGATAGAAACCTAACCTCAATGGGCTAAAACTACTTATAAACCACCTCTTGGTTGTATTGGGGACCAATGCTATGGCTTTTGAACAAAGTTTTGCGCCTAATAATCTTGGACTGGCCTATAGTTACACTGGACAATCTTATTTGCCTCCTAATCAAGTTTTTGCATGCACCTCTAATCCAATCTTACAACCCAAATAATTGTAGGCAAGCGTACGATGATTAGGGGGCAACGTTGCACTCATGGAAGAGATCTTGGATACCGTAAAATCAAGTTTTTTAATTTTTTATAAGGCCTTGGCCTTGAAAGTTGTTACAGGAGCTTCATCATTCTATTCTAAACTGTTCTAAAGGGAAATACGCTGCAGAGTTTATTGAACTGCTCACAGCCTAACAATGCAGTTCATTAGAGACAAAGAATGCAGTTTACCCTTCTAACACAATTGCAAGATCAGTGTCAAAACACATGTAAGTTACTGGGTAATCAGCTTTGCTCCAATCAACATTTTCACGGCCACATATTTCAGCCTCTAATCTGCTGATTGAAACAGCCTGAAAACACAGCGGTCTCACCTTCCATGATTTTACCAGCATACACCAGAAGAACAACCTGCAACCTGATCTCCATTCCCTGGGATCAATGGTTCTAAGTTCAACCTTTGCTTTAAAAACTGTAGTGGAGAATTTCCTGTACAACTTTCCCTCCGGGGAGGTTCGTCTCCTGCACAACAACTTCCGAAAAGCTGGATAGATGAACTCAAAGTGATAGGTTAAAGAGAAACACAATAACATACGTCATCTTTCTTTTTTCTGCTCTGAGTTTTAAGAATTATCCGACAAGAAGTCCAAGCCGAAACACTTGAGAAATGCAAGTTTCGCAAGCCTAAAATAGTTGCAGGGATGGAAACAGAAGAAGTCAGAAGAATTTCCGATGTTGTCTTCACTAACTATTCTTCTACCCGTGTTTGTTGTTATTTCCCCTTTTATGCTTTGGTTCTGCTGTGCCTGCAAGAATCTTGAACATTGTTAGATATCTCGAAGGCAAACTATATATCCCATACCTAAGCTATTTTCATGAAGCAACAAATAGCTTGGTAAGATGAATTCCTGTAGCCAAAAATCTTTTTAAAAATAAAAATAAAAATTAAGACTAAATATTTGATTCATTACTGCAATTTAAAAGAAGACAAGATTCTAATTTACAGGGGTTTGGTTAAAATGGTTTGGTCGTATCCACTGCCAACCCAAGCACGAGACCGTGAGAAAGAGTGATTGCAATGGTGGCAGGGGATTGGAGGATGAGGCCAGAAATGACAAGGATGATAGAGCATAATTATATTAAATTTAGGTGATTAAGTCACTGAACTGTTCTTAGCCACCAAGATCTATGTATTCCTTTTCTTTTTCTTTTTCCTTTTGGATTCATGTACCGACTATATGGGCGGTGCCCAAATAAAAAAAGAATTGGCCCATTATCAGCTCTTGCACGACGACAAAGAATACAGATATTGTCGGCATTTGATTGTTGTTATTATTGAAAATCATTGTGCAAATCAATAGAGATATCACACAACAAATTGACCCATCATAGTTTTTTTTAGCCTCATCAGCAGTTTTTGTTAGAATGCGCCTGTTTGCCCGCAAAACTGCTGGCATTTGGGATTGCCGTGGTGAGATTGGTTAAAAAAAATTTTAATGTATTATCAACAACTACTACCGTAATTCTACTACCGTAATTCTAAACATCCATACTACTTAGAACTGGAGTCAGGTCAAATTTAAATACAGTAGACGAGATAAAAGTGTGGTCAGTTCAAGTCACGGAGATTCACATTATATTTTCACCATTTAACTAGACTTATGCTATCATTAGAGGCATAAAGCATTATCAGCAGTTTCTTCTCTAACAAAACAACCGGAGTAAAGGAAAAGGAAAGAAAAGGGCAACACTTATTCGCGAAAAAGAGAGGGGAAAAGCATAACCAAGTACAATGCTTGCAAGTTTCCTAATTATTATCTTAAATAAAGTGTATCAAACAGTTGTACAACTTTACCAAGAGATTTTCTAATGTTAATGTAATTAAGCAGTTCTACTGGTAACATTTTTTTTAATGTGGCAATATCAACATTTAAGTCCTGAAGGCTTAATGGTCACAGCAAGAACCAATTTTAATCCTAAAGTAGTCAGGATCGGCTATACGGGTCCTTCTGCGTCCTATGCCAAATCCGCATTAAGGCTTGATGGCAAGCTGAAGGAGTAACTTCATGTGCGAAAGTGGTTCGAGAGGGTGACAGTGACGGCAATTGAAAATGGCTACGGTGGTTAGGGGATGGGGCCCTGATGATTTTTACAATATTCTGTCGGTCCTTCGGTGTGAATTTGTGAAAAGGGGAGGTCAAAAAACATGATAATAAGCTACAAGGAAAACCTTGAGAACAAGCAAAAAGAAGTCAAGAAATAGACAGACAAAAAGCAAGAATAATACCTTAATGTTTAAGTTGTTTCTAATCCAAGCCAAAGGAATTAGATTTTACCAGATGGGGTTTAAGAGTTCTTAGAAGCCAAAGCACAGAAAACTTAACAAGGACTGCGTATATACCTGGCTGTGTTGCAGGCGGTTTGAGACATGATCATTATGCCTGAGGATTTGGTTGTCCAAATGGCAATGAAGGGGCGTGAAAACACCAAGAGTGGATGGTGAGGCGGAGGAGGAAGTAGTGGTGGTGTCTGTGAGATCTGCAGTAAAGAAGCTGAAACAAAAAAGGAGCAAGACGAGGAGGAGCAAGACCAGTACTTGGATCCATATTAGCCATGAGACTCGATACCCTTCTATTGTAAGGTCGTCCCCAAACTCAAACATGGGTGAAAGAAGAGGAGGTAGGCGAGGAAGTGGTTCCTTGAGACAGAGAGAGAGAGAGAGAGAGAGGAGGGTAGGAAGAAGATAAATGGGGAGGTAGGAGGCAGGAGGTCAGGAGAGAGGTGAAAAACATAAGAGAAAAATGATTTTAATTTATTTATGGATTTGTCGGGCTGACTTTAACGTAAATCAAAAAAATGACATGTGATTGCCGTTCCCAACCCTACGCGTTTCGGTATTCGAGCGTGTCTACCGCGCGTGTCCTTTGTTCATAAAGAGAGTACCTCTACCACCACGCATTTAAAATTAAAGAATAAAAAAATAAAAATAAAAAAACACCCGAAGTTAATTTCTTCAGATTAGTTTCAGACCGTCTCATTCGTGGCTTCTAACAGACAAACTTGATTGTTGTAATATTTTTTATAAGAAAAAAAATATCACATTCATAAATTAGCTATTTTATGTGGCTTTTTATATTTTCTAAAAGCAAAAAAATTAAAACAAACAAGTTTTTTATTTGATTTAAAAAAAAATGGATTTGACAAACAATCTCTAGATCTATAAGCTTTTCAAATCTCCACTCTGATTTGGGAAAGACTAAAGAATAAACAGGTGGGAATGGAAGCTGCTACGTTCATTATTCTTGAGTTTTCAATTTACTTTTTATTATTATATTCATATTAAATTGTTGATTTTTATATTTTATATTGTGAACCACTATGAGTTAAAAATTAAAAATTATTTTTTAAATATTTTTAGATTATATTGATATATTTATATTGAAAATAAATTTTAAAAAATAAAAAATATTTATTTTGATATATTTTTAAACTAAAAATATTTTAAAAAACAACTACTACCATAATACCAAACATATTTATAATAAAATACATTAACTTTGTTTTGGTGAGATTCATAAAATATATTTTTATTAAATTAGGTGGTAATCACAATAAATATTTTTTAAAATTAAATTATAGAGAAAAAAATATATATTTTTAATATAAATTTTATTTTTTATAAATGTTATTTTCTTTTATGAAAACGCATATTTTTTACGGGTACCATGAATTAAAACTTGATATAATTAAACTAAATATTTGTAGTAATTCAAATGATTTAAATGGGAATTTGTTTTCTTTAGCCAAAAACCCTCCTTCCTTATTCATTTTTTTTTCTTTCTAACAAAAACATGTTTTTTTTTATTAAAAGATTAATTTACATCAATAATATTATTCAATTACAATTTTTTTAGTTTTTTTTTTTCATATAACTTTCCAATTATGTTTGGTTTTTCTATTTATATATTTTTATTCTTTGCACAATCTTATCATTATATTTTTTAGTCCCCTACTCATCTTAGTTCCTTTTTTCTTTCTTGTCTATAATTTCACTTTCTATTTTTTTTTATCTTTATCTTTATTTTTTTTTATCTATTTTATCAAACAAAACAAAACAAAATACATGAAAAATTGAAAAATAACAAAAACTCGTTCATACACTTTTAGAGAAATAAATTGAGTGTTAGATTCTATAAGATAAAACAAAAGTTATGGAGATGGTTCTCCGAATTCTACATTTTTTTTATAAGTTATCCGGAGGACATAATCTTTTGCATTCATTTTTACTTTTATTTTTTTATTTTTACCACTAGAATATGAAAGTTAATGTATTTGTACTCTAGCATAGTAAAAAAACCAAATTTAATAAAATAAAATAATTTAAAAAATAATATAGTTTAGATTGTAATTAATATATGATATTGGTGTATTTTCAACTTGTAATTAATGTTTTTATAAGTTAAAGGGAGTTAATTGACATCAATTTACGGTGACTGTGCGCCATGGCAGCTAGAATTGATATGTCAACTGAATTCTATTATTTGCCTTATTATTTGGTTGATTGGGACCCCCATCTATATATGCGTGTTTTTTAGTTTTTAATTCTTCTCCTTTTGTTTTTATTTCATTAATTTCGCTGCCGAAAATAAATTGTATCCTTTTACCGTATATTTATAATTGTTTTTATTTTGCTGTGTCAGCATTTCTTTTATTATTATTATTATTATTATTATTATTTATTTATTTACGTCAAATGTCACAGGAAAACAAGTGTACAAACTACCCTTTTGGGAACTCGTGGTCAGGGTACTTTTATAACGCTTAAGATTTTTAAAATGAGTTGAATGCAGAACTATTCATTTTTATAATATTTGATTAATTAAACGTTTCTATAGATGACATAAAACTTCTTGGTCACTTGCATTGTTAATAGAGAAAAGATTTTTTGTCATTGGAATTTAAAGGCGGAGCGTAATTCACATTGCTGTTGAAATTGTCTTATCGAAAAGTATTAGAATGGGTCTTGTTTATTTCTAAAAACTATTTTTCTTATTTTTTAATGTTTGCTTTGTTTTAAAAAAAAGATCAATTGAAAAGTGGTTTTTGACCTATGAAAATTAAGTTTTTACAAGACAAAAACACTTTTCTTTCTTTTAATTGAAAATTATATCTATAAGATTTTATAAGAGGAACTAATTTTCTTATTTTATATTTAGAAAAACATATTTATTTTTTTTAACTAAAAATTATATCTACTTAAAAATATATCTGAGTGTCTCAAATTTCTTTCTCCAACAATTTGTTTTTTACTCAAAACTAATCTATTTTCTAAAAAAATCTCTCTTTCATTGAAACTATTTTCTTTTTATTTGTTCTATGTTTAAAAGATTTGTATTTTTATTGTGGATCATCAATCTTTACAAAAACCAATAGAGATTAGGGGCATTACCTATTAAGCTTTTAGCTTTGAAGAAGTCTAGATTAGGAATGATTGATTTTTGAACTGAATTGCTATATATTCACATTTTCTATACACTTATTGGAAAGTTTCTATTTTGTTGAGATATTTTGCAAGGTTAAAAGAAACCCACTTTAGAAAATTTATTGATTTGTTAGTAAAATTTGTTTTTGGGAGGTTTTTAAGTTGAGCCCAAATTATATAATTTTAGTATATAGAAATTAATTGGGTTGACACTTTCAAACAAATAAATATGGAGCTACAGACCTTTAAATTGAGTAAAGTTGAATCCAAAGAAAATATATACATCTCATCTACCAAAATTAGGTGGTCTTCAACAACGATGATGTTAAAGTTATTTCAACAAAGCCTCTAAATTATTTAACCTAGTCATTGATGATTATGATACTCATTTCACAAAACCACTAATTTTTTTTGTATGTTCATACTTCAAGCCTTATCAATAGGTTCTTATAAAAAGTTGACAACATTTCTCTCAAGATCAAAAAACCAAAAATAAGCTTATTGGTCTCCAAGTTTGGAAAACCTCCAAAACCAAGTTTGTTGCAAAATCAGCATAAATACAGAACTCACAGCTATAAAACATACTCCAGAACCCTCTCATTTTAATGAAAGGGCTAAGCTTTGATCAATTCATGTTTGAATCCATTAAAAACCCTAACAAAACCCTAAAAATATCCCATTAGAAAATCAGAGCAGATAGGAGATAAAAAGAAAAAAAGGTTGATAAAGAAACTCTAAATGTGATGGTTTAAGAACCCACCATAAGGATTTCTTAAGTTTTGAAAGGACAATAAGCTTATGAAAGCAATTCTTTACAAAGAAAGCAAAGAGGATAATAGCTATTATAGGAGCTTGAAGGTATACTTTCTAACCTATAAGTGGAGTCCACGTGGCTTACTTGAGTTTTTTTATTGTCATTTGGTCTGCATTTATGCTTACATGCATGGAAATGAGATTTAAAATGCTTGGCAAGTAGTGTTGTGGTGACTCTTTTTGTTACAATGATAATTTGATTCTATTTTCTAAAAGTTTTTTTTTTAATGTTTTAGATGTAATAAAAGTTTTCTATTTAAGTTGTTTTAGTTTAACTTAAGTAATGCATGTTGAAGTAATGATGTTTATTCTTGATTTGCTAGTTCTATTCATGATCAAAATGAGCCTAAAAAAATCAATTTTGAATCCATATTGCATGAATATGTATGCTATTTTAAGTTTATAGTTTTTTGGATTTGAAACATCTTGCATAATCAGGATGATTTAAGGTTATTTCTTGGTTCTTTTGATTCAAATATGTTTGGTTATGGTAATGTGGTTTGTTGAGACTAAGAAAACATGTTTTAGGGATCGAAAATGCCAGTTCTAAGTTTGACAGTGGCTGGTTCTATATCTAGGTATTTTTTATGTTCTAAAGTAGTGTTTTATGTGTCCTAAGAACAATATTATCTTAGCCCCATGATTTAGACCAAATTTGGTCTAATTAATTACATAGAATCTTTTGGACGAATTTATTAGTCAATAAACTAGGATTTATTTGCATCAATAACATGTTTTGAGTAGGCTTTAATCTTAGAATTTTGGTTTTGATCCAAAATTTATTTTGATAAAATCATGATGTTAAGTAATAATCGAAGTGCATGAATGCTAAATTATTGATCCTTACTTGATTTCCAACATGTTCATGTCCTTGGTTTGTCCACATTTGCTGATTTGAAATCTATGTTGCTAGGTTCATGTTGAATGTTCTTCGGTGTTCTTCATGTTCTTCATTTTTATGGGGTTTGATATGTTTTGATAAAAACATTTAAGCTTTTATGTTTTTTAGGTTTGATTTTATTTTAGATTTTGATTTAGGTTTTGATTTATTTTTCAGGTCAAACTAGTGAACTTTGATTCAATTTATGGTCGAGCCTTAAGTTTTGAGTCAACCTGGTCAAGTTAAAATCAAGTCAAAGCTAAAGCCCTGTTTGGACAATAATGTTTTTGCTAAAAGTTTTCTTTGTCTTAAGTGTGTGTTTGGAAAACACCCCCTTGAGCCTATTTTAATATTTTTGACTTTAGAAGAAAATGACTTTTTGTCAAATATAGCTTTAAAATAAAGAATTTCTGGTTGTTACATACAACCCAATCTTTATAAAAAAAAATGCATTTTATACATTAAAAAAGGAGAATTTTTTTTTTAGCAGTGGTTTAGATTCTTTTTTTTTTTGGAATTTAAAATAAGTTTGTAAAATTCCATAAAGATTTGGTCAATCTTTCAATAATCCTAATTTTTTTCTCTAAAAATTAATGGCCAATATTTTGGTATAAATATTGGAGCTACAAGTAGGATATTATTTAAATATCAAGAGTTGACTAGAAAGTTTTTAGAATCTTTTTGAATATTCACCAATTTTAATTTAGAGTATTTTTTACCATACTATACGAGTTATGGAAAACACTTTCGCTTCCCAAGATAAGTGAACTCTGTTAAAGCACCTATATGGACTCTTTCTATAAGCTTTTATCTGGGTATTGGAGCTTATAATGATTTCAAAATGTCAGATTTCTTCATGAGCATAAATCTTTATTATGAGCCATAAATGAATCATCGGTTAGGAATTCATCAACACCTTTGAATCATATCTAGATCACATAATGTAATTTATCTCAGGTAAAGTGTGTTAGGGTGCTAATATCTTTCTTAACCACAACCAGTCCCTTACCCTGAAATTTCAAATAAAACTAGTTCATCCAGGTCTCGTAGTGACTCTAAACTAAACAAGTAGGTGGCGACTCTTTAACCCCGACGCCCTGTCACACTACGCGTATGACAAAATAATGACCATGTGGAATGATTATAACACTCAAAGAAATTAGTAATTAAGTGTTAATTATATGTGTTTATTTTTGTATAAAAGTAATTTAATCTAAATGTTGTATGATTTTATTTTGTATAAATTTGTAATTATTTTATAGAAATGAGTACCACAAAGAATGAAAAATGCAAGGGTAAGCATTTCACACAGTTTAAACGTATGTTTCACATGTTATTTGAGATATTAGTCGAAAAGACACTTAAAGGAAACAAGTCTTCTTCCACCTTTAAAACATAATCTTTTGTTAAGGTGGCTTTAAAAATTAGTCAAAAGTTCAATATGCAATGCGAGCCTAATTATGTAGAGAATCATCTCAGAACCATGAAAAAAAAGGGAACAATAACCAAAATTAAAAATAAAAATGGTTTTGGTTGAAATGATTGTTTGAAGATGATCACAATTTCAAAAGATATATACGATGAAAAAGTAAATGTAGTATAAAATAGTATATTGTTTGTAATTTACATTTTTACCTTTTCTTCCCAAAACTTTTTACAAGCAACTAAAAATTTCATATTCTAAACTTTATAAAAATGCACATTCTGATTATGACAAATATCTCTACAAAATACTTAATATATATGAAGCAATGACAATTATTGTTGAAAAAGATATGAAAACAAAAAATGATGCCAAGTCATATGCTAACATCAACTTGGAAGAGAACACTGAAATCTAATCTGCTTCAATTAAAAATTATGGTGAATATAAAGAAATTTTAAAATGAAAAGAGATATCTTTATCTAGCACACAAAAGAGACAATATAGGAAGAAAAATCATATATATAAAGATAATGGTGTTAAAAAATTGTTTGAAATGTTGAAGATGTAGCGTTTACACTTCTAAACCTAAGCAAAAATCAACTTGATGTTAATGAGCTATATGCAAAAGTGACAAAAACTAAAGGTTTTGATGAGATCACTCTTAGTGATGCTTTTTATCACTTGGCCTGAAATAAAATGTTTGGAAAAGCATTTATCGCAAAAAATACCAATTTGAGGAAAATTTATGCTTAAAATTTTGTGAATCAACATTTATATAAGCTTGTTTGCTAAGATGATTTTATTAAGATAAGAAAGTCCATATTTGTTATTTGATATAGTATGTTTATGTTTGTTAATTTGAATTAATATGTATGAGTATGATATTAAAACTTAGTATTTATGCATGACTATGTTTGATGTAAAATGTTTATATTTATTTACTAATGCTTAAATGATATATATTAAAAGGATATTAAAGGAATAATTGTCCATACCCCTTGAAAAAAAGTTTATCCAAAAAACCCATTAAAATATTTTTGAATCTATTTATTTCTAAAAAAAATCTTTAGACAATTTCTTTTAAATTTTAAAAAAATTAATAGATTTGAGTTAAAAAATATTTAACAAGGTAATATATTTATAATATTATATTTAAAATATTTATATTATATGTAGTTATATTTTATAAAATAAGCCATATATAAATATATGATATAATAAAAACATTTCACCATTATATTTTTTATATCTCAATATTTTATTGTAAGTAGTCAAATACTTATATTTAATGTTTTATACATGTTCTATAATTCTTTTAAAACATTAAAATATTAATAAAATATTTTTCAATATATTTTTCATTATATTGTCAAATATCAAAATATAATCTACTTTTTTGGAATTAATTTTCATGATTTTTTTTTTAAAAACTACTCTCCAACAAATAAATAAAACCTGAAATGGTATTAAATTGATTTTATATAGGTGTATATTTTTTTATATAATTTTGATATTTTTCAATTAATTTACCAAAAAAATATTATAAAAATAGTATTATTAGGATATGTCTCAATTGAAAAACATATTCAACTGTAATACAGATATAAATTCATAACATTGCAAAAACAGTAATCTAGCATGAAGATCATACTGCTCCAAAAAAAAAATTTCAAAGCATTGAATTTTTATGTTTTTTTTTTGTGTTAATTTATATTTTTATTGAATGATAGTAATTGATATGCGGGGAGGCATCGTATATAATCTGTATGAATTATTTAAAAAATAATTAAAAGGGCGGGGGCGGGTCCACACAATAGCGGGACCATGTGGTGGTGGTGACTGATGAAAAATAATAAAGGCCACCCTTGGTTGGCGTGGCGAACAAACCCAATCAGCTTCGAACAACAACGTGCAACATATATTGACAATGATTCATCAGTTCTTTATAAGTGATTAATATAATTATTATACCATACTCGAAATGGTGATGTAGGGGAATCACTATTCCCCCACACCTAAATCACCATGGATTACGACAATAATTTATAGTGTTTTTTTTTTTTGTATTTTTTCTCCAATTTTCTGCTTTTTTGTATTTTTTCTTTTTTTTCAAAATCACTTTCCTTTTCCTTTTTCAATTTTCCTTTGTTTTTTTTTTTTAAATTATTTTTATTAATTTTACATTTTAAATATTAAGCTGGTTAAAAATTTCACTTTATAATTTTTTTTTTAAAATACTATGGATTTTTGCAGTGTTTTCTCACATAATTTTTTTTTTTATTTTTTTTAATATTTTAGTTTTGTAATTTTTTCTTTAAAAAATTATTGATTGTTACAGTGTTTCTCCGCATGATTTTTTTTTTATGATTTTCTTTAAATTATCTTTTTTTTATTTTATTTTTTAATATTAAACTAATTAAAAATTACAGTTATAATATGTGACGAAAATAATGTAACTTTCCTTGCAAATTACCTCTAAATGGCGTGGAGGAATCACAGTCCCCCATACCAAAATTACTGTGGATTACAACGGTAGTCCACATTGCTTTTCTTCTTTTTTTTGTATTTTTTCATATTTTCCCCAACTTTCCCCTTTTTTCTTTTTTTTTTTCCAAAATCACTTTCCTTTTTTTTTTAAAAAAATTTCCTTTGTTTTCTTTTTTGTTAATTTTTTTTCAAAATTACTTTTGTTGATTTTACTTTTTAAATATTGAGCTGATTAAAAATTTTACTTTGTACTTTTTTCCTTTAAAATATTGTGGATTTCTGCGGTGTTTTCTCACATAGTTTTTTAATTTTATTTTTTACAATTATATTTGTCAATTTTTTTAATATTTTAGTTTTGTAATTTTTTCTTTAAAACATTGTTGATCGCTACAATGTTTCTCCGCATGGTTTTTTTTTATGATTTTATCAAAAATTATCTTTTTTATTTTATTTTTTAATATTAAGCTGGTTAAAAATTACAGTTATAATATGTGATGAAAACACAGTAACTTTCCTTGTAAATTACTGTGAATTGCTATAATGTTTTTTCCTACATGGTTTTTTTTCTGTTTTGTTATGTATTTTTTCTAAATTTATCTTTATCAATTTTATTTTTTAAATATTAAGTTGTTTAAGAATTATAATTACAAGTAAATATAAGTTTTTTTCTCACAAAACACTATGGATTGATACAGTTTTTCCTCACATGGTTTTTTTCTAGTTTCTTTTGTGTTTTTATTTTTGTAATATTTTTTAAAAATTATCTTCATCAATTTTATTTTTTTTAATATTGAGTTGGTTATAATTTAAATTTGTGATAAAGCTTAATCATGTGAGGGAAATATTGTAGCTTTCCTTACAAAACATTGTGAATTACTCGAGTGTCTTTCCACATGGTTTTTTTCCTTATAATTTTTTTAAAATTATCTTTGTCAATTTTTTTCAATATTAAACTGTTTGAGAATTACAATTACAAGTCATTACAAATAAGGCTAAATCATATGGGGAAGCATTGTAACTTTCATTATAAAACACTGTGAATTACTACAGTGTTTCCAACATGATTTTTTTTTTTGTTATTTTTTTCTAAACATATCTCTGTTGATTTTTTTTTAATATTAAGCTAATTAAGAATTTAACTTTTTAATTTTTTTTCTTTAAAACACCATGAATCGTTGCAGTGTTTTTCCATATGATTTTTTTTATGATTTTTTTCAAAATTATCTTGTCGATTTTTTTTGAATATTGAATTGGTTAAGAATTATAATTATAATAAAGCTAAATTATATGGGGAAAGTGTTGTAGTTTTTTTCATAAAACATTGTGGATTGCTACAGTATTTTTCTAAATAATTTTTTATTTTATTTTATTGGGAAAAGCACTGTAGTTTTTCTTACAACACATTGTTAATTGCTATAATATTTTTCTTCATGGGTTTTTTTCCTTCCAAAATTATCTTTATTTTAAGTTGCTTGAGAATTTAGCTTTGTAATTTTTTTGTTTTTTATTAACAAAAAAGCTAAATCATGTGGCGAAAGCACTATATCTTTACTCATAAAACACTTTGGATTGCTACAAATCATTTTATTCAGTTTCTAAGTTTTTGATCACCAACACAACATTTTTCTTCATCATGAAATATTTGTTTCATCATACCTTTAGTTTTTATTACTTATCTAGCACTGGTTTACAATTATAACATTATCAAATGCATTTGTTTTATAAGCCCGCGACAGCGCGCGGGCATATTATCTCGTCAATAACTTTAAAACACTCGGGGAAAGCAATGTAGCTTTCCCCACGCCTCCACTTATATATTATAATTATAATTATAATAACATAATTGTCTTTCTTTTTCTTTTTTTTCTATTTTTTTATTTTGTTTGTTTTTTATGCCTTTACATGCCTTTTTTTGTGTTTTTTTCTTTGAATAATTTTTTTAAAAATTTAGTTTGTTAATGTTAATTTTTTTTATTTAATTATCAGATTTTTATTTAACCTAGTTTAATAGGTTAACCTAAATTTTTTTTGCTTTTTTTCTTTTTAATTAATTTTTCATTTAGTTTAGTTTGTTAATGTTAAATTTTTTTTTATTTAATTACCAGATTTTCATGATACGTATCTCGAGCTTGACGGGTTAATCTGGTTTAACAGTTTAACCCGGTTAACTTGTCAATTTTTTTTTTTCTATTTAGTTATCAAACTTTCATGATACGAATTTCAGGTTTGACAAATTAACCTGATTTGAAGGATTAACCTAATAAAAAAAACTAAAAGGGGTAGGATTGTACTGTAGCAAAGTTTTCATGGGCTAGGGTATTTCATTGCTTTTAAATTCAAATTATCTCTATCTTACTTGTAGTGGTGTTTTGGTCTTTCTATTATGGTTTTTATTTTTGTTATTATCAAGTTGGATTAGAATAATTTAATATTTTATTAGTTAAAAAATATTATTTAATATTAAAAAGTAGATGATTCGTGTTGTTAATGTGTACATGCATGGCTATATTCATGTTTTTCTTATAGCACGTGCAACATTATACAATAGCTAAATATATGCATTTGTAACAGTGTTTGAATCTTAATTATGGCCCTACCATTCTCGAGTGGCACATGTACCTAACTCCAGTCTCGAGTGTACATGTAACTAACAAATCTTAAGTTTGGTGTTTACGGTCTTTTTTTTTTAATTCTTTTTTTTTTCTTTGTAATTGTTATGTCTGACCGGGTAAATTTTTAAAGTAACTCTTTAATTTTTTTTTAGTTTTCATCTATTTTATTATTATTATTTATATAATTTTAAATAATTTATATAATTGTATTTTTTTTTTAATTTCATCTTTTATTGGTTTTTTTACTTGTCAAATTTGAATTGCATTTTTTATTTTTATTTTTTAAAATCATTTTTAATTGAATTTTTTTCAATTCCCTTAACATTTTATTTTTATGTTAAATTTAATTTTTATTTTTTTAATTACTATTTTTTTTTGTTTTAAACCCCCCTTTTGTCGATTTTTTCCTTCAATTTAATGCCTTGATATTTTATTGATTGATATTTTGTTAATTAGAAATTATTCGTGATTTTTTTAGATTTACTTTATATGAAATAATTATAGCTTTAAGACCTAGGTTATATGTTTGAAAGGTTAATCCGGGTTAATTTAAACTTTTTTTTTCTTGTTTTATAATTTATTTTCTCGATTTTATTCTTTTATAAGGTTAGTCACATGCTTTATGAGTTAATTTAAATTAACTTAAGCTAATTTAGTTTGTATAATTTATCTATTGTTGTTGTTGCATGTTTTTATATTATATTATTAAATTAACTGATATTATTAAATCTAAGAAAATTAATGACTTAAATCTCTGATTTTTCGTACTTTTTAAAAACCTTACAATCATCTAAACAATGTTTTTACATTAAAATTGTTTTGGTCCGACTCTTGACATATCACAAGCTGCCAATCTGTTTATTATTATAAAATAATCACCATATCTATTTGGTTAAGTTTGGTATAGTTAATTGGAGGTAGTTTCCTGGACAATAAACCTTCTACATAATTAGAGAAATATTACAAGAAATATTTTTATTTTTTCAAATTTAAACTGACCATGGTTATACATAAAATGCACTTTTTTTTCCCCTGATACACTAGCAATTTTAAATGTTTTGATGTTAAAATTTTAATGTTAGTCAATAAAAAATCTATTTGAAATGAAAAAAACAAATAATATGTTGAAATAAAAATTCTCTATAAAAATCAAATGACATTGAGATATCAAAATTATATTCTAATGATTTTTTAAGGACAATGTTGAATTCAAATCAAAATAGGATTACACTGCGCATTCAAATACTAGCTTACATATTTGTTGCTTGCGCGTATACAGACATGCTTTACACCTGTCCAATATTTTGGGATAAATCTTAGAGCTAATTTTTATTTAATTTTATAGTAATTAAAATAAAAAATGTATATTTAAATTTTGGAGAGAAAAATATATTTCTTAAGTTACAGTACACATTCTTTACTTATGATTTTTTATGATGAAGAATAGCACAATTTGTTTTAATAAAAACTTGAGATACAATACATAAATGTTGTAAGAATCTCAATAGTTTAAATTTAGTAGAGAAAAACAATTTTTCTCAAGATGATCGAAGTATTCCCAATTTGACAAGAGACATCTAGTTAGTTAATGTATGAAAACTCAAAAAGAAAATTTAGAAGTGCAGAAGTTTTTCATGATTTCACCTATAGATCATATTTAAATTGTTTATGTCCTAAAATTACAACTTTAATTTTGAGTTTATCCCCTCCTTCGATTTTATTAGTTATGAATTTAATGTTGAAGTTGAATTCATGTCCCCAGCAGTTTTGTTGCTTGTTGTTTTGGGAGTTTCTCAAAACTAATTATTTGATTATGCTGCACATTTTAAAATAATTTTATAAGATGATGAAACTATGGAATTGGACATTGTACTTCTTTTCACATCTATTTCTTATATTTGTCTTGCTTTTTTTTTTTTTAAAGAGCAAGGGTGTCCTAAAGCAAGTTTTAATCTATGCTTGTTAAAGAGATAGATAAGGACAATGATGGATTGAATAAAGTAGAAGAATAAAGAGAAAGCATGGATAACTATTCATCCATCTAGTTTTTTAGCTAAAAATTAAAAAAAAAGGATATCTTAAATCTTTTCTTCATCTTTTAACTTTCCCATCAAGCAAAAAATATATCAAATCTCTTCATCATTTTTCCAAGATGTATGTGATGGAAGTAGTTAGCATGAAGAACAATAACAGTTGCAATTATTGAAGGGCTTAAAGATTAAAAAACATGTAAAGCATGTGATTCATGATGTTAAGCTTAATTAGTTAGTTAGTCAAGTTCGTTGAAGAATGCAGAAGTATAAATGTGTAAATATGCATTTCTTATAAGTTAAGTAATTCAATAATATAATATAGTTTAGGAAATGTCAGAAATTCTTCAAGATCAACCTAACTCTTATAAAATAATGGGTTGAAGTAACATCTCTTTACTTAGAAGGGAAGACATGGATCTGGTTTGAGGGTTACATATTTGGCATTGAACGCAAGATAAGCTAGGATGAATTTTCAGGAGTCGCATCTAATAGATTTGACAATAGAGATGATATAGTAGAAGAATTCAATAAGTTAGTGCAAGAGGGCAATATGGATAAATATGTAGAAAAGTTTGAGGAATTAAAATCTTTGATGCATGCATTAAATTCTTCACTTCCTGAACCCTAATACATTCCTAGCTTTGTTAGTGGCTTAAAGGAAGATATTAAATAATGCTAAGGATACTTAAACCAATGGCATTGATGATAACTTTTGAGCAAACCAAATGACAAGAGAAATTAAATATGCTTACACAAGAAAAAATAAGTTTGTGCCAAGAATTGGTGTTACTATTCACACAAAAAAACTAACAACTTCCTAACTAAGCATGTCAACCAATACAAGAATAAGGGTCAATAAAAACAGAAAATTGTTTCAGAAACTTTGTATGAGCAAAGACGTAGATTGGGATATTGTTTCAAATATGGACATAAATTTATACCTGGGCACCAGTGTGTTGCTAAAGGATTACACATGATTGAAGGTAATGAGGATGAATGTGAAGAATTTATGAATGTTAAAGTAAGGAATACCAATGGAAATATATAAGAGAATAACAAGATTGAGGAATATGGCTTATCATTGAATACTTTGGATGACAATTATGATCATAACATTATCAAAATCAAAGGAAGCTATCAAGAAAAGGAATTAATTATTCTCATTGATAATGGAAGCACCTACACCTTTATTGATGAGTAGGGTGTTAAAGAGGTACAAACTTTCATTATTAGGTCTTCAATATTAGCAATGATTGTAGCTAATGATAGTGTCATACTCTATGAATTCTATACTCTTGGTTTTAAATGGTTTATGAAAAACTATGAATTTATTATAATAGGTTGAGGATTTTAAAACTAAGTAGATGTGATGTTATGCTGGGGGTACATTGGTTAAGAAACTAATCACTGATTTTATTTAATTTTATCAAAATAAAGATAACCTTTAAGAAGGAAGGATAATAAAATTGAAAAGAATTATGGATAGAGTTGACCTTCAATGCATTATAATAGAGAAAGTCTATAGAAGTTTAAAGTAAGCTTTAATAGGGTTTGTAGGACAGATCTTCATAGTAGAAGTAAAGGAGAAGCCAAAGACTACTTTAGTCAATGAAGAAATTGAAACGCTGCTGAGAGATTATCCAGTAGTGTTTGAAGAGCCTACAAGTCTTCCACCAAGTATAAACTTGCGGCCCAACTTGTCAATTGAAGACGATATAAAAGCTCTTTTATTCAAAAAGGAGAAACTGAGAGGTTGATCAAAGACATGTTGAGCAGTGGCATGATTCAACAAAATGCGAGTCCTTTTACTTCATATCTACTACTAGCAAAGAAAAAAAATAATACATGGCATTTCTCTGTGGATTATAGACAACTGATTTTATTTAATTTTATCAAAATAAAAATAACCTTTAAGAATTAAGGATAATAAAATTGAAAAGAATTATGGATAGAGTTGACCTTCAATGCATTATAATAGAGAAAGTCTATAGAAGTTTAAAGAAAGCTTTAATAGGGTTTGTAGGACAGATCTTCATAGTAGAAGTAAAGGAGAAGCCAAAGACTACTTTAGTCAATGCAGAAATTGAAACGCTGCTGAAAGATTATCCAGTAGTGTTTGAGGAGCCTACAAGTCTTCCACCAGCTATAAACTTGTGGCCCAACCTGTCAATTGAAGACCCTATAAAAGCTCTTTTATTCAAAAAGGAGAAACTAAGAGGTTGATCAAAGACATGTTGAGTAGTGGCATGATTCAACAAAGTGTGAGTCCTTTTACTTCATATATACTACTAGTAAAGAAAAAAAATAATACATAGCATTTTTCTGTGGATTATAGACAACTTAATAAAATAACAATAAAGAATAAGTTTCAATTCTATTAATAGATGAATTGTTGGATGAGCTGCAACAACATTAAGTTCTCATGCATGAAGGAGATATGAAAAAAACAAAATTTTAAACTTACTAATGACATTATAAATTTAAAGTAATGTTATTTGGACTTACAAATGCACCTCTTACTTTGTAGATATTAATGAATGACATCTTAGAACCTTTCTTGAGGAAATTTATTCTAGTGTTCTTTGTTGATATTCTTATTTATATTTTCTCTTTGAAAGCACATATAAATATTTTGAAACAAGTTTTAAAAACTCTTTAAACTAACTAATTATTTGCAAAGAAATCAAAGTGCACTTTTAGTGAGTAATATATGGAATATTTAGGGCATATAATTCCAATATAAGAAGTGACAGTTGACCCTAAAAAGACTAAGACAATGAGGAATTGGCCAATTCCTAAGTCATTGAAAGAACTAAGGGGATTTTTCGAGGTTAGCTTGTTATTAAAAAAAGTTCATTAGGAGATTTGATGTTATTAGTAAGTTATTAACAGACTTGTTGAAAAAGAATAATTTTAGATGGCATAGAGAAGCACAATAAGCTTTTAACCTTTTAAAGAATGCTCTTTGTGAGGCTCTAATTCTAGCCTTATTAAATTTTAATAAGAAATTTATGTTAGAGATAGATGATTATGCTACTAGTTTAGGAGCAATGCTTAGCTAAGAAGAAAAGCCCTTGACATTTATTAGTAAAGCTTCGGAAATCAGAAAACTAAGACTGTCCATCTATAAGAATGAATATCTTGCCATTTTGATGGCTATAAACAAATGGAGAAACTACTTAGAACATGAGCAACTCATAATTCAAATTAATCATAAGAGTCTTAAACACTTATTAGACCAAAAGATTCACATAACAATTTAAAAGAAAGGACTAACAAAGTTGTTAGGTTTGAATTGCCATAATTTATATAGGAAAAGCAAGGAAAACTTGATTACATATATACTTTCTAATGGGACAATTTTATAGTAGACAAATAGAATAGTGAAGGTAAAAAAATTGGTGGTTTAGCTGCAATAACTAAAGTGGTATCAGCTTGGTATGAAAAAAAATATGATTCCTACAAAATTGATATCATATTACAAAACATTATTACTGGTAAGTTGATTTATACCAATCAATATCAAAACTACACTTTTAAGGATGAAGTTGTTAGGTATAAAAGAAGGGTTATAATAGGAGCTACATGATTCTTGAGAGAGCAGATCATCAAGTCTGCACATGACTTTTACATTGAAGGTCATATTAGAATCTAAAATTCTTAAAGAAGACTCAAGGCATTTTTTTTTATTAGTCATCAATGAAGAAACTAGTAAAGAAATTAGTTTAACAATATAATATTTGCAAACAAGCTAAGGTTGAAAAGGTGGCTTATCCAAAGTTATTGCAACTCTTACCAACTCCAAAAAGAATTTTGTGGGATATTATCATGGATTTCATGAAGGGTTTACAAAAATTAGAAGGGAAGGATACCACTCTAGTAATTATGGATAGGTTTATAAAGTATAGGCATTTTATTGCTTTGCATTATCTTTTCTTAGTACAAGATATTGCTCACCTATTTTTAAACCATTTCAACAAGTTTTATGAGTTGCTTATTACTATAATAATTGATAGAGATAAGATCTTTAAAAGTCTTTTCTAGAGGAAATTATTTTAAAAAAATAGAGATGAAGATATTGATGAGTAGTTTTTACCATTTACAAACTGACAAACAGTCTAAAAGGGTGAATTAGTGTCTTAAAACATAACAAATGTGCATTATCATATAGAACCAAAAGAAATGGTGTCTGTGGTTATCTCTATCACAATGGTTATACAATATTAACTTCCATTCAATTATAAAATGACTCAATTATAAGCTCTTTATAGTTAAGAACCATCGGTAAAGAAAATGGTCCATATTAGGGCTACTCAATCTCTTTATGGATCAGTTGTTGAAAGGGTAATTGGAAAGAGTAAGAAATAGGATAGAACAACTAGTAGATAAGAAAATGTATAAATGTTTTTTTATAGAAAGTGATTAGGTCTTTTTAAAACTGCAGCCATATAGGTAGGGCATTGTCTTCCTCATGAAGAATTTCAAGTTGAATTGTAAGTATTATGGTCCCTATCAAGTTATCAAAAGGATTAGAGTTATGGCTTAGAAGCTCACATTACCAGAAGAAAATTCAGTGCATCTTGTTTTTCATGTTTCATTGTTGAAGAAAAAGATTGGAAATGTAGTTATAGTTTCATCTACATTCCTAAAGGTGGATGAAACAAGTAGGATCATAATTTTTTATATTGTAATATTAGAGGGGAAGCTTATGAAAAAAGATAACAAGGTTATGGTAGTGGTGATTAGTACTTAAAAGTGCATTTTTATCAAGGTTTTATATCATCATTTTGCACTTGAAGTATCAATAACTCCTTAACTAAAACATGTTTTATAATAATGTATCTAATAAGATAAGATACCTATAATTTGTGGTAAATGTCTATTTTTAATGCAGACTTATCACATAAATGAAAGGATTGATTGATGACTTGAAGAACTTAAATTGCAAGGATAAAGAGATGGCCAAACAAAGAAAAGAGATATCGGTGCAATCTAAACCGGAACACTATTCGGTAATTGGGTCATATCTAGAGCTATATATCTCAGATTTAGGTCCAATTTATATGGATGGAAAGGTAAGACATAGGCCTACAACTTTCATATGGAGCCCAAGATCTAAAAAGGCCATTATCAAGTCCAAATTGTAGCAACAACAAAGAAGCCCGAATCTGTCTTCCAGCCCGAGCACTGTTCGGTATTTTGGCCATATCTGGAGTTCTAGAAGTCCAAATGAGCTGAATGTTTTACACAAGAAAGCTGAGACAATTGCCTACAACTTTCATGTTTACAACTGGCTCCAATTTTGACGTTATCAATGACGTTTTGGGCAGACAAGAGAAGATAAGGATTGTCACCAAGTCAAAAGTTGGCCACCCACTTATCAATTAGTCATCAAATCAATAGTTCCTAATTTTGGCCTATAAAAGGAGGCATTTTCCATGCATTTAGGCATCTTGGTTTCCAGATCAAGATCATGCTCTTCCTTTCTCTCTTTGTATTTTTTATGCTTTGTTTTCATTAATATTAAGTTTATGCCTTTCATTTCCTTTCCTTTACTTAGTTAACTTTTATGTTCTTATTTTGTTTATCTATTTTGCTTTCTTTCATTATGTCTAGCTAAGTTAATTATGTCAAGGTGAAAAGGTTACACTAATGGTGTAAGAATAAGTATAATGTAAACTTAATATGAACTTTAATGTTTGATACTAACATGTTTTATATTTGTTATCTTGTTCACTCTTTAATACTTTGCTTGTTAAATGACTAATCTTGATTTATGTTATATAACACTTGGTACAACAAATGCTTGGCACTTTCATAGCCCATAATGTATGGTATAACCGGTTGTTGTTGTTGTTGTTGCATTATTGTTATTTATAATTTGTACAATTAACCTCCCTGTGATTCGAACCCGGTCTTACCAGGTTATTTATTACTTTGACACTCCTGCACTTAGGAGAAGATATCAATCGTTTAGTCGTGTCAAGTGGGATTGAATCAATGGTCAAATTCCTTCCCTAAAGATGCCACATGGAAGGAGTTTGAGAAAATTCAATTGCAATTTCCAGAATTTTACACAGATTCTTGAGGTATTTCTAGAATTTTGTAAATTTGTAAGGTCAACAACATGTTAAAGGAAAGAGTATTGTTACATTTTGCACATTCTACACATGTTATAATTAGAGGTACGCGTTATGGAATCAAAGAAAGCAGTAATAGTAGCTGGCATGAAAAATAATAACAACTGCAGTTGTTGAAGGACTTGAAGATTGAAGAACATGTAAAACACGTGATCATATTATTAAGCTCATTTAGTTAGCTAGTTGGAATTATCTGAAAGTTAGAGATTTAGTCAAGTTAGTTGAAGAGTGCATACAAATGTGTAAACATGCATTTCTTGTAAGTCAAGTAATAATACAACAATACAATTTCTTTTTTTATTCTCTATCTATTCCTTTCACTATTTCTTTATTTACTTTGCTCCACTTTCATTTTTAAACTAATTAACTAGCATGCATGGGATATGTAAAGATAAACAAACTAGAAAAAGAACTTAAAGATAAATAACCCATTTTTAACCATATTTTCTTGTTTATGTAATTAACGGTGTGGTTAGTAGTTTCAAGAAAGAAAGGGAAAAAGGTGTGATTGATAGCAATAAGATCTTTACATGTTTCAAGAAAGAAGGGGGAAAAGGTTTAATTGATAGAAATAAGATCTTTACATGTCTTTTCTAGGGGAAATTATTTAAAACAATTAGGGTGAAGCTATTGATGAATAGTTTTTATCATCCACAAACTGGCAAATAGTCTAAAAAGGTGACTCAATGTCTTAAAACATACCTAAGGTGTATGATCATATAAAACAAAAAAAAAATGGTGTTTATGGTTATCTTTATCACAATGATGGTGCAATACTAGCTTTCATTTAGCTATTAAGATGATTTAATTCCAAGTTGTTTATGGTTAAGAACCACCACCAAGGAAAATGATCCATACTACTGTTACTTAAGCTCTTTATCGATTAGTTGTTGAAATGGCAGTTAGAAAGGGCAAGAAATAGGATGAAGCAATTAATAGATAAGAAAATGTATAAAAAATATTTTACAAAGGGTGATTAGGTCTTTTTAAAACTGCAGTCATATAGGTAGGGCAGGGTCTCCCTTATAAAGAATTTCTATAAAAATCTGAAGTGTTATGGTCCCTATCAAATCATTAAAAGGATTAGAATTATGGCTTACAAGCTTATATTGCTAGAAAAAAGTTAAGTGCATCTTATTTTTCATGTTTTATTGTTGAAGAAAAAAGTTGAAGATGCAGTTGTAGTTTCATCTGCACTGTTAAAGGTGTATGAAATAGGTAGGATCATAATTTGTCATATTGTAAGATGCCATATGGAAGGAGCCAGAGAAAAGTTAATTGCAATTTCTAGAATTTTACACAAATTCTTGAGATATTTTTAGAATTTTACAGATTTTTAAGGTCAACAATCTCTTAAAAAAAAAGAGTATTGTTACATTCTACACATATTATAATTAGAGCTACACATGATGGAATTAAAGAAAATAATAACTAGTGTGAAGAACAATAATAAATGCAGTTGTTGAATAACTTGGAGATTGAAAAATATGTAAAGCACGTTATTCATATTATTAAACTCAATTAGTTAGTTAGTTGGAATTATTTGGAAGTTAAAATTAGTTGAAGAATGCATATAAATGTGTAAACGTGCATTTCTTGTAAGTCAAGTAATAATACAATAATACAATTTTTTTTTCTATTCTCTATCTTTTTCTTTCTTTGTTTTTTTCTTTACATTTCTTGTTAAGGTATTAGCTTAACACAAACTTAATATGTCCATCACTATATAAAATGATGCAAAATTTATTTTTTCTACGGCCTTTCTTAAAATTCCAACAGAGTAATAATAGCATGAGGAAATAAAATCATATATTAACCGGACCAAATGTCTTAGGATTTTCTCATATTCTCTAGATGGAAGAATTAATATTCTTTATGGGTATGTAGTATTCTTCAATTTGCTATCATGAAATAAATAAATAAATATATTTTTAAACTGGAGGACAGCAAAATAATTAAATTTTACCCCACTTTTATATTTAAATTAGTTAACTATCATGTATGGGACATGTAAAGACAAACAAACTAGAGAAAGAACTTAAAGATAAGCAACCCATTTTTAACCATATTTTCTTTTTTATGTAATTAATGGCTTATGAAATCTTCCTTGCTAGATTATAGCAATATTTTTCCAAGATAGTTTCGATTTTTCTCTATACAGGTTAAGTTGGTTTTTACTATTATTTAGTTGATATATTATTTTCAAGTTTTTTAATAAATTATTGATTTTTCAGAATATATCATAATTTCCTTCGCAATTTAAAAATGTAATCTTACACCTTAATGAACCCCGGTTTCCGCTACCCGCTCTGCCAAGCCCATCCATCAATTTTCTAATAAGCAAGTGTCCAGGCATGAGCCATGTATAAAATGCTCGCACTGGTCATGCTAGACATCTTTACTGACTGCTGAAACCAAGAGAGTGCGTGGAATGGAGAAACTTGCACAAGATCTGAAGAAAGGATTCCTCAATCTATTTGAAGCTATCAGAGGTAGCAGAAACTCTCAAGGTAAACCCATCATCTAATATTAAAGAATAAAAAAGGATGCTACTTTAGTGTCATGTAGAATGTCATTGATTCAGTCAGCCCCACTAATTTTCTGTTTACAGGAAATGAAAATGGGGAAGAAACCAAGTCAGAATCCGTGGAGGTTTATTTTTCTTTCATATTCGTTTTCACTTTAGATCATCTGATCAGTGATTAGGAGTAGAATACTGTCAGCGGGTGCTGAAGTATACGACTGTTGTTGTTCATCTGCAGGGAGTAACTGTACAAGAAGAGGGCATCAAAGTCACAGCCAGGGGTCCAAAACTCCCAGATGTGCCCAAAGGTCCACCCCCTAAGAATGCTTGAAGATTCTGATATACTAAAAACACAAGTCTTGTACTCAATCTTGATTTCTGCTCTGTTTTTTTTCTTTTCTCTCTCTCTAAAAAGTAATTTCTTTGGGGTTACCCGTATTGTAATCAACCATCCATGTCTACTTCTATTTGTTTCATCGGGTTTCATCTTCTCGTCTTTTATTCCTGCTATGTCTGCAAGTTTGATTTTGGATACTTTATTTCCCAATTTCATTCATGTAAATAAAGTATTATGGTTGGATATTGTTTTGCTTCCGAGTTTCTTTCTGGTTTTCTTCCCTGGATTTGCTTTTCCAAAAAGCTAAGGTTGACAGCAACCTCATAAGAAGATAAAGCTAATGCTTTCTGATGATAATAATGGCTTGAGAATATGTTTCATTAATTAATTACATAAGAAACTGGAACTTCCTTTTCTTTTCGAATAATCAAAATCCAGAATACATGTTCCTCTTTGTTGTAGCCTTTTTAAAGGATGTGCAAACTGACTCCGCAAGATCATGAGTACAATTATGAGTGCTGGCTACTTTACAAAAGCTTAAACCCCATGACATGCCATTGTATAAAACACTATCAGAGTCACCGTGCGGCGAGTTAAAGGCATGAATTTCGGTAGCGTTTGTTATTTTGGTAGCGGCGAAGATATGTTTTTTTGTACCGCAAGAATGTTTTAACGGGCAATTTGTAGTTTTTATTCTGTGTTTTTAAAAATCAAACAGAATGATTTTCAGAAATAGTGATACTAATTCTACTTCAAAACAAAAATGGAAACTGCAGATAGCACCAAACCATTCCTAATGAAAGCAAAAAATCATTTAAAGTTGGGTGAAGATTTCATGCTAGAACCGGATGTTTTCAGTAGAGAAGCTGGTGCGGTGGTTCCGATTCCAGAAATAAAGGGTAGGGAAGCTGAGAATGGTAAGATGGTGTTGCAACCAAGGTTGTGCACGCTGAGGTCTTACGTACGGTCAGGATGGATTTGGGGTGGTGAAGACGAGCACCAGAAGGGACGGTGGAGATCATGATGAGATGGTGTCTCCGTTTTTTCAAAACTTTATCGGAGTATATTGAAAGTTCTAAGAAAAGTCAGGAGTTGGAGATCATTTCTGGTCGACTTGCAATGGCAGATCATCTCTCCTGCTCTTCCTTTGTTAACGCAGCAATTACCATCATTTCTTCTTTTTCTTTTTCTTTTTCTTTTTTTAATGAGTGATTGCGATAAATTTAATAGGAGTAATAATCAACAATATAAGAAAATGAATGTTATTTAGCATCACTAATACTTGAATTGTGTTTATTCTCAATTTGAATATATAAAAATTATTAAAATTGATAAAATTAATTTTAAGATCATTTATATCATTAAAAATTGAGTAATAAAAAGATGATATATCAATTTCAATAATTGAAGAAATACAAAATTTTCACCATATTTTATCAACAATAAATATATAATATACTTTAGAAGATGATAATTAATTCTTGATTCTTTAATACAAAATATTATTTGAAATAAAATATTATTTAATATGTAATATTCATTAGTTAATTGTGTTTTAAATATAAATTTCAAAAAATATTAATAGGTTGATAATGAAGCTAGAAAGAAGCATGATGATATTTTATTAGGTGTTGATAAAATTAATTGAATTTCATCAATATTTTATTTAAATTTTGCTTTTGTGGACACTGATTAATTTAATGTATCCATTCAACAAAAGTGAATGTGTTGTTGGTTTAGAATTTGTATTTTTAAATATCTTATTTTAAATATTTTAGAATTTATATTTGGTTTGTGTTTTGAAAATTAAATTAAGTTTTTGTTATTTGTTTAAAATTTACATTTGATCTATATAATTATTGCCTTGAAATTAGTTAAATATTTTAGTTGGATTTTTTTAATTAATTGAGTCAACCTGGCTAACTCATAATCCAATTATTATATACAATCGATCATTGGTTTAAAAACAATGTTATTAAGTATTACTTTTTTTATTAACACAGGTGTTTAGGTTAGCTTTTATATATTTTAATTAATCTTACGATCTTAAAATTAATAACTATATAAATTGATAATGGTTTTTTCAAAGAACAAACTCAAAACTTGATTAGAGTTAGTAATTTTTCCTATTAATTGTCGAAGACATTGCCATTTTGAGTTTGAAGAGTCTCTCCCTCTCCCTCCCTGGTCCACCAGAGACACGGATAAACTTGAAGAACAGAAATTCAATCTGTCTCTCTGTTTGATCCTTGTCATCTTAATGCCATGAGCACACAATGGCATAAACAAGTAATCTGGAAACAATTGATATTCCTTTTGTTTTCTTTTAGATTCTTTAGGTATCATTACAAGCTTCCTGCCGCCACCAGTTGGTTGCCATCAAATCCTCTTGGAGGATCTTGCATGAGTCTGTTTCCCCTGTTCATACATACTTTAATTATTGTTTTTCTTTTATCCTTGCTGATAGAAAAAGGGAAAAAAAAAAAAGATTCAGTAGGTGTCGAGAGCCATAGATGCAAATTTGTAAGCCTCGCCGTTAAGAATTGCTTTGTTCATGGAATGTTTTCTTGCAGATTGTGTTGCAGCAACAGTGACGACAGACTTGGTTACTGGGAATTCTGTGTTTAGAAAGATGGATTTACAAGGAATTGCTGCAGCAGTAGCAGTATATCATTATTTATTCTATTCCTAATAACTAATCAATCTTTTTCCGTGTATTTTAAGCCCTTTGTTTAGATATGTCAATATAGTTATCATTAACCTCTTTTTCAAGAATAACTAATTAATTTCTAAATGAAAATATCGACATTAAAAAAACTTTATGAATAACTAATTAAGTTCTAAATAAAAATATTGATATTAATATGACTTATTAATATTATTAACTAATAAAAAATCCAAAATAAACTTTAATATTTTACTCTTTTTTTTTTTAATTGCCGATGTCAAGATTCCTTGATATTATTAGCCTTTTTTTGAGAGTAGATAATCAAATTCAGTTGTTTACTCTCTTTTCTTCCATGATTCATTTATTTGCCTATTTTCATGGTAATATAAGAAAATAATTTAATTTTTACATTAACAATATTAACTTAATGTAACCAGATTATAAGTGCTTAACACCTATTTATTGTGTTTAAAATCTCCTCCTCTAGCACGGTTTAGTGGCACTGTTATCAAAATATCCCTTGCAAATTAATTAATTCTCTTATTGATTGGCATTAACTTTTTAGCGATCTCAAACTAAAGAGTCATTATTATATTTAACTGTCATTATCAATTTTTATCAATGTTTTACTTTGTTTTCTAACATATTTGGTTGTATTTGACATATAAATTCATCATTTAAATTTTTCATTAATTATTCTTCATAAAGTTTACAAAAACATATATTGGTTGATTGAAGACATAAGGCTTGCATAAATTTAAAGAAGTCTAGTTGTTGGTTGATTGAATTAAATTTACTTCTAATTACTTTGATTATAATGTATTTAATTTTAAATTTTTTATTGAATTTATTTTTATTTTTATTTTTAATTCCATCTATTAGCATTTAATTTTATATCAAGTTTGGTCGTTATTTATTTGATTTTGATTTGTTATTTTTTTATCCTTATCTTCATTGAAATTGTTTTTTAATTTCATCAATTAATATTTTGTTTTGTTTTTTATGTCAAATTTAATTCTTATTTTTTTATTTTATTTTTTGGTTTTAGATCTTTTTTAATTGTTGAATTTGTTATTTTAATTTTATCCCTCATTATTTTAGTTGATTTAGAACTTGACTTCAATATTTTTTTCAAGATTGATTTCAATATCCCCATGTCATAGGTTTGAGAGATTATATCGAGTTGGTTTCAAGTTCTTTTAGGTTCTTTTTTAATTTTTATTTTATTTTATCATTCAACATTAGGTTGGTTGGAAATTGACATTTATTATTTTTTTAATTTTTTTTTTTATAAAATTATCTCGATCTCATATTCTAAGTCATGGATTCAATGAGTTTTTCATGGTTAACTCTAGCCTTTTTTATTTTATTTTATCCTTCAATATTAAATTATTTTTAGAATTGAACTTTGTAATTTTATTCAATTTGATTTTCATAGGCTTATCTCGGTATTACAACTAGGTTATGAACTTGGTGGGCTAGCTCAGATACATTCAGGTTTATTTTTATTTTTTTTTAATTTTATCATTTAATATTTTTTTATCGTGAATTGAAATTATTTTTTATGTGATTATCCCATTCTCATTTAACTTTTATTTTGTTAATAAATAAGATTACAGAGACCTTTTAAGAATATTGTAAAGATAAATTTATAAAATATTGGCAAATATTTATCTTTTGCATTGAATTGTTGTTGTTGATATATATACACACACTTTATTTGTTGTCAATATCTTTTTTTTAATTATATTATTAAATTAGTTAAGTTTATTAAAATCAAGTAAGTCAATAAATAAAGTTTTAGATTTGTTTTTTTTTAACTTTTTAAAAATGTTTTCATTGCCTTTGCATTTTTTATATTGAAAAGGAATTTTAGTTGGCATGTTGCATAGTACGAGATGCCTATTTAGTATATATCTATTCAAAAATCAATTATTAACATTACTATAAAAGCAATCAATATCATTTAAAAATAATAGTATAATTAGATAACTATTTAAACATAATTGAAATTTAAAAATAATAAGAAAAAAATATAATGAGTAAAAAAATTTAAAAACTAGGTGCGCATGGGTTAATGGTAACTGAAATCCGACCGTTCAAAAGCTTTCTCTTCTAGAAATTTTTTGATGATTTTGGGATCTAAAAATTGATATCCTAAAAACACTAGGGATCAAACTTTAAAAAATAAAATTAAAGGATTAAAGTGTACCTCTTGTAACAGTAAACATGAAAAAAAGTAATTTTTTTTATCAAATTTCAAATTTAACCCTTCCTATGTTATTTTTTTCTTTTTTAACAATTCAAAAAATTTTAATGTAAAATTGGCACGTCATTCTATATTAAGATATTGTTTGTTTTTGTTTTTTTAAAATGGTTAGTTGTGGGGTTATCCCGATTAGTGTGAAACCTATAGTACCGTTCAGTATATACCTTTATATAAATGTATGGGTCTATGTCATGGTTGTTAAAACCCATAAAACGTGTAGAAACGGAGACAAAACTCAAAAATTATTAAAATCGCATAAAACTGGTTCAAAATCGCATAAAACCATAACAACTCGCAAAAACGTTAAAAACGTTATGTTTTCACGACTTAACCAAAATGTCACCGGACCGAATGCAAAATTAGATATGCAAAAAAAATTAACTTCGTCCCTGTCTCACAATCTCTTTTCTTTCCCAATTCCCACCCGATCAGGTGACCACCCTCACCCTATCGGTGACTTCATCCCGGTCTCACACTCCCCCTGACTCCAGACTTCGTCTAATCGTCCCCTCCCTGTCTCACACAGTCACACACCTATACTTTCTTAGTCTCCCTAACTCCCTTCCCCTTTTCCCTTTTCCCTTTTCCCAGCAAATTAAGAAATCACTTTTCCCCCGATCTGGAGCATTTTTGGCCAGACGAAAGTAAGAATTGATTCCCAATCCCAAGCTTTGTTTTTTTCTCTCTAATAGTGGTGATTAGAGACAAAAAAAGGATCTGGGTATGCTGTGAAATTCACTGTTTTTCTTCTAGGTATTTTACAATTAAGTGGTTTGCTTCTGGGTATTTTTTTTGGAGGGGGGTGGTGATGCACTGCTGCTAGTAATTTCGTGTGTAGCTTTGTTTATCTTCTGTGAAGCTTTCTAACAATGATTTATTGTTGTGTGTTGTGATTTCTTTTAATGTTTACCTTGCCAATCACGAGGCTTACTTGGTATTCCTTGGTTTCTTACCATTGCTGTACTTGAATGAGTTCAACGTGATTCTATTTTTCATTTTGGATTCACTTACCATTCATGCATTTTCGACTATCAACTTTCAACTATCTTGCTTGCTTTGGTGTTGCAGATTCTGTAATTCTGCAATCTGTATAGACAACGATTCAGCGAAGCAAGGAAGCAATGAAGCATTCCAATTTCCAGGATTTCAGGTATTTTATAAATCCAAAACTGCAAACTTTATGGCAATTGATGCACCTGTTTGGAATGCCTTTTGGATTTAATTTATCTAGGCTTTTTGTGTATTACTAAATAGCAATTTAATATGGACTGCATCTCTCAAATGATATCATCCTGCAAGGCTTTAATTTAGTGATATTTGGTTTGCACTATATTGAGTGTATTCTGTTTTCCTTTATTCTGCCAAATCATGTAAATGTGCACCCATTCCACTGTTATTTTTAGCTTGATCTTGATACATGAAGTGTTGGCTTTGGAAACTTCTTAATCACTGTCCTGATCTACCTAGTGATATATAACCTTTAGGCTTGTCTAGGCATGCTTATATTTGAACTTTTATTTTATACTGTTTAGATTGCTTGAATTTTCCCTATAAGAGTGGTGTGTGAATGTATAATCTTAATTATATCCAACATTATAGCAAGAGTGGTTTTGAACTGTAGGATACATGGCATCTAAAAAAACTACAAGTGGCAATAAACTTGACGTGGGATGGCAATATGGTATAGATATTGACAAGAATTCAAAACGAGTGCAGTGCAAGTTTTGTCAGAAAATTATTAGTGGAGGAATTTACCGTTTCAAGCATCATTTGGCTTACACTCGAAAGGATGTTGAGTCATGCCAGCAAGTACCAGAAAATGTAAAGAAGATAATTTTGAATGTTCTGGTGAAAAATCAAGAAGCATCTGAAAAGAAAAGAAAGGCTTTTCAATATATTGGAAAAGATGAAGATAATGATGAAGGGAATGAAATTACCTCAGTAGAGAAAGGAAAGAGAGTAGTGAGTGAGAGTGGAAGTACACAAACCACCATCAATCAGCTGCTAAAAAAGGATTTTAGAGAAAAAGCATGTCGATAAATTGCAAGATTTTTTTACACCAGTGCAATTCCATTTAATTGTGTGAAAAACCCTGAATTTGTTAAGGCACTTGAATTGGTTGCAAAGCATGGGTCAGGTTTTAAGACTCCATCCTACCATGATATTAGAGAGAAGTATTTGAAGCAAGAAGTAGATCACACGATCAACTTGCTTGAGGAGTACAAGTTAGAATGGAAAAAAACAGGTTGCTCAGTAATGTCTGATGGATGGACTGATAAGAAAAGGCGTTCTATTTGCAACTTTTTGGTTAATAGTCCTAAAGGGACAATTTTTTTTATCATTCATAGATACCTCTAATATATCCAAGACTGCTGATAAAGTATTTGAGATGTTGGATGCTATTATGGAGAGGATTGGAGAGGAAAATATGGTGTAAGTAGTCATTGACAATACTGCAAATTATAAGGCAACAGGGCAATTGTTGATGGGAAAAAGAAAAGGATTATTTTGGACACCATGTGCTGCCCATTGTATTGACTTGATATTGGAAGATTTTGAGAAGAAACTAGAGGTCCATCAAGTAACTATTGCCAATGGGAGGAGAATCACCTCATACATATATTCAAGAACTATTCTTATTTCCATACTCAGACACTTTACAAAAAGAAAGGATTTGATTAGGCTTGTTGCCGCTAGATTTGCTACTGCATACTTAACTCTTGGATGTTTGAGTAATTGTAAGATACAGTTGATGACAATGTTTACTTCCATCCAATGGAGGTCATGTAGGTTTTCAAAAACAGAAAAAGAGAAGCAAATTAAAAGTTGTGTTTTAAATAGCAAGTTTTGGCATGATGTTACTACATGTATTAAGGCAGCATATTCTCTGATAAAAGTTCTTCGATTAGTTGATTCATATGAGAAACCAGCTATGAGTTTTATATATGAAGCAATGAATCAAGCAAAAGAGAAGATACAAGTGAATTTTGGTTCTGTGAAAAAAAGATATTGATTATATATCTTGCTAATTATTTATTTACTACTATCAATTGATTATAATGTTTACTAGCTAGGTCATGTAATGTTGATGATAATATTCTTATTTTTATTTTGTAGTTATATGCCTATATGGAATATCATTGATGCAAGATGGGAACTTCAACTTCACAAACCTTTACATGCAGCAACATAATATTTGAATCCTCATTATCATTATAATTCTAATTTTAAAGTTAATGTCAACATTAAAATTGAATTATATCAATGCTTAGAAAGGATGGTGCCCGATGCAAGTGAAAGGTGTAAAATTGACTTGCAACTTGATTCATTCAAGGATGCAAGTGGGTTGTTCGGTATTGAGGCTGCCAAGATAATAAGGGATAAAAAGACTCCAGCTAAATGGTGAGATTCTTATAGGGATGAATGTCCAGAGCTACAAAAATTTGCAATTCGAGTTCTAAGCTTGACTTGTAGTTCATCTGGATACAAGCGGAACTAGAGTGCATTTGAGATGTTAAGTTTTTTCCTTTTTCCTTTTAATGTTTTTATATTTTATAAGAATCTTATATGGTATTAATTTGAATTGCTTACATAGGTTCATACAAAATGAAGAAATCATTTGCACTAGAAAAAAATGAATGACTTGGTATTTGTAATGTGCAATCTGAAATTAAATGATAACCAAGTCAAAAAGCAAGCTAATGATTTTGGTGAAGTTTTTGATCATCTCTCATCTAATGATGATTGGATAACCGAGGGCGAGAAATATAATGGTTTATCCAACTTTGATTTGCTTGTTGTCATTGATAGTGCAACACGAAGAAAAAAAGGTAAAAAAGATAAAAGTAATGATGAAGAAAATCTTAATGATGTTGGGATGGAATATCATGGAACTGAAAATGATTTAGAGATTCAGAATGATGTCAATCCAGATAATTCAAGGAGCTTGGAGTTAAATATTGTTGACAATATTGGTGTTGGTCCTGGTACTAGTAGTAGCACTAATGTTTCTTTAGATGGTAATGATTTTGATGACTGTTTTATGAATAATGAGGGAGACAAAGGCAATGAGGGTTGTTTAGTTTACATGACACACCTACAAACTGTTTGTTTTAAGTGTGTTAACTTTTAGTTATTAAAATACTATGGACATGTATGAATTTTTATTTGAATTATGTATTTTAAGATGTTTGGATATTTAGATATTTGTATTGTTTATTTTACTTTTATTTGAATTATGTATTTTAAGATGTTTGGATATTTGTATTGTTTAAAATATTTTACCTGTGATTTTACGATTTTAGTTAAAATATTTTACTTGTGATTTTACGATTTTAGTTAAAATATTTTATTTGTGATTTTATAATTTTCAGTTAAAAAATATTACTTTTGATTTTACGATTTTACGATTCGAGTTTACGAGTCAAGTTTATATTGTATGTTCTGTGTCATGTTAAAAAAGTATTTTTAACAACCTTGAAGTAAAAATGATTTTTGAAAATTGGGTAATGATTTTTCTAAAGTATTTTTTTATTTTAAAATATATTAATTTTAAAATATATTATATTAAAATATTTTTTTATCTTTTAAAAATTATTTTTAGCATTACCATATCAAAATAATTTAAAAACATTAATAACATATTACTTTAAAATAAAAAATTTTAAAATTTTAAAATACATTTTCCTACGGTAATACTAAACATTGCTTAAATCAGCATGGAGCAAGCGTCTGAGCACTGTATCAACGAACATAAACTGAGCGCTTCTTGCCATTGTAGCAGCAACTGTCAGAAAAATCTTGTTATTCTTATGGTTTTGCCTGCCATGTTCTTGGATGATGGTCTAAACGGGTTCCGGTCACAGATAATGGATACGATGATATCCGCCGGGAAAGTCCCCTGAAAAATATGGCATTTCTTTGACAAACCATTCAAAGAAATAATAATATCTTTCAATTGATTATTGATTTGTGTGGCGTGGAGCTACGGGAAGGAAACTGATCTCGAGGTTCCTTGCCATGGGACAGAGAACTCTGATCTCACGTTTTCTCGTATTTTGATAATGTTCCCTGCATCTGCTAAGCTCCTCGTGAGATAACAGTGTAGAACACGTCGCTGCTAGAGGCAAATATTTGTAAAGATTATTTTTAGAATAATATAATTTTAATTTAAACCTTGATAAATAAGGAATGAGAGAAAAGGAATAAATAAATTAATAAGAAGAGGTAGAAAATACTGCGTTAGCTTTGTTATCTTCTACTAGCAGCAAGATCGCGCATATTGAATTAAATACAAGTATTACAGAATTTGTTAGGCTAATTTGTTTTTGCTTGGAGGTCCGATTTGGTTTAACTATTTGATGGAGGATATCATTTTTTTTCTTTATATTTTATATTTTCCTTTCTTTCAATAACTTTGGAGGATGTAATTTTAACAGAAATAAGAGTATAAATATGCATTTAGTAATTATATCAAAAAATCGTTTTATTAAATGCATGGAAGCAAGAAATGCCATCCAAGTAAAGAGACAATTTGAAAGGAATTGATTTTTTTATATAATTTTTTTTATAATTTAAAAGGAGTTAAATTAAGAGACTAACAAGAATTTATTTAAGTAGAAGCCAACATAAAAGTTTATCTAAAATGAAGCAGTGCACATGGTGCCAAACTCGTGTGCATTTCTGGAGTCCCATTTACTTCTCTTTTTTCAAGTTATCAAGACATTTGGAAAATATAATAAAATAAAATGAAAATTATTTTTTCTTTTCCTTTTGTGTTTGTTAGTTGTTTTTTTTTTTTAAAGTTGGCTGAGGAAATAATTAATAAAATAATACTGGTTATTATAATTTTTTTCAATTTAAAGAAGATGATTGTACTTTCATACATTGTTTAATTAAATAAAAAGTTTATGCATAAAGATTTAAAAATATCTTAATTTGAGAAAAAGAAAAAGAAAAAAACTCCTTGTATTTGTTAATATAAACTTACAAACATATTTTGCATCAATATCGTAACATCATGTCATTGCAAAACCAAGAAATAAGGGGAAAAGATGCCTACAGGATTTTCACTGAAAATGGAGGTAAAGAGCTTGAAGTCTTCTCTTGCTCGAGGACTTGCCCCCACCATCGTCCTTGGATATCCAGATGAAGGACAAGAACATTTCCTTGAGAAAGCAACAACACTACATATTGTGTTGCTGCGGCGGACAAATAGGCTCCATTCATGTGGAAGTGGATCTTGTCAGAGTGGTTAAACTCCAAATCAGGGTTTTTTTTCTAACATAGAAGACCAAATGTCTTGGCAAAATAGTACAGGAAAGAAAAATATAGGGAAGTCATACAGTTTTGTCGGAGACAAGAACGAGTTTCATGTCTTTGACTTGAAAACGCGAATGGGATTTGCATCTCTCACTAAAAGACGTGAATCTCATTACTGCTTTTATTCCAAACCCTAAATTCACAATGCGCCGCGTTCATTTACCTACTGAATTTATACATAATAATGAGTTTTCTTATCTTTTAACACAACATCATCTAGATGTGATATTTTTCCAAGCATTTTAAGAGCAAGATATATAATAATAAGCAAATTCATCATCTTTAAAATTACGAATATCAATAACAGCTTCTTGACCATCCCGTGACAAGTTATCAAACTAATATTCAATAAATACAATTATTAATTCATAAATAAAACACATTTATTTAATGTTACATATTAACAATAAGATATCCAATACATACAATATTTTTTTTTTTAGATTAACATGGGTGTCCGGACCAGCTTACGCGCACCACGACTAATCCCACGGGCCCTAAAGTTAACGACCATGTAAGCCTCCAGTAGCCATCATATGAGCAACCAAGAATTCGAACCTGAGACCACAGAGGGAGCAAGTCTTTACCACTTGGCCACCACCTAGATGGTTATACATACAATATTTTGAATCTATTATATATGAGGTTCGTACTCCATGTTCTTATGTAGAGAAACTTGTGATGTGTATGGTGTGATGAGATAACATGTTATATTCGTAGTTATCGATCCTGATTCAAGGGTTAATTTGACCAAGTAGTCAACTCTTGAGTTTCACGAGCCAACTAGAAAAAATTAAAAAAATATTTAAAATTTTAATATTTCATATAAAAATTAAAAAAATTCATATAAAAATAAACTATACATATTGTAAATAATGAAGTTTAAAAGAATATTTTAAATTTTTTTTATTTTATATTGAAAAGATATTATATTATCCTTTTAGATCAAAGTATTTAAACAAAAGAAGTTTTTTTTATCTCACATTGAAAAAACATAAGTTTTTTCTTTTGAACATAAAAATACATATATTAAAGGGTTTCAAATCTTACATTGAAAAAATAACTTCTTTCTTTTGAACATGGAGTATATATATATTAAATAGCTTTAAATCTTACACTGAAAAAATATTATATTATCTTTTTAATTTGAAGCATTTAAATCAAAAAGTTTTTTTATCTTACATTAAAAAAAATATAATTTTTTTCTTATGAATATAAAATATGTATATATGAAATGGTTTCAAATCCCACATTAAAAAAATAATTTTTTTTAGAAACATGAAATATATATACTATTAAAGAGTTTTAAATATCACATTGAAAAACATAACTTTCTTTATATATATATATATATATATATATATATATATATATATAT
>NW_011499867.1:1497103-1522169 GCF_000495115.2 Populus euphratica | reverse complement strand
ATACATACATACATACATACATATATGTATGACTCTGTTTGCCGTTTTATTTGGACTCTGCCGACAGAAGAAATGGCGGTGAAGTTTTCGGTTTCTGTTTGTTTTTTTCCCTAATCAAAGTGAAATAAGTACATATTTGGCAGCATATAGTTCCATTCTTTTTAAAAATATTTTTGAAATGTATTTTTATATTTTTAAAATTAATATATTAAAATCATAAATAAATATTTTAAAAATATTAATTTAATACTTTCTCAAACAAAATAATCTGAAAAAGATTTAAAACCTAGTTTTTTATTTAAAAAACATTTGTTTATAGAAACATTAAAAAAAAAATAAAAAATTAAGCGTACTATAACAAATAAATAAATTTTTAGTAAATTTTATGAAAAAAATTATCATTGAGTTAATGAAGTGGATGAAACCAAGGTATAAATCTTGTTTTATAAATTTTATATAAAGATTTAATTTTGTACACACAAGAACCAATATACGTTATTTATATATAAAAAAAATAGAGGAGAAGAAAAAAGTTTTTGCAGTGTGATATAATTAAAAAGAGATTTATTTTTTTTATTAAAAAACCACAAATGTTTATTTATATATATATATATATATATATGAATGAATCACGGGAAACATGCAGTGACAGACAAGTTGCCTTCTGTTTTCTCTCATTCACAGTAAATAACTCTACACAGCCCTCTATCATCCTCTCTCAACTATAGTACAAACCAATATCTTCAACAATGGCAGTCCTCAACTCACTCTCACTTCTTTTCTCTCCAAAACTCACTCACTCTTCTTCAATTCCTTTCCCTCTCTTCACCTCCCAACCGAACCCTCTATCTTTCAATCTCACTTCCAAATCCGTCGCCCTATCCGCCATTCCTTCTCATGTTTCCGTCGCAGTTGGCGAGGACTTGCCTGTAGATTACGGCGAGTGGTTTCCTACACGTGATCCTAGTGATCGCAGGAGAGCTGGCATTTTGCTTCACCCGACCTCGTTTAGAGGACCCTACGGTATTGGAGACCTTGGTGACGAGGCTTTTCGGTTTATCGATTGGCTTCATGATGCTGGTTGCTCTGTTTGGCAGGTCCTTCCTTCATCGAGTTAAATAAAAATAATATTTTATTATTATTATTTGCTTGCTTAAAAAAGTTGTGAATAAATATACAGGTTTTACCTCTTGTTCCGCCGGGAAGGAAGGCGAATGAAGAAGGATCACCTTACTCCGGCCAGGTTATAGTTTTTCTTTGTTTTTTTATTCTTAATTAGTCATCTGTTCAATTCAATAAAAACTGACCAGTCCGTGATCATTTTTAAACTTGATTGGATTCATTGAGCTTAACGAATTTTTATACGACATTTTACTTATTATTTTATATAGTGGAATGGAAAAACTAAATGGATTATTATGCTTAATTAAGTGAATGAATCTCTATTGCAAAATTGGTTTTTCAGGATGCAAATTGTGGTAACACGCTTTTGATTTCACTTGAAGAGCTTGTGAAAGATGGATTGTTGACAGAAGATGAGCTTCCTAGACCAACGTGATAAATCTTTCTTCTTACTAGTCTATCATAAACTGAGCTAATTATATATATATATATATTTCCCTGATTTATTGCTCTCTCATTATTCGTGTAGAGATGCTGATCATGTGGACTTCTCTGTTGTTGCTGACTTAAAGGATCCGTTGATAAGTAAGGTAAATTATCCGGTAGATTGCTGTTGATAGTTTTTTGTTTCACATTGTCTTCAGGATGTATTCAGTTAAATAAATAAAAAATGCATATATCAAAAGCAATGACTTTCTAGCTTTCTCCATTACTTTTCAAGATGTGTTAGATATTGCCAAAGTATCAGGGGCAGCAAAAAAACTTGGTTGAGTGAGGTTGAAAACATAATTAAATGATAATGATACTGTGGTCTGAGTTGAAACTGAAGGTATTATTTAATGCATATGTTTTAGATATAGAACATTGTATTGCTGATTGAAATAGGTTGTAATAACTGGAAATTGAATTGACATGCAAGTATAGCAAGAAGCCCAAAGGTTGCGATTCCCCATTGCAAAGATATCTACTATGATTAAAACATTGTGGTGCCTGTATAGTCCCAAAAAGCCATTGCTGACTACTGTTGTTTCAATAGTGGAGATTTTTATGATAGCAAAGAACTTTCAGTTGTTTATCCAAAGAAAAATGGAACTCTATAATAAAGTCATATGAAATCAACCATAATTTTAACACAAGGATATTGTATATGTGGATCTCCCCCCCACCCCCACCCACTTTGTGCGTTGCGTGTGCCATTACATCTAGTATCATTATAACTTTCTCCTTCTAGTCTTTTGATGCTGTTGAGTACTTTCTTTGCATCTGTTCATGGATTACAGGAATTTGATTGGGGGGTGGGGTTCTTCATTTTTCTAATTAGGTATCTCTAAAGTTAGAGAGGAGAAAATTCTGCACAAAAAGGGACAAGTAATTATTTAAGAAGTTTCATCATAATAGTTCTGTTCTAAATACGTTCTAAATACAGCAGTAGGTGCTATTAATTTTAGCCTATATTTGTTATTTTTAGGCCCAAGATTATCTTACATCAGTTCTTTCTTAGGCTGCAGAGAGGCTTATTTTAAGCGACGGTGAACTTAAAAGTCAGCTTGAAGATTTTCAGAGAAACCCGGACATTTCAAGTAAGAATCACATTGTCTCGGAGCACCATTCATTTGTGCTCACTGCTCATGGAATCTCGTTGCTGATTAAATAGAAGCGCTTCCATATATGTATATATATTTGTTAGTTTTTTCTTATAGGAAGTTCTAGTTTTAAATTTGATGGAAAAGGAGCAAGAATTAGGTAATAAATTGCACAATGACTTAAGGAAGTTCTAGTTTTAAATTTGATGGAAATTTGATGGAAAAGGAGCAATAATTAGGTAATAAATTGCACAATGACTTCAAATGAAATGGAGAAATATTTTCTATTCAGAACATGTCACTTTGTGCTGCTATAAGAATTTCAGTTATTAGCGTGATGCTGGATCTTAATCTTATATTCTTGTTATTGCAAATAGCTTATCAATACAACTCAACAAAGCTACCTTCACTAATGTTTGGAAAATAACTTAGTTACTACTCAATTAGATACTTATGAAATTTGTTTTTTAAGCTCCCAAAATGTTACGACTAAGAAAATGGTTAATAACCCAGGATACAAAATCCTATGTGCCCATGTTTTTGTTGCTAGTTACTGCTTTCAATTTTTACAATCTCTAATCTCTAATTTCTTCAAGCTAGGATTCAACTTAGGAAGACTAACATTTAGAGAGGGGGGGGGGGAAGTATCAATGTGAGAGAGGAAGAAATTATATGCTCTGGCTTTTTTGCAATGACAAAATTTAGCATACTATACTGGAATCATAGACTTTTGGGGGACAGCAGGATGAAATGTTGGGGGCGTTTCTTTGCTCAAAGTCACTTTGCATCATTTCTTTCTTGAAAAACCTTTATGTACAATTTTATCTTACAGTCATGTGAAGGTTAGTGATACATTCAAGGGTGTGTTCGTGCCTGCGCACTGACAGAAAATTTAATTTCTGTGGCCATATCTCTTGTTTTTCCATTTACATGTTGCAGCTACTCTTTCTTGAATGTTTTTTTAGAACAATATTGCTATGCCTTTTCCGTTCCTTCTTTGAATAACGCTCTAAGTTCTATTTCTGTTCTGTAGGTTGTGTTTGGGCCTGTGCACTGACTGCAAATTTGATTTCATTGACTATCTCTCTTGTTTTGCCATTTACATTTTGCAGCTTCTCTTTCCTGGACAGTTCATTTTTAGAACAACATTGCTATTTTTTTTCCTTCCCTTCTTTAAGTGAATATTTTATCTCTTTCTATTTTCTAGGTTGGCTTGAAGATGCAGCTTATTTTGCCGCTATTGACGATTCCTTAAATACACTTAATTGGTATGAGTGGCCTGAATCTTTAAAAAATCGCCATCTTGCAGCCTTGGAGGAAGTATACCAGAGTAAAAAGGATTTTGTAAGATACAAATAGTTTTTCCCCAACCTTTTATAATCCATTTGGCACATTGTTCACAGTTGATGCTGGAAGCTTCTACTTGTACAGATAGACATATTCATTGCACAACAGTTCTTGTTCCAAAGGCAATGGAAGAAAGTTCGCAGCTATGCATGGGAGAAGGGAATTAGTATAATGGGTGACATGCCTATATATGTAGGGTATCACAGCGCTGATGTTTGGGCAAATAAGAAACATTTTTTACTGGTAATAAGTTTCTCCACAGATTTAGGACTATGCTGAACCATCCTGTTCAGGTTGGTAACCCTTATCATTCCTGTTACTAACTTCTGTATTTGTCTCCCAGAACAGGAATGGTTTTCCTCTTCTAGTTAGCGGTGTCCCCCCTGATGCCTTCAGTGAAACTGGACAGTTGTGGGACAGGTATGTACTGTTATCACCAAGATGAGCACATCTGATATTTTGAAGAAATAATGTTCGGTTTTCATTACTTTTTATAAACTCAGAAATCCTTGTTTTTATTTAGTTTAAAGAACCTTTTGACTCACACCAACTGCATGGTTTAATTGGTAGTGCACGTACCCCAATCCAAAAGGTTCTTGAGTTCATGCCTATTGTTAACCAAAAAAGAAGGAAAAAAAAAAAAGAAAAGGAAAGAAAGAAAGAAAGAATCTTTGGACTCATATGGAAGATCAGCTATCGCTCTGTTCTAGTCCAATCATGTCTCCCATCATAACAAAATAGCTGCCTGCTGCCTGAAATAGAACTCTTTTGTGCAAATTTTTCACTCTTTACATTTTCTCTTCTCTCATACAATTAAGACAATGATGATGTTTCTGTGGATGCAATTTGATAGTTTCCAGAAATTGTTCCCTACAGCAACAGGGGATTTGCTATGAGTATTTGTAATGATAGCTACAGCTTCACAATGTCTACTGGCTTACAAACTATGCTTTTGTATCTGAAACTAATTTGAATTGGTGCTCCAGCTGATGGAGTTGAGTGTTACCTGGAAGTGGTTTGCTGTTCAAGTGTTAGGCAAATAAGATATTCTGGACATTCTATGCTTCTTGGCATCTTTCTTCTCTTGCTTTCATGATATTCCTAAAACATAAACTGTTTAAAAAATATTATGGAATATATTGGCCACATTAATGATTATTTTTATGCCTGACCTGCAGTCCTTTATATGACTGGAAAGCCATGGAGAAAGATGGATATTCATGGTGGATACGTCGCATGAGGCGGGCTCAAGATCTGTTTGAAGAATTCAGAATAGATCATTTTAGAGGTTTTGCAGGCTTTTGGGCTGTTCCTTCAGGTAAGACAATCCCCAGTTAGACAAATTGATGTGATGCATTTCATGCTATTAAATTGCATTCATTTGCAGAAGCAAAAGTTGCAATGGTTGGAAACTGGAAGGTCAGCTTTCTGTATTTTTCAAATGAATTGTGATATTTCGAGAAGCTTCCTGTTATTAACCTGAGATTTCATTTTGATGACAGTAGGCTGGACCTGGAAAATCCCTATTTGATGCAATCTCTAGAGCTGTTGGAAAGATCAATATAATAGCAGAAGATCTGGTATGTATCATTATATAGGATTTTAAGAAACTATTCATTTCTCTTTTCATCATGTTATAGGAGGTGATAGCTGCAGTGGAATCATCCTGCTTTTGTTTCTCTTTGACATTGAGTGGAATCACTTTACTTTCTAACAGTAATATTGGAAAGAAGTTTGATCTTTGCATTTTACTGGTCATTTACATGATCCCTTATTTGATTTTCAATAAGGTGGTATCAGTAAACAACTGACTTTCAGAGAAATGTCACTGATTCCTTACTGATCATCTCATCATCGTGATGGATGCACAAGATGTATATCTCGTTGATCATAGATTCAATGATTAATCCAATCTTTGTTTTTCTGTTTTTCATTTTTGTTGATGTTTGGGTGGTTAGTATAAATCCTATACTACTCATACATGCACGTAATATAAAAGATAATTGCAAGAGTCAAAAACGAGTGCACATGTATGGTCAATCACTGTACATGGTTCAACAATGAAGTCATACATAGGATATTCATTTTGTTCTGACTGAAATGTCCCCCATTTATCTAGGGTTTTTATGATATTGTTGTTTTTTAAGGTGTGTTCTTTTAATTCACAGTTTTATACCTTTAGGACACTGCATTTCTTGCTGAAGCAGGATTGCAGGTTTTGATGGATTGGTCTTTGCTACTTTCATCAACTTTTAAAAATGCAAGGGGTTATAATGTTCATGTATCCACTTGTCTGCACCTCCTACACTGTTGTTTTACAGGGAGTCATCACTGAGGATGTAGTGCAACTTAGGAAATCCATTGGTGCTCCTGGAATGGCTGTCCTTCAGTTTGGTAATGAGCTGTTTCTGATTAAAGTGATTGCCTTGAAGTTTACATGGGTAGTGCTGTTCTTCCACTATTCTTTTTCCTGGTTCCAGGTTTTGGAAGTGATGCAGCTAACCCTCACTTGCCTCATAATCACGAGCCCAATCAAGTTGTGTACACTGGAACTCATGATAATGACACGGTAGAAAATCATCTATACCCTTGGCCATTTTTATCTGTTGCCCCATTCCCCATCTTATGACCATGTGAATGGAGCAGTAGGTTCTGCTTTTCTAGAATACTAGATATGATATCCTGCTGGACATAGTTTATGGTTTGCAAATGGGATCTTAGTTTTAGTCCTAAAAAACTTGAGAATACGGTTTATTCTAGTTTCTTTATCTTAACAATTTCTTTAGAAAGTTAGAAGGTGTGGCCCGATAATGGTTTTTGTTTGTGTATTTATAACAGATTCGAGGTTGGTGGGATCTTTTGAAACAAGAAGAGAAATCAAATGTAAGCGTTTTTGGTAGTCTTGATCCCCCTTTTAACATGTGAATTCCCATGCCCATGCATATAATGAAGATTTATGTTTCCCTGCTATTTCAGGTCCAAAAGTATCTTTCGATTCATGAAGAAAATGATATCCCATGGGAACTCATTCAAGCTGCCCTTTCATCAGTAGCCCAAACTGCAGTCATACCTATGCAAGATATTCTTGGATTGGGGAATTCTGCCAGAATGAATATTCCGGCTACTCAGGTATAGGATCACCATGCATTGTTGCACAACTGGCTAGCTGCAATGGGGCTCCAGTTTTGAACGCCTTGCTATTTGTTTTCCCAAATATCCATTTTCTTTAAACAAAAGAGTTTTGACTTGAGATGACAAACATATAACCTTCTTAGTATTTTGAAAGTACTTCTTTAAGAATTTCACTACTTTCTATCACATAGCTAGAAATGAAATGGCTCTTTCTGATAATAACTTTTCGATTGCTGTGTACAGTTTGGAAACTGGAGGTGGAGGATACCTAGTTCCATGAGCTTTGATCACTTGGAGGATGAAGCAAGACGACTCAAGGATGTACTCTCAACATATGGCCGGTTGTAGATGAAGAAAGCTAAGATCTCTCTTAAGAGGCTACACATAAGCCGTAGACGAGAGATTCAGTTAGATGTACGAATCCTGAATGGCATAGAAGCTACACTTGGATCATAGATCAGCAGTCCATGTTAAAGGTGTGTGTTTTTGCCTTCTTAGACATTGCTGGCATTGGTGTGTGTTTTTGCGTTAGCTTGCTTAATATGTTTTTGGATGGTTTTAATATGTCGATATAAAAAATAAAATAAAATAAAATATTATTTCAATGTATTTTTAATTAAAAATAAAAAATATTTTAAAAAATATCATGCATCACAATAATTCATTTATTTTTAATGAGAGATCCGGCAAATAAAACCTGCATTACTTTCTCCCAGCATCAGCATATATCAAATGTGTGTGTGCATAGATGTATTCATATGCATGCAAAGGAAATGAAAGGAAGTCAGAACACCAACCATGCAAGTTATGGCAATAGTAATTATTTTTTATATCAACTTATTATAATGATCTGAAAATATTAAAAAATATTAATTTAAAAGAAAAAAAATAAAAAAAATCAATTATGTCTAGCAAGATCTTACCTCGAAGAAATGCTCCCCGTATCCAGGGCCAATAGAGAAAAGCTCCCAACCAGTTACGGCACCAAGAAGCCACAATCCAATAGAAAATACTGAGCTATAAATACCATCAGAAGCCAGAATGACTCAAAATCTCCTTGTATATGTTACACGCACAGAAGATCGTTCATAAGCCAACAGACACGCTCGCGTGCACGTCCTAACATACACATTCGCACACAAAATGACACCAGGAAATGCTTAGAATTTGCCTCAGCAAGGACTGCCAAAAACCCTTTTGTTCCCACCACCGTGAAAAGAGAACCTGCTTGTATTGCTGAGAGGAATGTACTATATGAGTGGTGGTCTAAACCTCATTGTTACGTGGGGAAAAAGTAGAGACTTGCAACAAAACTAAAATAAAATAACAGTGATCGAATTCCAGTCAATATATAAAACTAGCCGAGGAAAGATCGGCTGCCTAGGTTGAAGGCAAGGATGTCCATGGCATAAGTTGTTTAAAGGAAGTCGCGCTATTAAGTTTCTCAGCCAGTTTTCATTCTTAATTTGCATATACCATTGATTGGTCATAATTATTAAAAATAGTGACATAATCTTGCTGTAAAACGTATAATTCAATACAGTCCATTGTTGAATATTTCTCAAGAAAAAAGAACAGAATATCACCTTAACTGGTGCAGATTCAAGGGACTTGAGGCCGGCACCAGTTGCAGCAGAAGCTCTTATAAGCAGTAGTATTTGATGACAGAGAAGCCATTACAGTGACCATTTTATTATATTAGTAAAGTTTCAGAAATTGAAAAAAAAAAAAAAAGAAGCCGTTTTTAGGTGTTGGTTAGCATAAATTAGGAAACTGGACATAAGGGGCTTACACGTATCATATAAAAAATATTGAACTTGTTGAGAGTGGGATTTGAACCCACGCCCTTTCGGACCAGAACCTTAATCTGGCGCCTTAGACCAACTCGGCCATCTCAACTCCTTCATGCTCCTTGGATATTGGTTATTGTAATAATTCTATCTCACTCCTTTTCGGACAACAACCCTCACTACTTCTTTTCTTCTTTTTTTTTTTTAAAGAGGGAAGCGAAAGAAAGCGGCGCTGAAAAAAAACTGTTCCCTACACATCGCCCGGTGGGTGGAAATAGTGTTTTTACTATGTTGGCTTAAAAAAAAAAAAACTGATAGGTTAATAATTAAGAGTGAAGTTGTCCTTTTAATGTGACCATTTAGGCATTATAAAATTAAACGGGGACAAGATAAACATTTTGCTATCTTTTTGCACATTAAGATGATCTTACTGCCTTTATACGTAATAAATTATAAGGTTGCTATAGAGGGCTTTTTGTATTTTTATATAAAATTATACAGTACGATAATATATATATAAAATAAAAATAAAAATATTTGAAAGCATCTTGTTGCGCTTTTCTAGGTGGTGGAGTGTAGATAGTTGCATGAGATGGGGCTCAAATAGTTTTTTTTCTTTTCCTTCCTTTTATCTCATCTTTTCAGAAATTGATTTTTATTTTTTTCATTTATTTTAGTATCAAATATATTTTTTATTTTATTTTTTATTTTTTTATTTTTTATTTTATTTTAAATTATTTCATTGATTTTTTTCTTTAAAATTTAATCATTTTTATTTTTTATATTAAAATTAATTATTATTTTTTTCATTATTATTTTTTTAATTTTGTCCCTTAGCATTTATTTTTTTATTTTTATATCAATTTTCATCGGCATTCTTTTGATTTTTATTTATTTTGTTTTGAATCTTTTTTTAAAATGTTTTTTTATTTTATTTTACCCCTAAGCATTTGATTTTTTTAATTTTTATTTTAAATTTGATATTCATTCTTTTAATTATTATTTTTTATTTATTTTTTATCCCTTAATATTTGTTTCTTTTTATTTTTATATCGAATTTGATCCTTATTTTTTTATCAATTTTAGTTTTAATTTAATCCCTTGATATTTTATTTATACAAGGTTTGACTTTATGATAATTTTAAATTTATCTTTTATAGAGCTAATCTCAACTTCATGAAGTTATGAATTTCAAAGATCAACTTGAGTTGACTTTAATTTTTTTATGTTTTTTTTTAATTTTATCATTTTAATATTAAGTTAATGTTTTTTAAAAGTGTTTTTAATTTGAAAATACTTTAAAATAATTTTTTCATATTTTTTTTTGTTTTTGATATCAAAATCATTAAAATTATTATAAAAAATAATTTAATACTTCTCAAGTCAAACATATTTTTAAAAATACATAAATATAATTTTAAATACAAAAACAAGTAATGCAACAATCCAGTCAAGTCTTAAATAAGTTATTTTATTTTTATATATTTTTAGATAAAAGTAAGAGATGTAACTTAATTAGATAGGTCCATGTTTGCTTTTTAAAAATTATTAGTTTAAATATTACAAATCTCATAATCAATGAAAACTTACTTAATTGTTAATTTTAGGATTTTGAAAGATTAATTAAGGTGTATATAATCTAATTCTAATATCAACTATTACCAATAATAAAAAAAAATTACAATGTAAAAAATAATGAAGGAATTCAATAAATAAATCTGAATTGGGACAAAAAAATACCGCACATATAAATTAACTAAAACTTAAATATCAAACTTATATAATAAGCACAAGATTAAGCATAAAACTATGATATTTCAAATATAAACTTAATGTAAAAAATCTAAACAAGTAAATTAACACATGATAAGTTAAATTCCACACTTACATACCAAACACATGATTAAATGCAAAAATAAAATATTTCAAAAACAAACTTAATATAACATTCCAAACAAGTAACTTAAACATTAGCAATTAATAAGTTTATTCTAAGCTCTTTAGCCAAGAGCTCCTCCTAGAAAATGATGTTTTTATAAACATTTCTTCAATCAACATCTTTAAACTTATCAAGAGCTTTGATGTAAGAAGCATCAGACAGGCACATCATCAAGATTCTCCAACACATTCATACACTCATCAGCTTAATATGGATCGGACTAAGGGCTTGTAGTTTGATTGAGCATTTCTTTGCACCTCTTTGCTCTAGCTAAATCTCTTTCAGCTCGAGCACTGCAAGAAGACGCCAACTTTTCCAAACAAGAGTCGAACTTCTCATGCTTTGGATGTTTGCCTTCTGAACTCCCAGAGCAAGACTTTTCCCTTTCAGTGACATGAAGCCCTAGACTAGGAAATTCTTCCTCATTTTGACGTTAACTCTTCACTAGAGTCAAGGGGTAACTGAGTTGATGAATGACGATGGAGTCCAGTTTTCATAGAATTGTTAAATATTTGACCAAGCATCTTATAATTACAATAACCCTTTGATTTATTTTCAAATAAGTGGGTATTGTGCATTATGTCATTCACGCCATTCCTAGTTGCTTACAATGTGATAAGAGGATTTTGGCTAGAGAATATGCTACTTAATTGCAATGTCTAGTTGCCTTCTAACATACAACCATTAAAATAGCTTATAAGTAGAAAGTAGCATCAAATAGCTTCTGGCATTTCTAACAAGTACAGTGGAGCACTAGTATAACAAATTTATTTAATTTAAAGAATATTTAAAACTAGTTGAGATATTCACAAATTAATCTAGGTATTTATATTAATTAAAAAAATTTAATACAAAAGGATATAAAGTACCTACAAAATAAAATAAAAAAGGAAAATCTAAATTTATGCCAATACAAAATAAAATAAAAAAGGAAAATCTAACTGCCATCAAGGCTTCTAGAAATAAAACTATAAATTGACCAATGAACTATATTAACTTTATAGAGAAATAGATATTTCACCTAGCTCAAAAGTATGCCAGAAAGTGGAATAAATTGACCATTTATTCGTGTATTTATCTTTTTCTAAAATATCCAACTAAATAGGCATTTGAAATTTTTTCATCTATTCTTTGAATCAAACTGCAAAAAGATAATACATCATTTTCTTTCAAGAAAAACAAAAGAGAAAGTAAACAAAGAATTGAAATGTTTATCCGATGGTTATCTTTCATGTATATCTGGTTATCTTTCATGTACATGTACTCATTATAGGAGAATTGAAATGTTTATCCGATGGTTATCTTTCATGTATATCTGGTTATCTTTCATGTATATGTACTCATTATAGGATTTTAAATCCAAAAATTTGATGGTTTGATTGGAGTATAATTTTTAATTATTTTTTAAAAAATAACTTTTGAAATTTTTTGTAAGAACTTCAGTATGATTTAATAATTAAATAAAAAATATAATTTTTTATAATTATTATTTTGATCCAACATGATCTTGATCTAAACTTATACTTATTCCTATATATGTAATTTATTTAGAGAAGATTTTAATTTAATTATAATAGAATCATATCAAATTATTCAGAATCATGTGCGAGTATGAATAATAAATTTTTAAGATTAATAATAAATTTTTTAATTTATAAATTAAACAAAAATGTATTTTTTATTTATAAAATTCATCAAAAAAATAAAATTATAGTTTTATATAAAATAATTGATAAATTATATAACAGTATTTATTTAAGGGATTATTTAGGAGTATGGTTCTAGTTTTGTTTTAAATAATTTTTCATGTTAAAATATATGTTAATAATTTATAATTTTTTTAAAAAATCATTTTTAATATTAGTATATAAAATGAATATAAAAGCAATGAAATTATATTAATTTAAAATAAAAAAAAATATAAAAAATAAATGTTTTTAAACAGGCTTTTAAAACGACGATAAAAAAAGATGCAGCTGGTTTACAACTATCAGGATTCAAACTCACAACGCGTGTAAACGTCGCCATCATCACGCAGGGCGACAATTACTCCTCTTCTCAATCTGAACCTGTGGAAAAGCCGACAGATATTTGCCTGCAAGATTTTTGTTTGATTTCAACACGAAAGCATGCATGAGAGAGAGAGAGATATCATTCATGGCCGGACAGCATATAATTGCTATTTTCACATGGTTTTGTTCCTTCTTTGTCCCTGAGCTCGGCTGGTCTCTGTCACCATCTTAACCCTGACGTAAACCGTCGTCGTATACAGGCAGCTACCGGGCGTTTGCATGCATGCTTTCTAGGCCTTAAACCTAGGTTGTTTTCAGCACAGATAATGGCAGCAGCAGCAGCAGTGATAACTTCATGTGGAGTGTTCTGATGAGATCGTACGGCCATTGTTGACGAATCTTTGGTTCTTCGACGCTCTGACAAACATGTGTACGTTCAGCTAAAAGATCTTTTTTACTTGGTTCGTTTTCAACTATCCCAGTTTAGTCTTAAATGCTATTTCAACTATCCCAGTTTAGTCTTAAATGCGTTGTCTTCTATCCATTACAGAATACCACGGGTGTTTAGGAGCATTAAAAGCATGTAACTATATAAGAAATATTACAGATATATTATTATATTGAATTTTTTATTTTATTATTATTGTATATTGCTCTGTATAGTAAGAAATTTTTTCTGCCATTACCTATCAAGCAGATATATAAATTATTTTTTAAGAGTAATTATTAATTTTTATATATATATATATAAATTTATCAAGTTAACAATAAAATTTAAATTTAAATTTTAAATATTTTAAATTGAAAAAAATTAAAAATAAATTACACAATCAAAGTTGCATCCTTTCATATTTTGTGAAATAAAATTCATTTATAATCTAATCTGAATCAATATCTTCAACAAATTTTTGTTCAATAAAAATTATCATAAAATAAAAACTCATCTTTCATTCAATTGCTTGTTCAATAAAAATTATCATAAAATAAAATAAAAACTCGTCTTTCATTCAATTGTGAAACATAGTTTTAACATGCTTTATTACTAAAAATAATTGCTTTGTGATAGCGATAAAAATAGACAAAGTAAAAAAAAATGAATTAACTTGTCAATCAAATGATAATGTTGCGACTTATTTATTTTAATTAATCCCTGACATAATTCAGAAGTTGTAAATATATTCTAAAAACTCTTATGATGAATCACATCAATCTAATAATATTCTATCTTAAATCTCAAATAATACATCTCTTATTTATTGAAATCTTCAAGATAATTTTTTTAGTAAGCTAGCAAATAGGATCAACTTTCAATGATTTAAAGTTATTATTAGGTTTTAAAGTAGAGCTAAGTACAAGAAATTTTACTGTCACATTACTAAATATAAAATTTAATTATTCCAACTAAAAATTAAATATATAATAATAATAATATTGATAAACTGTCACTAATTTTTGTTATTAACATAAATAATTTGTAATCTTTTTATATGAATCATTCATATATGGTATGCTAATTTTATATTGTGTGCAAACAAATTACATATAAATAATGAGAAAATTAAATCTAATATCCCTTAAAATTCAAAGTATTGTTTTATTAATTAATAAAAAATAAAAAATAATTAAATCAATTTTTAAATTCACAAGTAGATTTTTTTTCAAGAAGATACTTTTTTTTATCTAATAAAAAATAGACTATTCATAACTAAAAAGATATTAGACATTGTATTGATAATTAAAACACTCATCATTGATGAGCAATTAAAAGTTTGATTGATAAAAATGTTCTTATCTTCATTAAAAAATGACTTAATTGAAAGATAATAAAAATAAAAATAACATATAATAAAACTAATTATACTACAATAAACTATGGAATAATTTAAGGGATGTTAAGGTTTATTTTTCAATAATTTCTTATTTAATAATTTAATAAAAAAATATAACTTATATCAAAAACCAATATATATATATATATAGACACACACACATATATATCACAAACACTTAATCAATTTGAGTACAAATAATTAATAACAATTATATAGAGAGTTTGTCACTTGAAACCAATGATTAAAAACTTTCTTTATCAGTTTCTTTCCAAATTCCACCCCAACTTCCAGCACCTAACCCTCCCGACATCCAAAACCCCCTTCCTACTAGTACAAGCAAGGGCCAAGTGACTAGAGAAGCTGTAAAAAAAAATATTAAGACCTGTAATACGCACGAGAGGATAATGCAACAAAAATAGAAGTCTCACTAGAAAAGGAGGATGAAAAAAAAGAAATTAGTTGATGTTGTTAAAAAAAAGGAAGGGTTGTTACACTGTGCTATTAGGCTAATCAAAATATATAAGAGGTGGAGATGGCTCAGCAACCCAGCCTATTACCTTAAGTCTGTTATAATGGAACATTGTGTCGTCGAGCTACTCAAAACATATTAGAGGTAGAGGTGGCTTAGCAACCCATCATATTGCCATGATTATTTTTTAGTTAATTTTTTTATCGGTTTATTCGATTTATCAGATTTTTTAAACACCCCAAGGAGAACTCACTTAGTGTTGCAGTAAGTGAAGGTGAAGTTGAGGGAAACGATCAGACATTTCTCACAGTTGAAGACCTGGCCAACTATTCTCTATAGTGTGGTTGTCCTGGAGTTACATGCTGCTATTACTAGAGGGAAGCTTGTGGTGCTAGGCTTGTTTACAGATGTTGCGCTGGTGAGAATAAAAATGACAAGGTAAAGGTCTGTTGCGATTTAAGGTTAGTGGTTTTTGGTGTTGTTGAGATTAGTACAGTTGCTTTAATGTAGGACTATTAGATGTTCACATAGTGGAAGAGCTATTCAAGCTGGTGTAGCTATAGGATGAAGGCATAAACAATGACAATGGTGATCGAGTGTTGCCCAACTGCTGCTACTTCCCCCTTTGTTTTTGTTTTTATAGGTCTTCCCTAGTCTTTCTTTCCTATGTTGTTGCTTATGCTATTATTGAAAGACAGACAATGGTGATGGAGGGTTGTCCGACTTCTGCTTCCCTTCTGTTTTTGATTTTTCATGTCTTGCCTAGTCTTTCTTCCCTATGTTGTTGCTTATGCTATTATTGAAAGACAAAGATAATGGTGATAGAGGGTTACATGACTGCTGCTTCCCTCTTTATTTCTGTTTTTCCACATCTTCTCTAGTTTTTCTTTCATGTGTTGTTACTTATGCTATTATTAAAAGATGAAGATGAAGACAAAAACGATGAAGTCAATAATGATGAAGGTTTGAATAGAAGAGATAGACAAAGGTGGGGAAGGCAGAACAAATGTGTTTTCTCTTGTTAGATGGGGAAAGAGAAAGCCAGGAAACTGGGGAGAGAAGTGTTGGCCACCAGATGAGAGAGGGGAAGAGAACAGTAAAGGTGTTCTTCTTCTTTTTGTTTGCTTACAGTTGAGAAGAGAAGATGGAAACATGGTCAATGTTTTTTTCTTGTTCTAGGGAGAGTAAGAGCAGGGAGGATGAAGAAGGAAAAGCCTAAAAGGGAGGAGGCAATGATTAAGGAGGATTTTGGTTCCTCCCCCCCCCCCCGGTTTTTTTTTTTGTTTTAGAAGTCTCTCTTGATTTTTGTCATTTTATCCTCTTTTTTTTAGGTTTTTTTGTAGTCTTCTTATGGGGTTTCTTCCAATCGTCCTCTTATTCTACATACATTAAGCTTTATATTTATAATACAAGAATCTCATCGCTTGCAAGAAATAAAATCTTAATCAAACTCATGTTTTTTTTTTTGAAGTTTGAGTTTGATTAAAAATTTAATTTAAAAGCAGACAATTATCATTATCTTGAAGATAAGGATAAAATGACAAAAGCATATTGTAGTTCCTATTTTTATACAAGCTAACAAATCATATTTTTCATTGAAATAAATCTTTGATATTTTAATTTTACATTTTAAACCTCATAAAATTAAATTAAAAACTAATGAGTCAAAATTGGGTTACAACAATTAGTATTCATCATTGCTTAATTTATCCTCATACTCATGAATAAAATGACACCGTTAAGTGTCGTGATTGATATATTTTCAAAATTAGCCCCGTCTTTTAGGCCAATATAGTGTACCATTATGATTTTGAAAATATGCTTTTGAATCATTGGTATATCTTAATAATTGCATGTCTACTCTTGTTCTCCAAAATAATTTTTTGTTTGAGTGTTTGTTTCATCGTACTCCTAATTATAATTTTCTCTAAACTTTTAAATGTCTTTGTTTTTTCTTTTTGCATCCATATCATACTTATAAATTGGATTTTAGTTCTTCTACATATATGTTTTTAGGATATAGCTCTTCCTATCTTGGTTATAGCTGTGTTGATTTAACATCTCATCTTATTTATGTCTTTTATCATGATTCCTTTTATGAAAATATCTTTTATTTTGCAAATTCTGAATAAATAACACATTCACCAATACCCTTAACACAATCTAGACACCTCTTACCTTTGAATCCTTCCCAACTCTTTCAACCTACCTCTTTGCAAACTTACCTAAACAACACACCTATTCAGCTGGTCTATAGATTTGTATAGACCTCTCATCGTATCCTTTCAAGAAACTTTCAGATACAAGCATTTTTTCTTCGTTCCTAGCTGCTCGTCAACATCACATGGTCCTTTATCCTAGACAACATTGTCCATAACAACTACAACAACCTTTGCCATCTTTTTCAGTCGGGTAGTTTCTCTTCCTACTTATGAGCCACTTGTTTTTAATGATGATAAAAGGTATGAGGTGTGGCATAATGCTATGTGCAAGGAAATTTAGGCCTTACGCATTAACAGAACTTGTATCTTGGTGTTGTTTCACCTTTTGATAAATGTTGTTAGTAGTTAATGGGTGTATATAATTAAATGAAAAGTTAATGGCAACATTGACTGGTATAAGGCGCCTCTAGTTACTAAAGGTTTCATTTAGCAAAAATGTATTAATCACTTTGAAACCTATAGTCCTGTTATCAAAAAAGCGACCGTCAGATTGGTCTTTTCCATTATGATTTTGTGTGATTGGAAAATTCATCAATTTGATATCCACAATACCTTTTTTAATGGTGTTCTTGATGAAGAGGTCTACATGAAACAACCTTTAGCTTTTGTTGATTATGCTTTCCCCTCTCATGTGTGTAGCATAAGTCTTTATATAGTTAGATGGAATATTAATGTAACGATTAAACAATGATAATAACAAATGTCAAGGTTAGAGGTTCCACTAATGGTATATCAAACAAGTATAGTATAAACTCTTATTATTGAATTGGAAACCACACACAAAGGAGGTTCCAATCAGATTATATATTGTTAACATGATTACATTAGTCATCTTATTCAATTAATGCTAATACTTGTAAATCTCGTCAAGCATTCATGATTATAACTTATGTTAACAATAAATCAAGTTCCTTTCATAGCTCAGGTGTCGGTTATACCATACATTATGGGCTATGAAAGTGCCAAGCATTTGTTGTACCAAGTGTTATACAACATAAATCAAGATTAGTCATTTAACAAGCAAAGTATTAAAGAGTGAACAAGATAACAAATATAAAACATGTTAGTATCAAACATTAAAGTCCATATTAAGTTTACATTATACTTATTCTTACACCATTAGTGTAACCTTTTCACCTTGACATAATTAACTTAGCTAGACATAATGAAAGAAAGCAAAATAGATAAACAAAATAAGAACATAAAAGTTAACTAAGTAAAGGAAAGGAAATGAAAGGCATAAACTTAATATTAATGAAAACAAAGCATAAAAAATACAAAGAGAGAAAGGAAGAGCATGATCTTGATCTGAACACCAAGATGCCTAAATGCATGGCAAATGTCTCCTTTTATAGGCCAAAATTGGGAACTATTGATTTGATGACTAATTGATAAGTGGGTGGCCAACTTTTGACTTGGTGACAATCTTTATCTTCTCTTGTCTGCCCAAAACGTCATTGATAACGTCCAAATTGGAGCCAGTTGTAAACATGAAAGTTGTAGGCAATTGTCTCAGCTTTCTTGTGTAAAAACTTCAGCTCATTTGGACTTCTAGAACTCTAGATATGGCCAAAATACCGAACAGTGCTCGGGCTGGAAGACAGATTCGGGCTTCTTTGTTGTTGCTACAATTTGGACTTGATAATGGCCTTTTTAGATCTTGGGCTCCATATGAAAGTTGTAGGCCTATGTCTTACCTTTCCATCCATATAAATTGGACCTAAATCTGAGATCTGTAGCTCTAGATATGACCCAATTACCGAACAGTGTTCCGGTTTGGATTGCTCCGACATCTCTTTTCTAAGTTTGGCCTGCATTAAAAATAGACATTTACCATAAATTATAGGTATCTTATATTATTAGATACATTATTATAAAACATATTTTAGTTAAGGAGTTATTGATATTTGAAGTGCAAAATGATGATATAAAACCATGATAAAAATGTACTTTTAAGTACTAATCATTTGGTACACTAGTCTGAATGAGTTCCTGATATCTATTGGTTTTAGTACCTCTAAGGTGGATACCTCATTATTTATCTTCTCTGTTGGTGCTAATATTTGTTATCTTCTTGTCTATATTGATTATATTTTGCTTACGGGTAGCAACTCTTTTTTACTTCAATGCTTCATACAGCTATTGAGCTTAGAATTTAAGTTTCGCGACTTGGATAATGTTCATTACTTTTTGGGTATTAAGATTTAGTCTACCGGTACGAGTCTTATGCTCTGACAACATAAATATACACTTGACATCCTCACTCAAGCTTGCATGTTATCTTGCAAACTTGTTGATACTTCTATCTCTACATCTAAAGCTACTATAACACCAAATCATTTGTTTTCTGATGCTACACACTTTCGTCATATTATAGGTGCTCTTTAATATCTTACTTTTACAAGATTTGATATTTGTTTTTCTATTAACAAAATTTGTCAGTTTATGCATGCTCTTACAGATTTTTATTGGATTACATTAAATGCATCTTATGTTATCTTAAGGGTACAACAAAATATGGATTACATATTACTCATAGTTCTTCCTTTGCACTCTATGACTTTACAAATACAGATTGGACATGTAGTATTAATGATAGAAAATCTATGGGTGGTTATCTTGTGTTTTTTGGTCAAATATCAATTTCATGGAAATTGGGTAAACAATGTATAATTGCTCACTCTTCTACTGAAGCTAAGTACAAAACCTTAGCTGATGACACTGCTAAGGTTATCTGGCTTTAGCATTTCTTAACAAATCTTCATATTTTGTATATTTCTACTCTTATCATTTGATGTAATAACCTTGTGCCGCATATGTATCTACGAATCCTATTTTCCATGCTCGCACAAAATATGTTGAAGTTGATTATCATTTTGTCTGCAATAGAGATGCGAAGAAGAAAATTCAGATTTGTTTTATTTCCTTCCATAATCAACTTGCATATGTCTTTACTAAGTCACTTTCTACTATCTCATTTACTACTTTTCATTTCAAGTTTCGGGTTGATCCTCCACTCTCAGCTTAGGGGGTATATTATAAAATGTATCTATGTGGAAAATATTATAGATATAATTTTATATTATAATTTCCACTATTACTATTATATATTTCCCTATATACAGGGATGAACATTTTTTGTATGGTCTGGTTTTGGGCCAAAATAAATAATTAAACTGAAATTACTTTTTTCAAGTTTTTTTAAATGAATGGAATTGAAAACTGGTTCGAACTAACCATGTTCGGTTTAGTTTTTTTTCCTTCCAACTGTATTTAAACCAAAATTATTTCAATTAAGTTTTTTTCTTGGTTTTTTTCATTAACCATAATTTTTCAAGAATTCTATTTTCATATTATTTTTGTTTTCTTCTAGGTATTTTCATTGGTCATATGTTTCAAGGATTCTATTTTCATCTTATTTTTATTTTCACAACCTTGTGTTTATTTTCTTTGAAATCTTGACTTTTTCAACAAGCCATAAAAACAAAACAAAAAATTCAAAAGATATCTATTATTAAAATATAAAATTATTAAAATATTATTATTTAAATAAAAAGAAATGAATGACTGATAATTTACATATATTCTCACTATCTATTAGTGCTAAACTTGATTTCAAATTATTATATTAACAATATCAACATCAAGAAGAGCATAGGAAAACTTTTTATTAATTTAATATAATAATTTTTTTTGGTTATATATGCGTAAAAAAATCTATAATAATTACAGGATTATATAAAAAAATAAAAAGAAGATGGATAAAAAAATTAAAAGCAAAAGTAAATAAAGGTGTGTCCATCATAGAAGGATTGAAACAATTAAAAGCAAAAGTGAAGAGGGGCGATGCGCGCCTTTTATAAAAAGTATATGAAGTAGAAGCTTAACAATTAAGGAGCATAAAAAAAATCAAATAGGAAAGTTGTAAAGAGCCAAAAGAGAAGAGAGATGCAGAGACGTAAGGGTGGGGGCTACTGTTTTTATTTTTAGGGAATGCCAATTTAGATCTGGGATTTAAAAAATATTTTATTTATATATTTTTTAAATATTGAATGGGTTCATTTCAGTTCGGTTGAATTAATTTTAAAAATTGAAAATTGAAAATTGAAAATTAAAATTATACCAAACTAGAATTTTTTTTATATTTTAAATCATTTAATTTAATTTTTGTTAGTTATTTTTTTTATTTTTTCAATTTAATTAGTTATTCGATAATTTTTGTAACCCCAACCTACACATGCAATCTCCACCATATTGCCATCGGAAAAGTTAACAGGCTAGGTTGAAAGAACGTACAACATGTAGAACAAATTGCCATCGGAAAGAAATTGCAAGAATCACTTGGTTAAATAAAATATTGCATGTATGAATTGCAATTCTTTATCCTTTTAAACAATTGTCATTATAATTCTTATGGTGAAATTTCTTAGGCCATACAAACAACATTGTTTGTATGATCTTAGGATAAAGATATCATTTGACCAAATACATCAAGAATATTGAATTTCAAAATAATTACATTAATATTATAATTCTTACAAATCCTTACTTTTAAGATTTATTTTTTAACATACATATAGCAAATGTTATGAATAAAGTTTTTACTACAGCACCTGGGAAAAGAAAACTCTAGCGTTCATGAATATAATGAAGGATCCATACAATAGAACTCTCAGTAAAAGGACGAGAAGAAATAAATAAACATATATTTATGAAAGCTTAAAGATAATTATTCTTGGGACAACAGGAAATAATTGAAAGTTTGAGATGACCATATTTATATTCCGAGTAGCTGTGTTTTTAAATATTTTTTATTTTAAATATATTAAAATAATATTTTTTTAAATTATAAAATTTATAATATATCAAGACGATTTAAAATTATAAAATTTAAAATAAAATATTTTTTAATAACACTTTTGCACCGCAGCAAAAACAAACAGTATCATAATATCAGCTATCCATTAACATTTTGAATAAATTCAAACTAACCAATTATTAATTGTCATCAAACTATAAAAAACTGGAAAAGTTATTTCATAATTTAAAGAAGATGAATGGTATGGGTTATTTATAAAATAAAATGAAATAAAAAGCAACTGTCTGTAACTAGTCATGTATATAGACAAGAAAGTTAAAATCCTTAAGGAATAAAAAAAAGTACTCTTTGAATTTTAGCTAATTATAGGGGGGGAAACACAACTATTAATAATTACCTTGGGAAAAAAAGCAAAGAGCAAAAAGAAAAAATGAGATAAAATTATTGAAAAGGGTTTAAAAGGAGTAATTAAAATCCAATAGAAAAAAATAAAACAAGAAGGGCATTAAAATCCCGAAAACATTAAAACCTAGGCTAATTATAAAAAAGAAAATACAAGTTAAAATAATTAACTATATCAGAGAAAAAATAAAAATAAAAACTAAAGGTATTAAAATTCTTTATAAAAAGAAATCGTATAAAAGACAACATCAAATAATTAACTATATACAGAAAAAAAATATAAATAAAAATTAAAGGTACTGGAATTCTTTAAAAGAATAAAGCAAAAATGGTATAAAATTCTATTTAGTAAGCATGCAAGTTGGTCTCTTTTGGATTGCCTTTTGGTCCGAAACCAAAAACCCAAGACTATTTTAATATGCCTTAACGTTTCAATTTAACACCTTACATTCAGATCACCACCTCTGCCCTCTACATCAGCTTCTATGAAGCTCTCTGGCTTGAACTCGAGCGGGTCTTCCCACGCATACGGGTTATGTGTGATGGCCCACATGGTGACCATGGCAGTGGTGTCCGCGGAGATGTCCATTCCGTTGCTGAGCTCGGCCATGACCCCCTCAGTTAACAGAGCAGTTGTATCCGTACCTTTAACATCGTGGCTGCATGTTAGGGGTTGATTATTTTTTAAAATTTTTTATTTAAAAATATATTAAAATATTATTTATAAAATTATTTTTTTTCAATTTCATTTTTATTCAACTTTTTAATTTGTAAGATTTATTCCTTATTATTTTAATAAACTTGAGAAAATAAAATATTAATTAATTATTTTCCAGTTTATTTTCAATAACATAACCAAACACTGGAAAGTGTTTTCCAGTTCATTTTCCATAACACTACCAAACATCAAAAAATACTTTACTTTTCAGGAATTTATTTTTCCTGCAATTCACTTTCCCGGAATTTACTTTTCCTGGAATTTACTTTTCAAAAAGAAATAATTTTCCTGCAAACAAACGGAGCCTAAAACTATTTTAATATGCCTTAATGTTTCAATCCAGCACCTTACATCCCAAATCACTACCTCTAACCTCCACATCAGCTTCTATGAAGCTCTCTGGCTTGAACTCGAGCGGGTCTTCCCATGCATACGGGTCATGTGTGATGGCCCACATGTTGACCATCGCAGTGGTGTCCGCGGGGATGTCCATTTTGTTGCTGAGCTGGACTTCCGAGCTGCACCACCTGGCCCAGGATAACATTGGGCCCGGTGGGTGGACCCTGAGAGCCTCTTTCACGACAGCCTGGAAATAAGGTAGTTTTGATACTTCAGCGTCTATCAACTCAGACAAGTTCCTGTCTTTCACAGCCATGTCAAGTTTCCTGTTTTTTAAAATTATTTTCTAAATTAATACATTAAAATAATTAAAAATATTAAAAATATATTAACTTAAAAAAATTTAAATTTTTTTGAAAATGTTTCTTAAATGCATTGCCAAACATTCTTGAGAAGCGTTTTGTGAACCTCAAGGTGCAAGACCAACTCAACCATGACCCCTTAGTTAACAAAGCAGGTGTATTTTTATCTCTAAGAGCATTTTCAATAAAAAAATATTATATTGAAATACTATATTGAAGAGTAAAAAAAAAAGACTTTTTGAACCGTGTAAATATAGTTTTTTGAATTATGTACATTTCAATGGTAAAAAGCTATATAGAAAAGTCATTTATATTTTAATATATTTCATGTTAAATTAATTTTAATATAATTATATAACTAATTTAGATATTTTATATATAATATAATTATGATGTTATTAATTATATAATTAATATGAGTAATTTATAAAAGTAATATAAAATTAATGAAGTAATATGAAAATTAAAAAATATAATTTAAAATTAAATTTAAAATTTATTTTTATGAATATTTTTAATTTTATGTTTTATATGTTATTGTTAAAAATTTAATTTTTTAAAAGTAAATTCAAATTCAAACTTTGAAAAAATGACCGCCAACATTTTAAATTTTAAAATTTAAAATTTTGAAAAAATAATCGCCAACATTAAATTTTCAAATTTCAAATTTTGAAAAAATTACCGCCAGCATTCTAAGATTTTACAATTCGAAAAAATAGTCCATCTATAAATATTCTCATATATCTTAACATTTTTTCTCATCATTTTCTTCTCTCCAATCTTTGTTATATTTCATTAAAATTCATCATGAATCATTCTAATTTTAATTTTTATGATGCTTTTGATTTTGATGATGACACTCATATGTTGGCTTTTCAAGTTGTTACTGTTATGGTTGCTGAAGAAGAATCAAATAATCAAGGGCGGAGGATAGGGTATCGTGACTCTATTCCCGGTCACAATATTGTCAATCGTAAT